>NC_050198.1:64391634-64711479 GCF_004126475.2 Phyllostomus discolor | reverse complement strand
GCTACACCTAGGGCTACTCATATTCTGGAAAAAGTGTTCATCTTTATAACTGGTCACTGAAGCAACATTACTAAGGGACAAGTGGTTCTGACTTTATTCAGGTATGGCTTTCATGCCTGGAACAATTTTCTTAGACATTTCTTTGTTGAAAGCAGCTAATAAGTAATGTTTCACTGTTTATTGCTCAGGCCACAGCCTATCCTCACTTTTTAAGATGAGAGTTTTGGATGAGGAGTACTCTCACTTATTTGCCATATATTTAGAAAAAATATTACTAAGAGATTGCAACCTACTAATCCTGTAGGGGATGGTGACATTTGGGACATGTATGGGTGTGCTGTAGGTTATGTTTCTGACATTTTGATTCACATGTTTGTTTTAGTTACTGAGAAGTTTAATATATTTGGAAAGGGCCAGAAAGTCACCCATCTTCAAAATCATTTCAATCTTTTGCAGCTAATATCACATTCTAGACAATAGTAGAAATGGCAGGGGAGGAAATAGCAGAAAAGAAGAGTAGGTGACCTTCTTTATTTCTGTTATTTGAGTTTATAGAAAAAAATAACATATTTTATATAGAGTTTTTAAAGTGTATACTATCAAGATCTATCAAGAATTTACAGAAGGTACTAGAAATACTACATATTAGAAAATTACATAGAAATATACTTTGGGGAGAAAGGTTGCCTTTCAAACATATATAATAATAGATTGTTAGAAGTAACTAAGCCTTTACACACTTGGAATCAGATAGTCACTGACCAGTTATTGGACTGCATTGACCAGTTATTTCCATAACTACAGTTTGACAGACACACAATTTTCCTAAGGATGAACACTTCTGTATGTTATTTATAACATCTGAAGAGCTACCACACTATGAGCTGCTCCCATTTTTTTCAATTTTTTGCCATAAACAAAATACAATATTCATTTATCACTGCAGTGTATGCAAAGCCTTCAATGTGGCTGAATGGAGTCAACAGAATAGGCATTTCTGGGGCACAATATTTCATGAAACAAAATGTTTGGGATTTTTTAATTTTAAATACAGAATTGTATTATTTTAAAAATTATTTTATTGTTGTTCAATTACAGTTGTCTGCATTTTTCCCCCAGCACTCCCCTCATGGATGGAACTGGAGAGCATTATGCTAAGTGAAGTAAGCCAGGTGGTGAGTGACAAATACCATATGATCTCACCTTTAACTGGACCATAATCAACAAAAGAAAAAAGCAAAGAAAATATAACCAGAGACATTGAAATTAGGAACAATCTGACAGTAACCAGAGAGGGGGAGGGCATAATGCGGGGGAGGGTTTTCAGGAACACATGGACAAAACCAAGGGGCAGGGTGGAAGCAAGGGAGGGAGGTGTGTTTGAGATTTTTTTTTTTGTTTTCTTCCCAGATGAAATGACCACAGCATTCAAACACAAGCTTAAGCATGAACCAAGCTTCCTCTGTAGCACATCCCTTATTGTAACTCACATATGAAGTCCCTTGACCCTTGAATACTGAATGATGATGGCAAGCAATTCTCTACTACATCCTGGTGTGTATGGAACAACTTGCCCAACAGAAGTGATATAGCTGATTAGACAGCTCCTATAGATCCTGGGGTCCCTTGGCAAGAATAGTTTAGACAGTACCTCAGTAATAAGTATAAGAACTGAATGTCTAGTCCAGCTGTACAGGTCATTCATGGAGAGGAACTCTGAGATGTTGGCTTCTTCCTTTTGCTCATGTTCTCATGTGGTAATAGTTTCTGATCTGAATCCATCATTATGATCTACCACATCAGAAGGATATACAGAATGAAGTACACCCCAGACCTCATAGTGGGTGGGGAAGGTATTAATTATATATGTATATACCCCAGCTTCTTCCCACAAACCATGAAATTGTGACTGTGGATGCAGATGTTACTTTTACAGAGCTTTTTCTCTGCCTGTGGCTGCAGTATCCTTTCTAAACCATTCTGACCTCAACTTTAAGTCAGACTGATAAGCTATTGTTTTTCCATGTCTTTGCTGCTGTGAAACATAAAGTTAGTTAGTTAGTTTTGTCCAAAGTTACAACTGATATGGTTCTATAATGATTTCATCTTTTTATGCATAGTAATGCCCTATATCTAGTTTCTTTGCATTAATCATTATATCATAAGCTTCTACACTTTGAGAAATTTATCTTTTATTTCAATCATGGCCTGTACCTATTTTATGAGGATAACTGTGTCTGTTATTTGCTGTGTATCACACCAAATATAATTTCAGCATTTCTATTATTTAAGCTACTAATTTTGTGGTAATTTTTAAAAGTAGTACTAGAACACTAATACACCTTCTAATTCTCACAGCTGTGGTGCATTTTGAGGAATATCACTTTGGTATCTACTAGTTAATTCAGATTGAGCCTTAGGCTTTGGAATCCAGCAGTTTTCTTTCTAGTCAAGAACCTTAGAGGGTACATTTGTTATCATTTTGAATTCATATTGTAACCAAACAAACAATGGCATTCTATCACTCACTGTCAACAGGCAAAACTCTGGAGGCAGGGTTCAGTGGAAAGAGAAAAGAATCTTTCATTCAAAGGCTATGTAGTTTCCTCCAAGACACCCAAAGAAAATTACCCTGGCACCCACTGCTGACTCAGTTCAAGTATACACCAGGAACTTCTCCCACCCAAAAAGTGCCACCTTTTAAAGAAATGCATGTGGCTTACCTGATTTTCAGTCACTATCTGGTTTCAGGAGTCTGGTTTCAGACTCTTTTGGAGTCTGTACTCCAGGTATCCTACCCATGACATGCTGCCTTCTTCTTCTGGCCACTGCCATCTGGTGCATCAGCGTCCATGTGCCTGGCCAGGCAGGACTCACACAGTATAGCTCCAGTCAGCAGTACTGCTGTGGCTCCCCATGTAGGGGAGGGGTGCAGGGCTTTTTGCCTGGCTATGCAACTTCCAGAACCCACTGGCTCAGGCTTCCTCCCTTTCTTCCCTGCAGGCCCAGTGCTTGGTGTGCTCCTGGTCAAGTAGGCTCATGCAGCACTCTGGGAAAGCACTGGGAATGTTCCCAGACCATGCAGTCTTCAGGGCCTGCCAGCCCAGAACTCAACCCTGCAGCTGCCAGGAAAGAAGGGAGAACAAAAAGAGAGACAATTCCATACTCTCTGCTTTATATAGTCTGGCCTAAAATCCTCTGTGTGGTGGCAACATGTAGGAAGGTATTTCCCTCCATCACACTGTGCTGCCTGGTTGCCAGGGCAACTGTTCATATGCAGTTCTTGGCACTTCCCAACCCCTCCTCCATCTTCAGGGGAGTGTAGCCTCCCGCACTGCTCCTGGGTCCTTGCTCCTCTTTCCCCAGTGGTGTAGCTGACTCTCCTATTATACTTGTCCCTTAACACCTCTAGATTTTGTAATCTTACAAAGACAAATGAGCAAAGGTCTCATTCTTCCATAGCTACTTCTTGCTGGCCATGAACATAGTCCTACCTATCCCCTAGTGCAGAGATCCCTAACAAAAGGGGATTTGGATTGGAGGGGAGCCTATACATGAGGGAGAAGAATCTTACAAAGTCCATGTCAGTTGGATGTCCCTGGAAGGTGGTGTGTACAATGTCCAACGATGGCATTGCTGGACTAGTTGTCAACCTTGTATTCTGGCAGTAACAAATTGGAAAGAGGGTTAGAAGGCACAATCATAACCATAACAACTAAATGACAAGTATAGGGACTAATTCCACAGTGTCCCTGATCATAAAAAGGTGGCTTCCTTGTAGGAAGGTATGCAAAGCATGTCACTCCTCTCCAAAGCCCTATTGCCCACTACAATGCTTAACTCAAATTTGGCTGAAGGGAATATTCTGAAATTCCCCCCTTTCACATTTATGGACCCTTTCTGTCTAAACCATTAGGGCAGAAAAGGAAAGCAGTTTTAAAGTGAAGCTGTTAGTTTACCCCATACTGCACCAAATCAACCATCTAGTACATCTAAACCACTGAGTCTCAGGAGGCAGTGATGCAGATGGGCTTCTTAAGTGAGGCCTATATTGTGTAAACACACAAGTAAATGAGGTGATAGGCACACTCACTATCAAGCAGCTAAAAGTCCCTAGATTTGTAAACATATAAATAAAATAAAATGAACATTATCATTTTGCACTGGGGTCTGCTGTCTTCTTCCAAAAGAGAAATTTCAAATCTCCTTCCAGAGTGCAGGCCCAGCTTTCCCTTTCAGCACCAACTACAACAGCAGGTTTTGAGTCCTTCTCATGTGGTGCCTGTTTTATCCCTGTATAGTGGATCAAGGCTTAATTTCCATGAGTTTTAGAGAAGAGTGCATTGTCAGTAGGACATCATAAGGACCAATCCATTACTCAGATAGCTGCTGTTCAGAGCCTTGAGTCTTCCAAGTTTTTAGTAAGAATTGGTCCTCTGGCTTGAATAGGTGTAAGGGCTCATAAGATGGGTAGTCAGACCTGCAGTGAGAAAACTTGTGCAAAATGATTAGTATTCACCCTAATAAATGTTGCACATATTGCTTAATTTTTGATTCATTCTCCAGATCTAGAGGGGGAAGACTCCCAAAACCAAAATCTAGAAGGTCTCCCATAAACTATTCCAAAAGGGCTTAACTTAAGCCCACTTTTGGTGCCAGGCTAATCCAGAGCAAGGCAATGGGGAGTGCATAGTCCCACTTGAAGTGTGCTTCCTGGCCTGTTTTTGCCAGGGTGTTCTTTATTAATGATTCATTTTCTCCATCTTTCCCATAGATTGAGGTCTCCAAGATGCATGTAACTTCCATCATATTCAAAATGCCTGTCCAAACTTCTGAGAGATCTCTGAGGTGAATGATGGTCCACTGTTACTCTGAAGGATGTGAGGAATTCCAAACTTAGGGATTATTTCTTTAAGTAAAATTTTGCTACCTCAGTCTCCTTCTCAATTTCATTGAGGTATGCCTCTATCGATTCAGAAAAAATGTCCATGAAAACTAATAAAAATTTTGAAATTCCCTCAGGTTTTAGGCATTTGTGTAAATTCTACTTGCCAGTCCTCAAATGGACACACCTCTTTATATGGGACATCCTTTTCTGCTGGGGCCCATTCTGTCTCAGGATTATTTTTTGGCACATATCTGGCAGGGTTGGGTGATTCTCTGAATGGCCCTTTGCAAATGAGTGTCCTTCAAATGTGACCTAATGAAGTCCATCAAAACATTCCTTCCATGATGGGTCCCTTCAAGTAAGTGTTTGAGGATGGAAATACACTAGAGCCTTAGGGAGTAAGATCATACCGTGGATGTTGATCTTCCATATGGAATTGGCATCAGTGTTAGTGAATTCCTATAAATGGGTCCACTCTTCACTCATTCAATATTATGGGGTTTAAAATTTGACAAATCCAAGCAGGGGATCAAAACCTCTAGGCATGGCAGCTCTCTGGCAGCTTGCTTCACCACTTTATCAGCAGTTATGTTTCCCTGGCTAGTTTGGGAACCGTCCCTTCAGTGTCCTGGGCAGTGCATTATGGTAACCCAGTTCAGTAGATTCACCACCACCAGCAAGTGTAAAATATTCTCTGCATATTCCATATCCTTGTTCCCTGATACTAAGAGCCCTCTTTCCTTCCATATTGCTCCATGGGCAAGCACTACCATGCAGGCCTGTTTGTAGTCCATGTGAATGTTAGCCTTCTTTCCCTGGGACAGTACTAAGGCTCTCATGAGGGCTATCCACTTAACTTTTTGTGGTGAGGTTCCTGGCACAAGGACTTGGGTTTCTATTAACCTTGTTTATGGTGACTATCACATGGCTGGCTCATCAGTGGCCATTGTCCATGAAGCTGCTCCTGTTTGTGTATAGCTTCCAGTCTGGTGCTGCCAGCAGCTAGTCCATTAGGCGTGGCCTGCTAGAATAAACTTGGTAAATGACTTCCAAGTAGTCATGCTGGAGGGCTGAGTATCCCTCTGTGTCTGAGAGAAATGTGGCCAGGTTCAAGGTTGTAGCAGTCTGTAAAGTAACATTTGGGTTGTCCAATAAAATAGCCTGGCATTTTCCCATGTGCCCTGCTGTCAGCCAATACCCTCCTTTCTGTTCCAATAGAGTTAGGACTTGTTGTGGTACCAATACACTAATAGGTGCCCCAAAGCAAACTTCTCGGCATCCTGTAAGATGTCATAGTATCTTCCACTGCACAAAGACATGGTAGCCATCCCCTTGTCATGTGATCCAACTTCTTTGGGAGACAGGCTATCGGTCTGGGGATATTTCCTAGAATCTGGGATAGTATCCCCAGTCCAACTCCCTGCCTTTCATGAATTTACAATTTGAAAAGTTTCTGTAAATTGGGGAGTTGTACTGTGGGAGCCAAAACTAGGTTTCCTGCAATGTGTCAAATGCTACCTGACAATCTCTTGTCCATTTGAAAGGCTCAGGATCCAGGCCTTTTGAGAAATTAATTGTACAATGGTTTTGTTATAAGTCCAAAATTTGGAATACAAATTCAGCAGAACCCTGTAATCTCTAAGAACCCATGAAGCTATCTTCAGTTCTCTGTGATTTTTATTGTAACAATGGCTTGCTTTTCTATCCACTATTAAGCTCCTGGCACCCTGTTTCAGTTGAAATCCCAGGTATGCCACTTCTTGTTTGAAAATCTGGGCCTTATGTGGTGACACCCTATATCCTCCTTTTGCCAAATGATTTAGGGCTGTAATGGTGTTGAGCAAACAGCCCTCATAGGTATTGTTAGCTATCAATATGTCATCTATATATTACAGAACTCCTGATTTCTTTTTTAATATGCTTTTATGCATTAGTAATTTAATTTACCACTTTTTAAAAAGATTTTATTTTTTATTTATTTTTAGAGAGGGAAGGGAGGGAGATAGAGAGAGAGAAACATCAATGTGTGGTTGCTGGGGGTCATGGCCTGCAACCCAGGCATGTACCCTGACTGGGAATTGAACCTGCGACACTTTGGTTTGCAGCCCATGCTCAATCCACTGAGCTATGCCAGCCAGGGCCAGAACTCCTGATTTCAATTGAATATCCTTTAAGTCTGTTTCTAATGCTTCCCTGAATATAGTTGGGGAGTTCTTAAATCCTTGTGGAAGCAAAGTTCAGCAACATCGGGGAGTGGCTTTTGTTTCTGGGTTCTGCCACTCAAAGGTGAACAGTAGTTGAGCCTATACATCTATTGGGATGCAGAAAAGGATATCCTTCAAGTCTGGAACTGATAACCATTTGCTATCTCCAGGCACCATGGTCAGCAGAGTGTAGGGGTTGGTCACTGTAGGATGAATGTCCTGCACAATGTCATTACCTTTAAGATCCTGTACAAATCAACATTTTTTCAGAATGATATCATTTGAATGGCACAACAGGAGTGGTATAGGGAGACTTGCATGACCAAATTAGTCCTAATTTTAAGAATTTTTATAATACTGTCTGAATCCTCTCTAAATAGTCCTTTTTTATGTGGGTACTCTTTCTTTGACGGGGTCCATACTTCTTCTTTTAGGTTAATTTTATGAGATGGATATTAACTACTTTACCTGGGATTCCATCAGCCCAAAAAGTTCGATCACACTGTTCATAGGTCAGGTCGGAAGAGATCACCTTTGCAACCTTATGGGCAACTTAATAGTGACTAGACCTGGATAGCATGTTCCAGCAGAACCTCTACATATAATTGTTGCTTTTCTAGATAATAAGTTGTTTGTGTTTGCAATTTGCAAAGTAAATCTTGGCTCAGCAATGGAATTGGGCAGTCTGGCATTTAGAGAAAAATATGTGTAAGTTTTTGATCCCCAAGATGACATTCTAGATATTGAAGGAATGCATGTTTTTGTAATTGTCAGTCACTCTAGTAACTGTTACTGCAGTCAAACTTTTCTTGGTTGATTTGTATTCAGCACTGAGTATATAGCTCCTGTATCTGCAAGGAAATCAATTGGCTCAATCTCCACAGTCAATTGTACTTGGGGCTCTGGTGGAGAAATAGTAATATTCAACAGGTGAGGAGATGCCCTAAAGAGTCCCAGACCTCCTCATTTATCATTAGACTCCTCTCTCTTCAGTATTTCTTAGCGAAGGTTTTCATTTTCATTTTCCCTTTTGTTTTAGGCACTCCTTTCTCCCGTGGCCTTCCTACTTGCAATAGACACGTTGCTTGCTACTTAGTGGGCCTCTCCTTTCTCTTTTAGTGTCCTTGCCTCCTCCTGTGGTCTTGCCACCCTGTTTCTGAAGCAACATGGACTGTTTTATCTTCCTTGCTTCCTGGGCATTGTAACTTTAAAGGCTATATGTATCCTCTGAGGGATTCATTCCCAATATGCTGTCTAAACTCCAGGCTTTCTTTCTAATATAAGGGGCACTTTGGCCAATAAAACTCATGTCCACCATCCACACATTTGATGGTGCCTGTAGGTCAGCATCAGTGTGCTTCTATAGGCCTGATAAATCCTTTCTAAAAATTCAGAAGGGTCTTTATTTGGGTTTGTGGAAGGGCCTATATCATATCTAAATTCATTTGCTCAGGCACCCCTTTCTTAAGCCCTTCCAATATCACCTTCTGTTATATTCCAAAAAAGCTATGTTCCCACTAGTTGGGTTCCAGTCAGGCTCTGTCAAGGTAATTGCCTCAGCTGGGTTGGTGTCCCCATTGGGATTCTCTTGTTGGAGGCATTGAGCCTCTTCATTAGCCGTATTTATAACCAGACACCTTTCATCTTCTGTAAGTGGGATGCTAAGGAGGGCCTATACATCTGCCCATTGTGGATGGTGAATGGCAAAAATGGAGGTGATAAAATCTGCCATTTTTTGAGGACCCCTCCTATATGAGGGGTTGGAATTCTTCTAATTTTGTAGGTCTGAAGTAGAAAATGGAGTATGAGCCCAATAGTAGCCAGTGGGCTACTATTTACTCCACCTATGGGATAGTGCCTTAAACAGAACTATCTTGCTCTGGATTGGGAGGGCCCCTGGCCAAATTAGGTATCCTGATGAGTCTTTGAGGTGGAGACTCATCATTTTTCATACATGGGTGGGGCAATTGGCTCTCTGGGCCCTCTTTTGGGGGTAGCTAGTGGTGGAGGAGAACTTCCTGCTACTAACCCTGTGTCCCCTGGGTTCAGGGCATTAACACGGTTTATTTCACTATTCTACATTTCTTCTCATGTCTTACTGTCAAGAAGAAGTTTCAAGTCCCCTTTTCTTCTCTGCACCATTAAGTAGACCTCTATCTCTGGTAAAACCCTATTTTGCAACAACATAAACACCTTTATATAATGGATTTCATCCCATTTGTGTAACTGTTGGCAATGTTGTTCCAATTGCATAATGGTAAAGCAATCTAGGGAACCATCCATGGGCAACCTTCCCTGCAATCCAAAACATCCATAGGTTACAGAGTGTTACAATCATAAGCCAATACCTCCTTAGACTTTGAATAATACCTGTACACACTCCAGTCTGCTAAAATTATGCCCAGTGGGCTCACTCCAGGAACCAACACAGAACAGCCTCTGTTGGCCCAAATGCACAGCAGGCCCAACCCTATGACCAGAAGAATGCAGGCAACCTGGAAACATACAAACAAAACTGGCATCCACTCCATTGTTCCAACAAGTGCTCACAAGCAAGTTTTTTTTTGCCAACCAATCTCACAAACAGTGATCTCCAAGCAATGGCCTCCCCTAAACTTGGCCAGTCCTCTCTCAGACCCTGGTTTGAGGCCCTAAATCTCAGGTGATCCTTTCTCCTTTTTAGAGTCTGTTGTCTTCCCATACCCATTTACTTTCTACCTGCCAGGGTGTTTAAGCAGCCAATGCCTCAAGTGGGCATGCAGAGAAATTCCCAGGAATTGGAAAACCCCACAGTCCCACTCATTGGGAAAGCTGACCAGCCACAAGCAGCTAGACTACCACATTAGGGGCCATTATTGTAATGGAAAAACCAGTGAGGTCCTACTGCTCACTGCTAACAGCCAAAAATTCTGGACGCAGAGTTTGGTGGAAAGGGAAAGGAATCTTTTATTCAAAGGCTATAGAGTTTAAAATAATGGTATGTTTCTTTCTCAAAACCTGTTTCCTCCAAGACACCCAAAGAAAACCACCTGGCCACCCTCTGCCACCTCAGTTCAAGGCTATGCCAAAAACCTCTTCTCCCACCCAAAGTATCCATCCTTTAAGATATGTAGGTTGCTTAGCTGCTTTCTAGCCATTGTCTGGCTTCAGGCATCTTTTGGGGTCTGTGTGTCTGCATTTCCTATTCATAGCATGCTGATCTCTTCTGGCTTTTGCCTTTTGCTGTGTCTGTGTGCCTAGCCAGGAAAAACATGCACATTACAGCTGCATTCAATAGCACTGCTGCAGCTTCCCATACAGGGGAAGACCACAGGGCTTGTTGCCTGGCCAAATTGCTTCTAGGGCCCATTGGCCTGGGGTTCCTCCCCTTCTTCCTTACCAGCTCAGCACCTTCTGTGCTTCTGGTCAGGCAGGCCTATGCAGCATTCAAGGAGGGGTACTGAGAATGTTTCCAGACCATGCACTCTCCAAGACCTGCTGGCTAAGGAACTCCAGCCCCTTGTGACTGGGAAAGATGTGAGAACAAAAAGAGAGGCATTTCCATGCTATCCACTTTATAGATTCTGGCCCAAAACCCTCTGCATGGCCACAGCCCCTAGGAGGGTATTTTCTTCTGTCATACTATACTGTCTGGTTGTCAGGGCAACTGCTCATGCACAGTCCCCCATATCTGGGTGGGGTGTAGCTTCTCATGCTGCTCCTGGGTTCCCCATTCCCTCTGCTAAGCAATCTGGTTAGAACCCCCCCATTACAATATCACATTGCACGTGCACAGGAATTTTTGCCTAATATCCTGTGTATACTTAGTCCCATTTTATAGATGATTGACCTTAAACACTGATATTAGGAATTAGAACCACAGCTCACATTTCCCCAGTTTGGCACTTAATATTGTAAGTCATAATTTCCTCTGTCATAAAACTCTATAAATACACTAAAGAAAACTATCATGGACAAAGATTTTGGTGGTAAAATTATCTGAGATTGAAGATGCAAAAATATTTTTAGAGAAATTGCAAGTGTGCTGTGTATATCTTTTGTTTACTAACTACATTTCATTTTCTCTTTGGTAGTTAATCTTTCTTCTTTTATAAATGGTACACAATGTGAATAGAAGATAAAAAATAGAGAGCATTATGATTTTAATGAGAACAAGACTCAATAGATAAAATGATGCATTTTTATTTGGGTATCAGATATATTTATACAAGCCTTGATTTGCGAGTCAGTTGTGCCAAAAATCTACAAGTCTGAAAAATAGCTAGTTAGCAGTCTGGAACTTGTCACTCTATCTTGCCATATTCTGGGAACAAAGATTCAGCAGTCATAATCTAACTGATGAAGTTGTTGCTGCTGATGGTGGAACACAATTCATTCCCACTCTCTCATAGGAAGATGGGTTTGGCAGAGCTAACAGGAAGAAAAAAAATGTATTGTTCAGTAAATGAAATAATTACATCTCAACAGTGCACAAGAAAGATCTGGAGGGTAAATGAGATTTGTTTCCTATGTTGCCATGCTCTAGAGCTACAGCATGATTACTTTGAGAATTTCAGACACCAGAAGCAAAATGGTCATAATATGCAGAAGCTATAATTTCTTGCAACTGACTTAAGAATTTACTACTCTTGAAAGCAGCTTGTTGAATTCCTTTTTGGAATATGTAACTCTTGTAGACAAGCTCCACCCTAAAGGATGGTCAGATTAAACAGAAAGACAAGAACATGAGCAAGTCCAATACTTACTACCAGGTGTATCTACAGAGAGCCTACGTGCCCCTGAATCTATCATTATCCCCATCATATTGACCAGACCATGCACTCTCCAAGAGTCTCCATATTGATGGGGATAGATGAAGTTAGAGAGTTACACCTATATAACTGAACCTGGTAAATAACAGAACCAGGATTTGAACACAGGTGTTCTTGGCTCACTAGTCCACTACTCTTCTTGCTATTCTACAGGAAAAATATTAATAGGGTTTAGTCTCAGTGGTGATTTTAACTGAGAGGAAAAAGTTAACAACATGATATACACATAGACTGAGTGCATGCATAAGATTAAAATGCTATGGTTTACATTCTTTAACTGAATAGAAATTTTACTTTAGCTTGTAAAGGGTTGCTTCAAAGTGGTTTGGTATGTTTTCAGTGATCCACATATTTCACATCATCACTCTTTTCACTGAAAAAAACACATTTAAGTAAAAAGCATTTCCCAGTAAATTCTTTTCTTGGCAAAAAACTTTTAAAGATATTTTATGCATCATTTAAAATTAGGATGATGCCCTGGCTGGTGTGACTCAGTGGATTGAGCACTGGATTGTAAACCAAAGGGTCACTGGTTCAATAACATAAGACTTCTGATTGCTCTTTACCCAGCTCCACCTTTCACTAATATTTAATAATTTGCCACACTGTTATTCCCTGTCTCTTTCTAATCCTCTTCTCTGAGAGAATATATAGCTCTCCATATATATTACATATAAATATATTTAATAAATATATATTTAATATTTATATCAAATATGTTTAATATAAATTATGTCATATATGAAAAATGTGATATATGATATGAATATCATATATAAGATATATGTGACATGTCATATGTAGCATATATATTATGCATATGATATGTGATAAATATGATAGATATGATATATACAATAAATATATATCACATATATTATGATATATATTGAAACTTTTTTTCTAAACTATTAGAGAATATGCCTCATGAACCCATCACTATTCTATGTGTCCTTCCTAGAAACAGGAAATTCCTTTACATAAGCACAGTGCACTTATCAAATTCAGGAAATTAATTAATTAATTTTAAGGTTTATTTATTTAGTTTTAGAGATAGGGAAAGGGGGGCAAAGAGAGAGAAAGAAACGCTGATGTGTGAGAGGTACATCAGTTGGTTGTCTCTCACACACCTCCCAAGTGAGGACCTGGCCCACAATCTAGGAATGTGCCCTGACTGAGAATTGAACCTGTGACCTTCTGGTTCACAAACCAGTGCCCTATCCACTGAGCCACACCAGGCAGGGCTAAATTCAGGAAATCTAATGTTGATAAAATATTTTCTCTAGCCTATGGTCCTTATTCTACTTTTGTCTCTGAGACCTCTCTACATGCTACAAGGGTGATATTGAATTTGGTTCAGCAAAGCATATCCAAAGGCACATGTTTTCCAACTTCCTTTTACTGATGAGGTTAATTTTGGTCAACTGATCAATGTATCATCTTTCTTCATCATATAATTACTATTTTCCTCTTGCAAATAATAAGGAAACTGTGGGGAGACATTTTAAGACCATGCAAATATCCTGTTTCTCATCCAACCCCCTACTTTGCACTTAGTATCAATAGATAATTCTTGCCTTAACCAATCTTTACTGTGATGGTTACAAAATGCTGCTCTTGTAAATCCATCACTCCCTCCATATTTATTAGTTGACATTCTATCTGTCTGTTATCCTCTCTGTCTTTGTCTGTCTGTCTGTCTGTCTGACTTTATTATCACTACAAACTGATGGATTCTTATTTTATTTAATGGGCTATTATTCATTACCTCCCTTATTTATTTTGATGCTCAAAGTGTTCCTGATTTACTTTGTGGGTGGGGGTTCATTCAAGCTTATTTTTGCAAAAATTGCCCCATTATTTTTTAAAACTTTCTTCCTTTTTAGTAAACAAGGTACTCCAGGATCATGTTGTATCTTTCCTCCCCTAGCCTTGGCATCAGCTATTTCTCCTGGTAGTCATAGTTTATTTTAATGGGGGATGGCATTTAGAAACCAAAATCTAGATACTAAGTATGCTCATTGCTAATGTGGTGTCATTGCTAAAGTATAATATAAACACTTCCAATACTAATCTTGTCCTTCCCCACTTCCTCAATTTCATTTCCCTTCTTCCACAGTGAGGATCCTGACTCCCTACAGCATCAACACATTCACTTACTTGCCTAACCCTGCAGTGCATACAAATGATTTTTTACTAAAATAAATAAACACACTAAAGAGAATTCCAGGCAATCTTTTATTGCACATTTCAGGGATGGGTATTCTCACACAAGAACTCTAAAAATGGTTGGAAGAAAAGAATAGAGTCTAAATCATCACTTAGTTTAGGACAATATCAAGCCTCTCATCGATGCTTTGTTAAAGTAGCAGACCCATTGGGAAAATAGTCACTGATGTGCCACTTAGTGGTATCTCATGACAGTCATTTAATTAATGAAAGTTTCACCACATACTTAAAAAACTGTTCAGATGTTAGATATCATGTTAAGTATTGTTACCATAATAAAATAAAATTAAAAAAATCCTTATATAGCAAATAAACTTTGGACTATGTTGTTCTTCTTAAGCACCATTTGAACCTTCCTTTTAAATACAAATAATGAATGTAAAGTAAAACAACAACAACAACAAAAACACACACACACAAACCCTATAGGCTCCATTACCAGAAGAAGAATCCAGTTTTACATGAAAATTCAGAGGGATTTTAGAATCTCTGATATATAGTCTTATAGAATGGCTCAGATCATATTTCTTTGGACTACTGCTTGTATCAAATACTAAATACTAACTAAAGAGGTTTCATGATATTTTTTTCTGGATCAAGATTCTTATATGTTCTTAGTACTATTGAATAACAATTTTATGGTGTTAAAAGACATTGGAGTGTATTTATTTTAACCCCTATTTTTTTCACAGATAAGAGAATTAAAGTCTGTTGAGGGGAATGACTTGTCCAAGAGCAGAAAGGCTATTGGGGAAAGAGCCTGGAGGGTACTTGTAGAAAAGAACTCAAGCACAGGGTGGATGGTTGGATTGAACTATTTTATGTTCCATTCCTTCCCTAGGATTCTATGAATTTGTTTTCTGATAATCAATATAGTGATCATTTTACTCTACCCTCAAGGGTCATTAGGTTGAGGAGATAGTAAGGGAACTATGGAGAACAGGTCTTTTAAAAATATTTTACATATTAATCTTCTATGAAAGATTTTTCTGGAAGAAAGAGGTTTGGGAATCATAATATGATTCAGTTGTAATGCAGTCCATGACTGTGTTACAATCAGAAGTAATTGTCATATGTGAATGCAGCTTTCAAAACACTGAAGTATGTTTACAGTTAGGAAACATAATGAGCACCATAACTTGGTTAATAATGCTTTTCAGGGGAATCACAAGATGGTGGCAGAGTAACAGAATATATTGTGTACCTCTTCCCAGAACCAAATTGGAAATAAAACTAAAGAGAGGACAAGATACCTAAAATAAACCAAAGACTACCCCCCCCTAAAAATAGACTTAACTAGAGACTGAAAAAATCTTCCACCACAATCAATAGGAAGGGTGAGATTGTTAAAAGGGCCAGCCTGTTCATACAGAAGGCAGGCTGAGATGATGACACAGCTATGGGAACTTCCCCTTGAAAGATAAGCATGCCATGTAACAATCAGCAGTGAAAGGCCAGGGGGTTTGTCTTTGCAGGGGAGAGAAATGAGACCCATTGGAGACAAAGCCACTATTTTTTCTTTTTATTTCTTAATTTTTAAAGGGGCCAAAGCACAGGTTTTATGATTGCAACCACTCACCCTGGGCCCACGTGAAGGGAGGGCAGTGCAAAGTGGAATCACAAGAGGAAATTCTGGAGCAGGAGGCACTGGGGAGAGACACGGGTGATTGGCCATGGGGTTTTCTGTGCTGGGATGTACATGCAATCTACAGTAGCCATCTTTGTTGAGAAGAACAAACCCCTCCCAGGGGAAAAGCAATTACCTTACCCTGTGGGATACCACTCCCTCCAACCTTTGGAATCCTGCTCACCCCACCCTGAATCTTTTTTCTTTTATGTTTTGTTTAGTTCCATGTTTTGTCTTGTTTAGCCTGGGATCTTTTCTTTTCTTTTCTTTTCTTTTCTTTTCTTTTCTTTTCTTTTCTTCTCTTTTCTTCTCTTTTCTTCTCTTCTTTCTTTTTTCCAATCCTATACCTTAACCCCTGCTGAGGATGTAACAACACATGGAGGCTTGGGGTGGGGGTTAGAGATGGGCCATAAGATGCAGCCATTCTGTACACTTTCCCAGGAAACAGACCGATAATTCCCCTTCATGCGAGAGCTATAGAAACACCCTCATGGTTACCAGCAGACCCAAAATTTGGAATTTTGGAGACTCCATCCACTCACTTAGTAGGGGCTCCACCCTGCCAAGTACAGGGAAAAACCCAGATAGACTTAGACCAGTGTCTTTGGGACATGGAAACACAACTACCATCTTCCCTGAAGTCTGAAAGGCACCATGGGAGATTCAGGAGTCCCAGCACCCCTCTATTCCACCAGAAGCCTTCTCAGGAAGAGTGGAGTCTGCATCTTATCTGAAACTGACAGCAGGCCAGCAGGCAGAGACAGGCAGAGTCTGATCCTGTGATCACTCAGGTCACTTGCTGACACACCCCTGGATCTAGTGCTGATAAAAACCAGATTGGCAGAGCAACTTGGCCAAACTCAGGCACAGCCAAGCCTGGAGGAATCAAGCACAAATTGCGATCACTTATAGCTTCAAACAGGCTGCTGAGAGCTAGATATGATCAACACCTGAGTTTGGCTTACACCAGCCTTAGACAACATAAAAACCATATCCAAAGAGAGAATGCAGCAGAATCCACAACCCCCCAAACCTGCCAGAAGCCCTCTCAGAAACAGTCAGGTACGTGACTACTCTAAGACTGACAGTAGGCCGTATTTTTTCTTTTTATAACCTTTTAATCATTTTTCTATTTTTTTCTTTTTCATATATTTTTATTGCTTTAGTTTTTCTTTCACATCACTTATTTTACTCTTACTCTTGATTATCTCATTGTTTCCTTCTTCTTTCCTTTTTATTTTTGTTACACTTTTTTATCCTTTTTTTCCTGTTTTCCTCTTTCACTTCATTATTCATATTCATCTTTTTTTCCCTCCTCCTATAATAATTTTGATGTACTTTGGTCTTCCCTTATTATTTTTCTTTTATTTTCCCCTTTCCCTAATATTCCTTTATTTTCTCACTTTTATTATTCTCTGATTTTTGTTGTTGAAATTGCCCTTCTCTTTGGGAGGGTTTGATTGCTTTGGTTTCTTATTTATTTTGGTTTGCTTTGATCTGTCAGCACCAGTACAATGCTGTAAAAAACATGGTGGGGGTGGAGCATCTTAGTCAGCCACCTGGAGGGGAGACCCCACCAACAAAAAAGCCAATAATATTCAGGACGCAAACACAGCAGGAGAGCCTACATAACAAACACAAAGGGCATTACTAGAGTATCCAGATCAGAAGATCAAGTAGTCTGCACCACACAGTTCCACAAAACCCACACTACATAAGCTCACCAAACAATATGGAAAATCAAAGCAGATCTATCTAATACACTGAAAAACAGAAAATGAGACAGTTAAATGGGGAAACAAAGAAACAACATCCAAATTAAAGAAAAGGAGGCATCCTCCAAAAAAGAGCTAAGTAAAATTAAGGCAAGCAGATTATCAGACATCAAATTCAGAGTAATGGTTAAAAGGATGCTGAAGGAACTTAATGAGAACCACACCAACACATAAAAGGTCATAGAAGCTATGAATAAGAAAAAGTTAGATTAGGAGATCAGGACAGTTACATGCAAAAAAAACAACCAAACAAACAAACAAACAAAAAAACTAAACCAAACCAAAACAAAACTTGACCACCCACTTATACTATATACAAAGAACAAACTCAAGATGGATAAAAGGCTTATATAAGTCCTGACACCATAAAAGTCTTAAAGGAGAACATAGGCAGGAAAATTCAAGTATTTTACACAGCAATATTTTCACTAAATATGTTCTCTAGGGCAAGGGATATAAAACAAACAAGAAACAAGTGGGAATATGTCAAATTAAAAGGCTTCTGTACAACTAAAGAAAATATCAGGAAAAAATAGGAAACCAACCATATGGAAAAACATATTTGCAAATGATATCTCAGACAAGGGTTTGACCTCCAAAATATATAAAGAATTCACACATCTCTACTCTAGGAAAACAAACATACCAATTAAAAATAACAATGGACCTGAACAGACATTTCTCCAAGGAGGACATACAGGGCACCCAGAAACATATGAAAGGATGCACAGCATCACTAGCCATCAGAGAAATACAAATTAAAACCACAATGAAATACCACTTCACACTGGTCAAAATGGCCATCATAACCAAATGAATAAACAACAAGTGCTGGGGAGGTTGTGGAGGAAAGGGAACCTTAGTACAATGATAGAAATGCAGACTGTTGTAGCCACTGTGAAAAACAGTATGGAATTTCCTCAAAAATCTAAAAGTAGGATTGGCTTTTGACCTGGCAATTTCACTGCTGCTATTATACATTAAATCCTGAAACACCAATTCAAAAGAACCTATAGACCCCAATGTTTGTGGCAGCACAGTTTACAATAGCCAAGTGCTGGAAACAGCCTAAGTGCCCATCAGCAAATGAGTGGATCAAAAGACTGGTACATTTACACAATGGAACATTATGCAGCAGAAAGAAAGAGGGAGCTCCTACACTTTGTGGCAATGTGGATGGATACTGAGAGCATTATGCTAAGTAAAATAAACCAGGTGGTGAAAGACAAATACCATATAATCTCACTTATAGGTGGAACCTAATCAATGAAACAAAAAAGCAAGCAAAATATAACCAGAGACAATGAAATAAAGAACAAACTGACAGTGACCAGAGTGGAAGGAGAAGGGTGATATTGGGTGAAAGAAGGGGAATAGTCAAGTCAAAGAACATGAATAAAGGACCCATGGACAAAGACAACAGGGTGGAGGGTTGAATGTTGGAGATGGGGGAGTAGTCAGGGGAGAGTAAGGGGAGAAAAATTGGGACAACTATAATTGAACAACAATAAAATAAATTTTAAAATAACTGAAAAAAAGAACCAGTTAGAAATGAAGAAGGCAATATCTAAAATGAAGAATACACTAGAAGGAATTAAAACAAGGCAAGATGAAGCAGAGGATTAAATCAGTGATTTGTAAAGCAAGACTGAAAAAACACCCAGTTAGAACAAAAAAATAAATAAAAATTACTTAAAAAGAATGAGGATAGCCTAAGAGAACTTTGGGGCAACATTAAATGTAACAATTTTTTTTTTCATCATAGAGATACCAGAAAGAGAGGAAAGGGAACAAGGGATAGAAAGTTTGTTGGATGAAATAATGATAAAATTTTCCATAATTTCGTGAGGGAGAGAGTCACACAGTTCAGGAAACACAGAGAGTTCCAATGAAGATAAATCCAAAGAGGCATACACCAAGGCACATTATCATTAAAATAGCAAACTTTAGAAAGAAAGAGAGGATCTTATTTTTGTTTTTAAACATTTTTAAAGATTTTGTTTATGTTCTTTTAGAGAGAGGGGAAGTGAAGGAGAAAGAGAGGGAGAGAAACATCAATGTGTGGTTACCTCTCACATGCCCCCTACTCGGGACCTGGCTCACAACCAAGACATGTGCCCTGATGAGGAATTGAACCAGCAACCTTTGCTTTGCAGGTCAGCACTCAATCCACTTAGCCACACCAGCTAGGGCCAAAGATAGAATCTTAAAGGCAGCAAGAGGGAAAAAGTAGTTACCAACAAGGGAACTCCGATAAGGCTATCAGCTGATTTCTAAACAGAAATATTTCAGGCCAGAACAGATTGGCATGAAATACTCCAAAAAAATAAAAAGCAAGGGCCTACAACCATGACTACTCTCTTCAGCAAGCCTCTCATTTAAAATAGAATGTGAAATAAAGAGTTTCCCAGACAAAACAAACAAACAACAACAACAACAACAAACTAAAGGAGTACATGTCCAGCAAGTCAGAATTGTAAGAGATGCTAACAGGACTGCTTTAAGAAGAAGAAATAGAGAGATAAAGGAAGACAGGTTCAACATGAAAAAATGGCAATAAATAAGCCATTTTCCATAATAATCTCAAATGCATATGGATTAAATGATTCAATCAAATGACATAGTGTAGCTAAATGGATTAGAAAACACAACCCATATATATGCTGTCTACAAGAGATCCACCTCAGGAAAAAAAAAAAACAACTTTACACAGGCTGAAAGTGAAGGGATGTAACAAATATTCTATCCAAATGGAGGTGAAAGGAAAACCCAGGTAGCAATACTTCTATTTGAAAACATGGACTTCAAAACAAAGACCGTATAAAGAGACAGAAAGAGTCATTACAAAATACTTAAGGGGTAGTCCAACAAGAGAATATAACTCTGTAAACATATATGCACCCAATATAGGAGCTCCTAAATATATAAAGAAAGACTTGGGGGACTTTAAGAAAGAGATTGCCACCAATACAGTCATTGTAGGGCATTTTAACATCCACTATCAACAATGGACAGATGTTTCAGACAAAAAATAAACAAGAATATAGCAGCATTAAATGACACACTAGATCAAATGGATATAATTGATATTTACAAAGCATTTAAACCCAAAGAAGCAGAACATACATTGTTCTAAAATGCACACAGAACATTCTTAAAGATAGAACACATGGTAGGACACATAATGAACCTTAACAAATTCAACAAAATTGAAGTCACATCAAGTCTTTTCTAAGATCACATGGCTTAAAGGTAGAAATCAACCTCAAGAAAAAAACAAAAACATTCAAATACATGAAAACTAAATAACATGTTATTAAATAATTAATAGGTTAACAATGAGATCAAGGAAGAAATAAAAAAGTATCTAGAAACAAGTGAAAATGAACATACAACAATTGCAAACCCATGGCATGCAGCAAAGGCAATCCTAAGAGGGAAGTTCATAGCATTACAGGTCTACCTAAAGAAGATAGAAAAATCTCAAATAAACAACCTAACCCTACCCCTAAAAGAACTAGAGGAACATCAACAAACAAAACCCAGAACAAGTAGAAGGAAGGAAATAATCAAGATCAGAGTAGAATTAAATGACATAGAGAGTAAAAAAAAATTCAAAGGATCAATGAAACTAGGAGTTTGTTCTTTGAAAAGATAAACAAAATTGACAAACCTTTAACCACACTCATCTAGAAAAAAAAGAGAGAACCCAAATAAATGAAACCAGAAATTAAAGAGGAGAAATATCAAGAAATGTCAAAGAAATAAGAAGCAATACAAGAAATTACTATAAATAACTATATTCCAAGAAATTGGACAGAGTAGATGAAATGAATAAAGTTCTAGAAACATACAATCTTCCACAAGTGAATCAGGAAGAAACAGAAATCTGAATAGACCAATAGCACACAAAAGCCCAGGTCTAAATGTTTTCACTGGAAAATTTTATCAATCATTCAAAGAAGAACTAACACCAATCCTTTTAAACACTTCCAAAACATTCAAGAAGAGAGGACTTACAAACTCTTTTTATGAGGCTAATATTATCTTAATTCCAAAACCAAGTAAAAACACAACAAAGAAAGATATTTATAGGACAATATCTCTGATGAATATAGATGTTAAATTCCTAACAAAATATTAGCAAACTGGATCTAGCAATATATTAAAAAGATCATACATCATGATCAAGTAGGATATATCTGAGGGATGTAAGGATGATATGATATCTGCAAATCAATAACTGCGATATATTACATAAACAAAATGAAAGACAAAATCACATGATCATATCAATAGATGCAGAAAAAGCATTTGATAATATCCAGCACGAATTTATGGTAAAAAAAATGTACCAAATTGGACAAGAATGAACATATCTCAACATTATAAAGGCCATACATGAAAAACCTACTGCAACAACATACTCAATGGTGAAAAACTAACAGTGTTTTGCTTTAGATCAGGAACATGACAGAGGTGACTGCTTTAACTACTCTTATTCAACATAGTGTTGGAAGAACTAGTCACAGTAATCAGAGAAAAAGAAGAAATGAAAGATCCACATTGGAAAAGAGGAAGTAAAGCTCCTATAAGCTTCACCAAAAAAAAACTACTTGACCTAATTAGTGAATTCAGCAAAGCAGTGAGATACAAAGTCAATATTCAGAAACCCATGGCATTTTTATACACCAATAATGAACTATCAGAAACTGGAACAAAGAAAATTATCCCATTTGCTACTGCAGCAAAAACAACAACAAAAATAAAGTACCTAGTGATAAATTTGACCAAGGAAGTAAAAGATATGTACTCAGAAAACTATAGAACAGTGGAAGCACATACCGTGTTCATGGATTGGAAGAATTAACACCATTAAAATGCCCATATTACACAAAGCAATAGATAGATTCAATGTAACTCCTATTGAATATATCAAAGCCACACATCACAGCTCTAGACCAATATCCCAAAATTTTATATGGAACCAAAAAAAGACCCCAGATAGCCTCAGCAAGTTTGAGAAAGAAGAACAATGTTGGAGGGATAACAATACCTCATATCAAAGTAAGTTACAAAGACACTAATCAAAACAGCCTGGTACTGGCATAAAAACGGACACATAGATCAATGGAACAGAATAGAAAGCCCAGAAATAAACCCATGTCTCTGTGGTCAATTCATATTTGACAAAGGATAAGGGTCTGGAAGATGGTGATGTAGTAGGTAGGAGCTGAATCCACTTGATTGTGCACCCAAATGGGATACCTAGCCTATGTCCTGAAAAACAGAGTGAAGAGCCAATGAATTTCATCCCGCTGATATGAAGTTTGGAAGCCAAAGGTTCAAGAGTATATTTAAAGATTGACATTTTTTTGGTGTGTGTGTTTGTTTGACTTCATTATTTGATTGATTGTCTTTATTCTTCATTTCATATTACATTTTAATTTTTCTCCTTTCATTTCCCTCATACCCCAATAACACACTACTCTTGGTCTTTTACTTTCTATTGTTTTTATTCAGATTATATATTCCTTATCATATTATTGTTATTCCAAATCCCACACAGCAACCTTCCCTGGTCTTAACCTGTTTCACAATCTTCCTGAGCCATATAACTGTTGTGGTTAACATTATTCTCTTACACATTACACCAAGTTTCTACCCCTTACTCTCCCTATATCTCACCATCTAACCTTGCATAAGCACTCTACTTTCTGGAGTCAACTCATATTCTATTTCCGATCTAATAAGATTCTCATTTCTTTTTCAAATTTAAGAAAATTTGCTAATTAGGTGAAATATCATGGTTATTGCTGTACTTCTCCAGAGGACCTCCTATCTATTCTCTACTTGTTGGTCCTTTAAATCCAATAGAATACTCTCCCACTGTCTTACTCCATTTCACCTCTGCCCTGCCCCTGATCACATATCATACAAGGTTGGAGTTGTGAATACCAGTAAACCCACTAGAGGGGAGAACTCACCAACAAAGGAGCCAACAACAGATAAATCCCAAGTACAACAAGAAAGTTCACATGAACAGAAGAAAGGGCAACCCTAGAGCTTCAAAATAAGGAGATGGAAGAGACTGCATCACTGAGTCCTACAGAACTCCTACTACAGAATTTCACCCTATGAAGACAGCTGGCAAAGAAGAGCATCGGTAATCACAGAAACAAAAAAGAGTCATCTAAAATGGGGAGACAAAGAAAGAACCTGTAATCAAAAGGAATGGAAGACCCCCCACTAAAGGAGCTAAATGAAATGGAGGCAAGTAAAATATTAGATATGGAATACAAAGGAATGGTTGTAAGGATTCTGGAGGAACTCACAGTTGACTACAGGGAACTGAGTAGGAACTACAATACAAAAAAGGAAATAGAAAGTATAAATAAGAACAAGGAAGAAGTGAATAATACAATATCATAAATAAAAAATACACCAGAAGGAATTACAAGCAGGCTGGATGAAACAGAGGACCAAATTAGTGAGTTGGAAGACAAGGTAGAAAGAAATATCCATGTAGAGCAGTTGCAGGAAAAAACACTCAAATAATAAGAAGATAGCTTAAGGGAACTGAAATACAACATGAAATGCAACAACATTGAAATCACAAGAATACCAGGAGGAGAAGGAAAGGGGCATGGAATAGAAGACTTGCTTGAAGAAACAATGAGAAAAAACTCCCCAAACCTGCAGAGGAAAAAAGCCATACAAGTTAAGGAAGCACAAAGGGTTCAAATCAAGATGAACCCAAAGAGGCCCATTCCAAGACACATTATAATTATAAGGGCAAAATTCCAAGACAAAGAGAGAATCTTAAAGGCATGAAGAGAGAAACAGGAAGCTACATACAAGGGAGCCCAATAAGGCTAGCAAGTGACTTCTCAATAGAAACATTGCAAGCCAGAACAGAATGTCAAGAAATATTCCAAGTAATAAAAACCAAAGTCCTGTAACCAAAACTACTCTATCCAGCAAGGCTCTCATTTAAGATGGAAGGTGAAATAAGGAGTTTTCCAGACAAAAAAAAATGGCTTAAAGAATACACCTCCACCAAATCAGCACTTCAATATATAGTAAAGAGACTGCTTCAAGAATAGGAAGAAAAAGAGCAAGAGAGAGAGCAATGCAGGTACAAAGGTGGGAAAAATGAGTAAGTGCCAATCAATAATAACCTTAAATGCTAATAGCTAAAATACTCCAATTAAAAGATATAGGGTAGCTAAATGGATAAGAAAACATGATCTACACATATGCTGCCTACAAGAGACCCACCTCATAACAAAAAACTTACACAGATTGAAAGTGAAGGGTTGGGAAAAATATTCCAAACAAATGGGTAGGAAAAAATGCTGGCATAGGAATACATAAGTCGGGCAATAGACATAAAAACAAAGGCCATGAAATGAGACACAGAAGGACACTTCAAAAAACTCAAGGGAAGAATTTATCAAGAAGACAAGCATTATAAACATATCTTCACTCAACATAGGAGCATCCAAATATATAAGGAAAATCTTGGAGGACTTCAAGAAAGACATAGACAGCAACACATTATTTTAGGAGATTTTAACACCCCACTGTCAACAATGGATAGATTTTCCAAACAAAATGTCAACAAGTATATTGTGGGACTGAACAATGTCCTAGATCAAATGGGCTGAAATAATTATATGTGTGTGTGTGTGTATACACACACACATACACACACACACACACACACACATATATATGATCTTTTTATTTCAAAGAAGAAAACAAACATTTTTTTTCCAAATGGACATGGAATATTTTCAAAGATAGATCACATGATAGGACACAAAACAATCTAAAAAAAACTTAAGAAATTTGAAATCATAAATATGCATTTTCCCACACCACAGAGCCTGAAACTAGAGACCAAGCTCAAGGAAAGTAGTCCAGAAAACACACATTCATCAAAATTGAATAGCATGGCATAAACAAAGACTAGGTTAATAATAAGATCAAGGCTAAAATCAAAAAGTTCCCAGAAGCAAATGAAAATGAACACACAATCCAAAACTGATGGGACACAGTGAAGGAAGTCCTGAGAGGGAAGTTCATAGCAATATAGGTGTACCTAAAAAATACAGAAACATTTCAAATAAGCAACCTAACCCTACACCTACAAGAACTTGAGGAACAACAACAAACAAAGCCCAGATTGAGCAAAAGGATGGAAATAAGCAAGATTACAGCAAAATTAAACAACATAGAGACTAAATGAAAAATTTTAAGAATCAATAAATTCAGGAGCTGCTTCTTTGAAAAGACAAAGAAAATTGACAAGCTTATAATAAGACTCATGAAGAAAAAAATACAGAGGACTCAATAAACAGAATCAGAAATGAAGATGGAGAGATTACAACTCATACCATGGAAAAACAAAGGATTGTAAGAAATTACAACTAACTATTATATGTCAAGAAATTTCAAAATCTGGGATAAATGGACAAAAATCAAGGAAAATATGATTTTCTAAAATTGAATGAAGTAGAAGCAGAAAGCCTGAACAGATTGATAACAGCTGGTGGAATCAAAGCAATAATAAAAAATCACCCATCACACTAAAGCCTAGGGCTGGTTGGTTTCACAGAAGAATTTTACAAAAGAGTTAAGGAAGAACTTACCTGTATCCTTCTCAGAGTTCAAAAAACATCCAAGAAGAGGAGGGACTCCCAAACTCTTTTTATGAAGCCAGCATCATCCTAAACCCAAAACCAGATAAAAACACAACAGAGAAAGAAAACTATAGGCCAATATTGCTGATGAACATATATGCTGACATCCTCAACAAAATATTGACAAACAATACTCAGCAATACATTAAAAAGATCATACATCATGATCAAGTGGGATTCATCCCAGGAATGCAAGGATGGTTCAATATTTGCAAATCAATAAATGTAATATATCACATAAACAAAAGAAAAGATGAAAATCACATGATCATATCAGTAGATGCAAAAAAGCAGTTGATATGGTACATCACCCATTTATGATAAATACACTCAGTAGTGTGGACATAGAGGGTGCATACCTCAACATGACAAAGAACATATACAAAAAACCTACAGCCAACAGCATACTGAATGGCCAAAAAAATAAAAGCTTTCCCACCAAGGTCAGGAACAAAACATGGATGTCCACTTTCACCACTTCTATTTAACATAGTACTGGAAGTGCTAGCACAATGATCAGAAAAGAAAAAATAAATAAATGGTATCCAAGTTGGGAAGGAGGAAAAAAAACTGTCATTGTTTGCAGATGACATGATAGTGTACATAGAAAACTCTATGGACTCCAGCAAAAAAACTACTAGACCTAATAAATGAATTTGGCAAAATAGTGGGATAAAAAGTAAATATTCAGATATAAAAGGCCTTTTTATACACCAATAGCAAAATACCAGAAACAGAAATCTGGAAACAAATGCCATTTGCTATATCAACAAGAAAAATAAAGTATCTAGGAATAAACCTAACCAAGGAGGTAAAAGATCCATATTCAGAAAACTACACAGCACTGAAGAAAGAAATTAAGTAAGGCACAAATAAATGGAAGTATATACTGTGTTCATGGGTTAGAAGAATTAATATCATCAAAATGTCCATACTACCCAAAACAAACTACAGATTCAAAGCAATCCCTATTAAAATGCCAATGACATATTTTGAAGATATAGAACAAACATGTCAAAAATTTATATGGAGCCTTAATTGACCCCAAAGAGCTGCAGCAACTTTGAGAAAGAAAAGCAAGATAGGAGGGATCACAATAACTGATATCAAACTATATTACAAGGCTATGGTTATCAAAACACTCTAGTACTGGCATAAGAACAGACACAGAGATCAATGAAACAGAATAGAGTCCAGAAATAAATTAAAGTCTGTACAGTCATTAATATTTGATGAAGGGGACAGAAGCATAAAGTGGAGTTAAAATAGCCTCTTCAAAAAATGGTGTTAGGAGATCTGGACATCTACATGCAAAAAAAAAAAAAAAAAAAAAAAAGAAAAAAGAAAAGAAAAAAAAAACTAGACCACCAACTTATACCTTATACAAAAATAAACTCAAGATGGAAAAAAGAGTTAAATGTAAGCTGGGACAGCATAAAGTCTTAGAGGAGAACGTAGGGAAGAAAATCTCAGATATTCCACGCAGCAATATATTCACTGAAATGTCCACTAAAGCAAGGGACATAAAGGAAAGAATAAACAGATGGGACTTCATTTTCTTTAAAAAAAGCTTCTGCATGGCTAAAGAAAACATCAGCAAACTGAGAAGGGGACCAAATGTATAGGAAATTATATTTGCTAATGATAACTTGGAAAAGGTCTTGATCTCCAATTTTATATAGATGCACATGACTCCACTCCAGGAAGACAAATGACACAATTGAAAAATGGACCAATGATCTGAACAGACATTTCTCCAAGGATGACATACAGAGGACCTAGAAAC
The DNA here is from genome assembly GCF_004126475.2 of Phyllostomus discolor. Taxonomy (NCBI): domain Eukaryota; kingdom Metazoa; phylum Chordata; class Mammalia; order Chiroptera; family Phyllostomidae; genus Phyllostomus; species Phyllostomus discolor. The sequence goes on along the minus strand of NC_050198.1, from coordinate 64,683,451 downwards.
ATATAAAAGGATGCTCAGCATCACTAGCCATCAGAGAGATGCGAATTAAAACCAGAATTAGATACCACTTAACACTGGTGAGAATGGCCATCATAAACTAATCAACAAACAAGTGTTGGAGAGAATGTGGAGAAAAGGCAACCCTAGTACACTGTTGGTGGGAATGCAGACTGGAGCAGCCACCATGAAAATCAATATGGAATTTCCTCAGAAAACTAAAAAATGGAACTGACTTTGACCTAGCAATTCTACTTCTGGGATTATATTACAAGAATCCTGAAACACTGATTCAAAAGAACCTGTGCACCTCAATATTCATAGCAGCACAATTTACAATAGCCACATACTGGAAGAAACTTAAGTGCCCATCAGTAAATGAGTGGATCAAAAATACAATTGTACAGTTCCACAATGGAAGACTACTCAGAAGAAAGAAGAAAGGAGCTCCTACTCTTCAGGACAGCATGAATTGAATTAGAGAGTACTATGCTAAATGTAATATGCTATGTGATGAAAGACAAACACCATATGATCCCACCTATCAGGGAAACCTAATCAACCAAACAAACAAGGAAGCAAAATATAACTAGAGATGTTGAAATAAGGAACAACCTGACAATTGCCGCAGGGGAATGTGATAGGGACAATCAGGGAAAAAAGAAAAGTGTCATCAAGGGACAGGATTATGGACTTTTGGCCAAGATGGAGGCATATATAGATAGATTTTGCCTCCTTGCACAACCAAAAGAAGTAAAACAACAAATTTTAAAATAAGGAATGGCCAGTAGTGTCAGAAAACTGTATGGAAGTTTAACAACCAAAGAGTTAAAGATGAGATATTCATCCAGACCAGTAGGAGGGGTGGAGATGGGCAGCTGGCATGGAGAGAACTCTTGGCAGGGAGATGGCTGAAGGACAGGGGTTGGCAAGTCAGTGGCAATCAGACCAGGTGAATCACCATCTGGTAGAGCCTGAGGTCCCACATTTGCTTGTGGATAGACTGGGAGGAACAATTGGGGAGTGAGACAGACCATGCAATCCAGACATTGTTCCCTCTTGGACTCCTCCCCCATGTACAGGAACACAGTGCAGCTACATCAGTTGCCTTGCCCTGGTGAATACCTAAGGCTCTGCCCATTACTATGTAACAGGTGTGCTGAAACAAAAAAAATATGGCCCAAATGAAAGAACAGATCAAAGCTCCAGAAAAAAATACAAGTAAGAGATGATGAGATAGCCAACCTGTCAGATGCACAGTTCAAAACACTGGTAATCAGGATGCTCCAGAAATGGTTGAGTATAGTAGCAAAATAGAGAAAAAAGTGAAGGCTATGAAAAGTGAAATAAAAGAAAATGTATAGGGAACCAACAGTGACAGGAAGGGAACCAGGACTTAAATCAATGGTTTGAACTAGAAGGAAGAAATAAACATTCAACAAGAAGATAATGGAGAAACAAGAATTTCAAAAAGTGAAGAAAGGCTCAGGAACCTCTGGCACAACTTTAATCATTCCAACATTCCAATCATAGGGGTGCCAGAAGGAGAAGAGGAAGACCAAGAAATTGAAAACTTATTTGAACAAATAGTGAAGGAGAGTCTTCCCCAATATGGCAAAAGAAATAGACTTCCAGGAACTCCAGGAAGCTCAGAGAGTCCCAAAGAAGTTAGACCCAAGGAAGCACACACCAAGGCATATCATAATTTCATTTCCCAAGATTAAAGATAAGGAGAGAATCTTAAAGGCAGCAAGAGAAATGGAGACAGTTACCTATAAAGGAGTTCCTGTAAGACTATCAGCTGATTTTTCCAAAGAAACCTTATAGGCAAGAAAAGGTTGGAAAGAAGTATTCCAAGTCATGAAACAAAAGGACCTACATTCCAGATTACTGTATTCAGCAAAGTTATCATTTAGAATTGAATGGCAGATAAAGTGCTTCCCAGATAAGGTCAAGTTAAAAGAGTTCATAATCCCCAAGTCCTTATATGAAACATTAAAGGGACTTATCTAAGAAAAAGAAGATAAAAATTATGAACAGTAAAATGACAACAAACTCACAACTATCAACAACTGAACTTAAAAAACAAGAGAAGAGAGAATTGGGGGAAAGGTACAGGGAATAAGAAGCATAAATGATAGGTACAAAATAGACAGGGGTAAGTTAAGAATAATAAAGGAAATGGAGAAGCCAAAGAACTTGTATGCATGGCTCATGGACATGAAGTAAGGTGGGGGAATGATGGTGGGAAGGTGGGTACTGGGTGGAAGGGAATAAATGTGAGAAAAAAAATGGAACAACTGTAATAGCATAAGCAGTAAAATATATTTTTAAAAGGAACATGTTTAAAGGACAAATGAACAAAGCCAATAGGGATAGGATGGAGAACTGGTGGCTGGTATGGGTGTGGTGGGTCATTGGTGGAGGAAAATGGAGGCAACTGTATTTTTTAAAAGATAAAACCTGACAAAGAAGGCAATAGTATGCAAAAGAGTTGATAGTCTTTTCAATGAATGGTGTTGGGGGAACTGGAAGGGTACATGCAAAAAAAGAAAAGTAGACCAACAACTTATACTATATACTAGAATAAAATCAAAATGGTAAAGACTTAAATATAAATTTTGATATCATAAAATTTCTTGAGGAAAACAGGCAGTAAAATTTCAGATATCTCCTATAGGAACATTTTTGCTCACATATTTCCTAGGGCAAGGTAAATAAACAAATAAATAAACAAATGGGACTATACAAGCTAGGAAGTTCATGCACAGCTAAAGAAACCATCATCAAAATGAAAAGAGACTGTATGGGAGAACTTATGAAGTCTGTGGGGGGGAAAAACCTACCCATTCTTATTGCAAATGAGAATGATTTTCGTGATGTCAATGTAATCTGGCAGCCAAAGATAGTGAACTGAAATACACATGCATGAACAATAATGACTTCACTGTAATAGTGAGGGCAGTAGATATCACTGAATCAGTATATGTATTGTGTGGTCATTGCATTAGAAATGACTAAATGAGTAAGGCAAATATTCTACATCAAATTTTGCATTAAGGTCGAACATTCCTCTATGTAAATTATTTGAATGATTTAGAAGGCCACAGCTATGAGCAACTAGGAATTGGCAGCTTCATAATGACAATGCACCTGTTCATGCATCACTTCTTGTGCAGAGATTTTTGGTGAATCATCAAATCACCTATGTGATTCAACCCCACACCAGCCCAGATTTGGTGCCAGCAACTTCTAGATTTTCCCAAAACTGAAGTCACCTTTAAACGGAGGAGATTCAGATTGTTGATAAGATTCAGTAAAATATGACAAGGCAGCTGATGGTGATTGGGAGAACTGTGTTAAGTCTTGAGGTGCCTCCTTTGAAAGGTACTGAGGTGTCAGTGTCCTATTTACAATGTTTCTTATATCTTCTTCAATAAATGTCTCTATTTTTCATCCAACATGGTTGGATACCTTCTGGACAGACCTCATATTTGCCAGTGATACATCAGACAAGGGTTTAATCTGCAAAGTATATAAAGAACTTATACACCTTATCACCAGGAAGACATACAATCCTACTTAAAAAAATGGGCATAGGATCTGAATAGACACTTCCCCAAGGTGGATATACAGATAGCCCAGAGACATATGGAAAGGTATTCAACACCACTAGCCATCAGAGAGATTCAAATTAAAAACCAAAATGAGGTATCACCTCACCCCTGTCAGAATGAGTATTATCAATAAATTAACTAAGAATGAGTGCTGGCAAAGATGTGGAGGAAAGGAAACCCCAGGGCACTGTTGGCTAGAATGCAGACTGGTGCAGCCACTGTGGAAAACCATATGAAATTTCCTTAACAAACTAAGAATGGAACTGCCTTTTTATCCAGTGGTTCCATGGCTGGGAATGAACCCAAAGAATCCTGAAACACCAATTCAAAAGAATTTATGCACCCTCATATTCATAGCAGTGCTATTTACAATAGCCAAGGTTTGGAAATAGCCTAAGTGCCCATCAGTTGCTGATTGGTTTTTAAAAATGTGGTACATCATCCCTGGCTGGCATAGCTCAGTGGGTAGAGCGCTGGCTGCGAACCAAATTGTCGCAGGTTTGATTCCCAGCCAGGGTACATGCCTGGGTTGCAGGCCATAACTCCCAGCAACCGCACATTGACGTCTCTCTCTCTCTCTCTCTCTCTTTTTCTCTCCCTCCCTTCCCTCTCTAAAAATAAATAAATAAATAAATAAATAAATAAATAAATAAATAAATACAAAAATTATATCTTTAAAAAATGTGGTACATCTACACAATGCAATACTATGCAGCAGAAAGAAAGAATGTTTACCTTTTTCAATAGCATGGGTGGAACTGGAGACCATTATGTTAAATGAAATAAGCCAATTGATGAAAGGCAAGTACCATATGATCTCACTTATAAGAGTAATCTAATAAGCAAAATAAACCAACGAACAAAATAAAACCAGAGGCATAGAGACATGGAACAGACTGACAACTATTAAGTGTGGAGTGGAGAGGTGGGGACTGATTGAAAGAAGATAAAGGGTCAAAGGGTCAAAGAACATACATCAAATACCTATAGACATGGTCAATGGTAAGGGGATTGATTATAGAATTGGGGCTTGGGCTGGGTGGATCAAGGCAAAGGGGAAAAAAGTAGGACCATTATAATAGCATAAACAGTAAAATAAATAATACAACAACAGAAAAATACAAACAAATAAATAGAATGCTTTCAATTTGGGCAACATTCTCACTGCTTGCCTTAGTATGCTTCTTTCTGTGGCCAGTGGACCCTGGTCACACACTGCACCATTTTATTAATTTCTGAAATTCTTCTGAGTAGTACAGCTTATTACTCTCTCTTCCAATGGTGTATGCAAGCACTTCTACAACAAGGTGGAGTACAGTTAAGGGTCTACTTTAGGGTGTGATGCCAACTCTTAGACTACATGATAGCTGTTGCTCAACAATTCAAGTAGCATTAATTACTCATTAGTCTTTATTCAAAACAGCCTTTCTGTTATTACAAAGCAGAATGATAGTAAATGTGCACAATTACAACTTCAAGTAATAGCTGCTAAGATGTCTTCTGCACATATTACTGCTACTTATTCTCTGTCTTCCAAGTGTACATATATTCCAAATGATGATAGATGTTGGAGACACATTAGCTTAAAGAGTGTAATACACAAATGTGATCATTGGTTTACTGGTAAGTGCACCCATTTCCCCTCCCACTCAAAACTACCAGTATGGCAAAAGAATCTGTGTGGCCTGTAGTAATTTGTGTACTTCCTTACACAAATATGTATTCAATATGTACATGTTATCAGACATTACCTTTCATATTGAGTAAATAGTTGTAAACAAGATGCACAGACTTCCTCATCTTTTGGTGTTTTGAGGGAATTGGTATACACATACGGAAACAGGTAAAATACAAATGGTCTAAGATAAAGAGAGACTTATTAAGGGGGACCTAATTCAGTTATAGAAATCTTAGAAATGACATTTAAACAGAGATATGGAGGAAGAAGAGTTAAACAGTGAGGGGGAATGTTGAAGAGAATGTTTTCTGAACCAGAAACAGTATAATTAAATGCCCAGAGAAGGGGGAAAAATCATAAAAATTCAACATATAATGGGACTACAATAGTACAATTTAGAGTGTAAATTTGTGAGAGGTAAACAATGTGGTTAGTTTTTAAATCAGTTCCCCTGAGTACAGTAACTTTGTCTATTCTGTTCAAAATACATTGCCATTATCTACCATGGCTCCTGTCATGGTAAAAAAATTTAAAAATTGTTGAATAATAACAATAACAACAAAAACAAAGATACATTTTATTTAATAATGATATTAAATAAAATATTATTTATTTAACAAATATCATTTATTATGTTTTATTTAACAAAGATGTCTTTTATTTAATAATGAGACAGAAAACATTCTAAAGTACTATTTAATATGCGATTTTGTTAAATCCTCACAACTACACTGAAGCACTTATCATAATTATTATTAATATTTTATCATCATCATTATACAGATAAGGAAACAGAAACTCAGCAAGGTTAACTCAGTAGCTCAAGATCACTTAGAATGACTGATAGATCCAAGGTTTATACCTGGACAATCTCAGATTCCCTTGATTCTAAGTGTCTAGATTCTGCATTAAAGAGTTTTGGACATCCCCTAATGCAATGGGAAACCACAGAAAGGTTTAATGCTTTAAATTTTACTAAGATAACTCTGGCAGTGAAGTGAAAAATAATCTAAGTGGGAGCAAAACTAAAGGTAAGGAGACAAGCTATAATGGCATTGTGATGACAGTGGCTTGGACTATGGTGTTGGCTATGCAGATAGAAAGAAATAGCCAAAAAAAAAGAAAGAATAGAAAAAAGATATAGAAATAGCCAGATGAGAGAGAGGGAGTGTGAAAGAATCAATAGGGCTTGGTGATTAAATGGAAGTGTCAGTGAGAGACACAAAGAAATCAAGGAAGACTTCTAGGTTTCTGACCACTGCACAATTGCAATTGAGTATTTACAACTCATTGAGACAGAGGATAGTGGGAGGAGAAAATGGTTTGAGGTGTTAGATGGAAAAATAGCAATTAATTTTTGGCATGATGAGTGTGAGCTGTTTAGAGGAGGTTATATTTCAGTGGACATGACCAATAGACATTTTTAAAAATTTTTTATTGTTGTTCAAGTACAGTTATTTCCATCCCCCCAACCATTCCTCCCCCTCACCCCAGCCACCCCCACTTCCCACACTTTATCCTGCCCCACTTCGGTTTTATCCATGTGTCCTTTATAGACGCTCCTGAAAACCCTTCCCCCATTTTCCCCCATTATCCCCTTCCCGCTCCCCTATGGTTACTGTCAGTTTGTTCTTAATTTCAATATATCTGGTTTTATTTTGCTTGCTTGTTTGTTTTGTTGATTAGGTTTCACTTATGGGTGACATCATATGGTATTTGTCTTTTACCACCTGGCTTATTTCACTTAGCATAATGCTCTTCAGTTCCATCCATGCTGTCCCAAAGGGTAGGAGCTCCTTCCTTCTGCTGCATAGTGAGTATTCTATCATGTAAATATACCATAGTTTTTTGATCAATTCATTTACTCAATAGACATTTTAATAGACTTGCCTCATGCTTAGATAAGAGATGAAGAATGAAGACAGAGATATGAGAGATACCAAAATAAAGCTGGCATTTGCAGCTAATGGGGACAATTGTAGCCCTATTTGAAAATTGGTGCACACACAAAAGCAGAAAATCTAGAACAGATCCCCAATATACACCAATATCTATTTGAGACATAGAGGGTAAAGAGCCTGTAAATAAAGAGACTGGGAAGGTACAGACAGAGAAGTAGGAGGAAATGCAGAAGATGGGTATAAGGAAAGCTAAAGGAAAATCATTTCTTAAGAAGGGAATGGTCAACAGTGTCAAGTATTACTGAGATATGGGACCAAAAGTTTTCCACTGTGTTTAGCAACTTGGAGGTCTTTTTTGACTCTGTAAAGGGGTGTATGGAGTTTAGGAGGGAGGTAAAACATATTTCAGTGTATTACAGTGTAAGTTATAGGTAAGGAAATAAAATAAAAGTCACAGAAGCAGATGCTAGTTGTTACCACAGAAACCAGATCTAGGGACACTGGGGGATTTGGAGTGAAAAGAGATATCAGAAGTCCTGGGATGATTGTTAATTAGTTTAACAGAATGGACTTAAAAATAGATGGCTTAATGATGTAACAAGAGGTAGTAGGAGGATGGGGGAAGAAGGCCAAGAAGTAGCAGCGAATCTCTAGATACATGGGGTTCATTGACTAAATTGGATTCAGAGCAAAAATTAATCAATGGATACTTAATGCTCTGAAAGAGTCTCACTCATCTAATATAACTTGAGTTAAGCTGTCCAGATATCTCTAGAAGCAATGATTAGAGTAAGGCTGTTGTTGCTATAGGGTTATTGGTGCTTCTAAGTAGTTATTGTTCTCTTGAATCCTAAGGAGAAAATCCACACTGTCAACGTCTGTGTCCTGGTTACAGAATTTTATATCATGGGGTTCCTTGGCCATGGGGTACCAAGATATCCCCAAGGAGAGGAGCAGTCCCTTGTATTGTTAGATTCTTTAAGACTTTTAGGACTCTTGGGATTTCTCATCTTATACAGAAACCTGGAGTTTACTTTTTGTGGACTTCCTGTGCAGTTAGATTTCTCTGACCAAGACTAAGAGCATGGATCACCTAGAGCACAGATACTGGAGGTGGCACAGTGGATGTAAAAATGGGTTTGATTTTTAGCTACAACACTTAGAGAAGCACAAAAATAGACTGACCCATAAAGCCAAATACTGATAAATTATACTTAATTAAAATAAATATTTCATATAATTATGGATATAGTTGCATTTAGGTCTATCATTTTATTATTTTCTATTGGGTCCTCTCTGTTATTGATCCCTCTATTCCATCTTTCCTGCCTTCTTTTGGATTATTTAAATATTTTCAAACTCCACTTCAATTTAGCTATGTTTTATTAGCTATATTTCTTGGGGTTATTCTAATGGTTATTATAGAGATTACAATAAAAATTTTTAACTTCTAAATCTATTTAGAATTTGTATTATACCAATTCATAAAAAATGTAGAAACTTGAAACTACATAAGCCCTTTAACTCCCTTCCAACATCTTTTGTGTTATAGTTGTCATAAGTATCAGATTTACATACATTACAAACTGGACAAGACAATGCTATAATTTTTGCTTTAAGTAGTCCAAGTATTTTATTTTTAATATATTTTTACTTTTATCGTATTTTATTGTTTATGCTATTACAGTTGTTCCCACTTTTTTCTCCCTTTTTTTGCCTCCACCCAGCTTCTCTACTCTCCCCCAAGCAATCCTCTCATTATTGTCCCTGTTCATGTCCATGGATCATGAATACATGTTTTTTTTTTGTCAATCCATTCATCTTCTTTCATCTGGTTCCACTACTCCCCTATGGCCTCATTAGTCGGTTCTATGTAACTGTGCTTCCATTTCTGATTTGTTTACTAGTTTATTTTCTTTATCAGATTCCACATGTAAGTGAGATCATATGTTGTCTTATGTCTTATTCCACTGCCTGACTTAATTCACTTACCATATCATTCTTCAGGTCCATCCATGCTGTCAAAAAAGGTAAGAGTTCCTTATTTTTGCTGCTGCATAGTGTTCCATTGTGTAAATGTACCATAGCTGTTTTATCTATTCATCTACTGATGGACACTTAGGCTGTTTCCACATCTTGGCTATTGTAAACAATGCTGCTGTGAGCATATGGGTTACATGTGTTTATTTTTGTATTGGTGTTTTGGGGTTCTGAAGATATAGTTCCAGGTCTGTAGAACAGAATGGAGAGCACAGAAATAAATCCACCACTTTATGGTGAATTGATATTTGACAAAGGAGGCAAAAATACACAATGGAGCAAAGACAGTCTCCTCTATAAATAGTGTTAGGAAAACTGAACTGGTACATACAAAAGAATGAAACTAAGACTACAAACTTACACAACACACAAGAGTAAACTCAAAATAGATAAAATACTCAAATTTAAGTAGTTAAATCACAAAAATGCTAGAAGAAACATAGGAAGTAAGATTTCAGATATCTCACATAGTAGTATTTTTGCTGATATATCTCCTAGGGCAACGGGAACAAAGGAAAAATAAACAAATGGGACTACATAAAATTAAAAGCATCTGTACAGCTAAAGTCACATGTATTTTAAACCAATTAAGAAAAAATATAGTCTTTTATATTTACCTAGGCATATACTAGTTTTGAGAATCATATGATGGCTGGGAGAGGAGAAAGATTTGGCAAAGACAGAAAAAATCAGCTAGATGTATTTGCAGAAAACCAGGAGAGTGTGGTATAAGAGAAACCAAAGCAGAATATTTCAAGAAGGGAGTGATCAACAGTTTTAAAAGTTACTTAAAGGTCAAATAAGATAAATAAAAACTATGCTAGATTTAGATGGAGGTATTTGGTGATAATAAAGCTGATATGATAGAGTGAGATAAGTGTGACTCAAATTGGAGTGAGTTGAATGAGCAATGATGGAGACGAAGTAAAAACTGGAAAGACAGATATTTTTCTGAGAAATTGTAGGGAAGGAAGGAAGAAGAGAGATAGCTTAATGGCAGGTTTTAGTTTTTCTCATCAGACAGACTGAAAATATATGAAAATAAGTAGGAAGGATTCAATTGAGGGGATGACATTAAATGCATAGAATAGAAAAGGTATGGTAGAATAGTTGATGGTACAAAATTCCTGTGAAGATGGAGAGAAGATACAAAACATAGGAGAGGGTCAGCTCTAAAAGATGAAAATGCTCACAGAGGTAGGGTGGTATATCTAATGTTGGGAAGATGTAAGATTTGGCATGTGATAGCTTTTTCCACTCCGAAAGTAGGAGGTGATATTATCCTCTTAGAGGGTGTGGGAGAGGTGAGCATGTTGGAGGCTGAAGAGGGTTGGGTAAGGTCTGTAATAGTAGTTATGAGTAGAGAATGTAATAGCCTTCAAGATCCCATTAAAGATGTTTTACTATGTAAGTTATTAAGACTTACATATTAAGAGGCACATTTTTTTTGGTTTCAGTTTGATTACTTTACAGAAAACAGTATAACTATCAAGTGGCTTGCATACTTTCAGTGGCACAATAATAAACATTATGGGCCTGGTCCCAGATTGCTTGACGTTGAATCTCAGTGCTACCACTTACTACCTGACTTTGAATAAATTACTTAAACTCTGTATACCTAAATTTCTTCACCTGTTAAATAAGGGCAATAATGTTATACCCTACCTGATAAGGGTGCTGTGAAAATTAAAGTTAGTTGATAGTAAAACCTTGTACATAGTAAGTATGCAATAGCTTAGTAATTATTACTTGTTATTATTCAATGATCATCCCATTCTCATAATATTGTACAGTTTAGAAGGGACACAAAATTATATTCAAAAGGTTGATTGCTTCATGGCTTGAAATAAGGACACGGAGAGTTATTTGGATGAATAGATTCCCTGGTGTCTTCAAGCTACAATAACATGATGTTTCCATCACTACTATAATACCTGCGGGTCCTGTTACTCATACTTTTGGGTCAGAGCCCTTAAGACTTCGTAGAATACTGCATGTAAATGAGTGCTTAATCATTGACTGATGTGATGAATTTGGATAAAGACAAGTTGACATATAGCTGAGGGCAGATGGAAAGCAGAGTGTCTTCATAATTTAATCTCATGATAGTCAAAGTCATAAAATTGAATCATCAAAATTAAATCAGAGAAGTAGAGAATCTTGTATTTGGAAGGGCCCTTTAAGGCCATCTGGCCCCACCTTCCACTCAACATTGCAATTCTCCCTATAGCATCAGTAAGAGAATTTCAGGCCAGTTAGGAAAGAGTTTATGACAGAGTATGTAAAGGTCAATCACATTTCAAATGAAATGTGGATGCCTAGGTTCTGGGTAGTTTGGTTTTAAACCAGCTCCATAGAAGACACAGCACAGAGACGAGTCCAAGTGCAGTTGCAAAACTATTTCTTTTCAAATATAGAAAGCAAAAGCATAAGTCTCACTTGTTCTGTTGCTAACTTTTGCTTGCTAGCTAACAATTACACTATACTTTGAATCACATTACCTATCTGTTAAAAGAACATATTATATTCTTTCCATGGATGTTTTTAAAAAATGAGCTTCATAAAGTTGGAAGGTGTTATGTAAATGTAAGTTAACTGAAAGTCCTTATGTATCTACAGCCAAAGTGGCTTTGGGCTAAGAAACCAGGTGGCTATCTTGGGCAATTTAATCTTAGGATGAGCTTTGAGATTGCTTTAGGGTAGAAAGAATTTCTGACATTTGGGTTGCTGAGATTAGGGCTGGTCCTACATAGCTGTATGTCATGTCAGATATATTGGAAACACCCAAGACCACTACATCTCTCTTTTCTCATAATCTCTTTCATCTGCTATCAGGTGACTGAAATCTACCATTGGAGTTTTAGTTTTGGTTTAAGGTAATGATATCTGTTAAAATCTTAATGATCCTATGAAGGGTAACTCACTGATTTTTTATCAGTCATTTACTCCTTAGTGGGAATGAAGAATGTTATAAAAGTTTAGATAGAAGGAAAGATAAAGAGGGCATGATGCCTGGGGAGGAGGAAAGATTGAGGACATTGAAAAACAATTTTGCATAGTTCACAGTTTATCTTATGGCTAGGTCTGTTGCAAGGGTAAAACAGAACAATGTGGTTCCAAAAAAAACTTACATTCCATTATTTTCACCTCATTCCCATTCCACTGTGAGTTATTTCCAAATTAGAAGGTGAATATGAATTCTGTTTTTTTTTCACTTGAAAAAGTATTTTGATTTCCAAATATTCATTTTCCTTGAAAAGAGAAAATGTTTAGCCCAGGACTGTAGTTGTGCTAGTGCTGGTCTAAGAGAACCATTCAGTTTCATCAATCTTCAGCCACCTGATTTATTTTAAGGGAGTGAAAGATCCAAATGCATGAATTAGGATACCCTCAACAGTGAGAAGTCCTAAAAGTTCATAGGGATAACGAGAAGACTGCTCAAGAGTAGGAGACATGATTACATTTATGTTTTGATTTTCACTTTGAAAGTTAAGTTTCTATCTAAATAAAAAAGGCAAGGACTAGACCTGGCCCTGGTTCTTATGATTGGGGCCAATCTAGCATCATCTTGTGGACCTTTCATAGTACCCATACTAATGACACAACACAAAAGGATTTAATTCAAACTACTCTGACACTGAGAATTACTTTTTTATGGCTCACTTCCTTAAATTTGCAAGAGTCTCTTAATCCAGACCAAAAGCATTGGGGTACATCCATCCTTAGTTTTTTTTTTTTTTTATATTTAAATTTTAAACATTTTATTCTGATATAATTTATTTCAGACTTATAGAGAAGTTGCAAAAATAGTACAAACAATTCCCATATTCCCTTCACCCTGTTGATCCCTTACATAATTACCTTTTACCATCTTCATATTGATAGTTTTTCTTTATAAAAGCATGGCATGTGTGAAAATTTTATATATATAGACATGTGTGTATCAATACATCATTTTTATTTCTTGAATGGTTTAAAAGTAAGTTACAGATCTGATGTTGCTTTAGCCCTATTTCAATATATACTTATTAAAAAATAAGAATAGTCTCTTACATACCTAAGTACAACCATCAAAATCAGGAAGCTGATTTTTATATCAAAGATATCAAATATCTTTGATATTTTTATTATTGTTTCATAATCTAAGAATTATTCAAATTTTGTTAGTTGTCCCATTAATGCCTTTTATAGCAAAATAAAAAGAAATTTATTTATCTTAGAATATACTCTAGAATCACCCTGTTGAATTTACTTATGTCTCTAGTTGCTAACCTAGAATAGTTTTCAACCTTCCTTTGTCTTTCATGACCTTGACATCTTTGATGAGAATGGACCATTATTTGTAGAATGTTTTTCAATTTGTGATTATCTACTATTTTTCTTTGATTAGACTGAGATTATGAGGTTTTTAAAAGAATATTGCAGAAGTAATGATGTGGTGTTTTCAGTATACCATATTATTCCTTCTCCACTTTATTTTTTCTCCAATTTATTTTTCTCCAATTTATTAGTTTGAATTCCACTGCAAGTAAAAGCTTTCTCCTCTTTCCTATGTATTTATTAAAACATATATTTATATTAGTTTTGACTTATGTATTCTCATTTTATTCTACATGTTAATCAATTATCACTTATTTTGATCTTTTTCTCTTTTTTTTGGCACAACAGATGGTTTCAAGACTCATTTACTTCTTTCTTTGCCCCAACACTGGAATAAGCTCCAAGAAGCTCTGGTTCTTTTTAGTAGAAAACTATGTTTGGAAAGTAAGATTGGCCCTAGCTGGCGTGGTTCAATGAACTGAGTGCCAGCCTGTGAACCAAAAGGTTGCCGGTTTGATTTCCAGTCAGAGTATATGACTGGGTTGCCGACCAACACCCCAGTTGGAGCATGTGATCTCTTGTACACTGACGTATCTCTCCCTCTCTTTTTCCTTCTCTTCCCTTCTCTCTGTAAATAAATAATTAAAATATTAAAAAAGAAAATAAGATTGGACACTAGTTTTGCTCATTATTATGGGGTGTTGTTTCTATGCCCTCTCAGTAGACTAAGCTAGGAAACATGTATATAGGTAAGTATGCATGTATGTATGAATGCATTTGTATCACCTATATATCTACCTGTCTATTTATTATGTATCTATTATCTATCTATCATCTGTCATCATCATCTATCTATCCTTTCATCCATTTTTATGTCATCTATCTAATCTATGCTGTCTATTAAAAACCCTGAATATATACTTATACCTGTACTTCCAGTCAAATACCACAGGGTTTCTCTCTTCCACAATGAGACCCTGATTTCTCTTTAGTCACAATATATATTTACTTATTTGTTCATCCCTAGAACGTGCATAAAGAGTTTACAGAATTACTAATTAAAATACTGTGGATAAAAAAATCTGCTTAACTAGTGTTAATATTTATTTATAGTTCTTTTACCCTTTACCTGAATATATGTAGTTAAAATACTGTATTCAAACACTATTTGAGTTTGTTTTGTTTCTTTTTTCCATTCAAAGTGGTTATGTTATTAATTGAAAATACAATTAGGTTCATTTATTTTGGTTTGTATTCTATTTTTAATTCTCCTTTATTCGTATTGACTTCATTTTATTTATTTTGGACTATGCGAAACACTATCATGGTTCCAAAGTCAGAACTCTACAAAAAAGTATTCTCAGAGTAGTGGAGACCCCTGACCTGTCTCTTCTACTTTGTTTCCTTTTCCCCATCCCTTCTATCCCATTCCAACACAACTTCTGTAGATAGCTAATTGCATCGTTTTAAGTTCTGTCCTTCCTGTGTTTTTTTTCTGCACAGATTAACATATTCATGTATAGTTGACCTTTGAATATCAAAGGCTTGAACTGCACGGGTCCACCTATATGCAGATTTTTTTGAATAAAGACTGTAAATGTATTTTCTCTTATGATTTTCTTAACATTTTCTCTTCTCTAGCTTACTTTATTATAAGAATACAGCATATCTATATGCATATTTATACCTATATCTACACATATACAAAATATGTGTTCATTGATTGTTTATGTTATCAGTTAGGCTTTGGGTCAACAGTAGGCTATCAGTAGTTAATTTTTCTTGGAATCAAAAGTTATATTCGGACTTTGTGTAGGCATTGGCATACTTAATCCCAGCATTGTTTTAGGATCAACTGTGTATTTAACCTCATGCACATAGAACAGAGTAAAAACTTACTCCTCATTCTCCAATTTAAAAGACTTGGATACTCTCTTACATAAACCCTCTGCTTGATTTTCAGTAGTCTTTCTCTTCTTGGTTGCTTTTAGGGCTTAAACATATGGACATGTTCTAATCTGCTTACTACAGAAAGCTTAAGCAACCATGTGGCTTTTCATCTTGGCCTCACTTAATGTTAATGTTCTCAATACTGATGAGAAGAAGCCAGCAAAGTTTTGTTTTAGGTAGAAATTGTCCAAATTACAAGAGCTAAGGAGAATAAAAAATAAAAATCCAACTTTAACTTAATTCATAAAGATAAAATTATATAAACCAAATAAAATAAATAATAAAAATGAAACTGTTAGATGCATGTCAATTTTCTTCTATTGAAATAAATCACATATTTTAGCAATGGAAGCACTTATTTCAATATTAGAAAAATAATACTATTTGTTTTCCTTATAAAATAACCCTCAGGTGGAGTAGATGTACTCATTTTTTTAAAAATGGATTGCAAATAAATTCAATGTCTTCATAATGAAAATTTACAATATTCACTAGAATATAGTAGTTACATAAGCCAGTGGTTTCCTAAGAAAAAAGAAAACTGCAGTCCTTTCTCTTTCTTTGCTTTTTGTTAAATACAATTTGTCCATTCCATTTGACTGTCCAATTTGATTGTGGTGTTCTAAAATCCTGCTAGATACAATATAGATCCACAGGCTTGATTTAGGAAAACCAAGCTGATATAGCACAGTAATTGGAACCACACATTAATTAGGTCCAGAGATAATTTTGACATATTGTCCCTACACTTCTGGGTTGAAGTAATCTGGAAATATAATGCTTTGATTATCTACAATAGTTGGTACCAAAGAGCAAGTTAGGAAAAAGCAGAGTGGCTATGCAATAACTGTAATCAAATGTAAATATCTAGGAGTCTCTACAATGAAATAACAAACAGCAGAATGATTCCCATTTTGATCAATGATAATCAGTCTCCCACTCCTGAATATTTTCACATGCAATAATAACTATTAAAACTATTTCTTTTTTTCTAAATTGAAACATTCAGTGCAGAGGTCTTTTGCCTAATGGCATGCAGGCTCCTGGTAAAGTATTAATCATGTGGCTAAATGTGGGCATCTCGTTACCTACCAATATAATTCCAACAACTTGTCTTGACATTGAGAGCTCTCTGTGATACATTTCTTTACAGCTTTAGCTTTCACATTTTCCCCACTAGACTGTAAGTTCTTTGATTTTAGTTTAGTTCATTTCAATAAATATTTATTGAATATTCACCATGATTAATGACTGTATTAAACATCAGGATAACATGATGAATAAGACATAAAGAATTTTTGTTGTAGAGGAGGAACCTGACACAAGAAACAAATACTTTCAGCATACTGTGGTTAGATGCAATAACAAGACTAAACAGAAGGTACTCAGGAAACACAGAGGAAGTGTTTGTAACAGCCTGAAAATTGAGATAGGGTTTCTTAAAGGGATGTAGACCCCATATCTAATTCAATTTTATATTACCAGTATCTAGCATAATCCTTGGCACATAGTAACTTGAAAACATATATATATATATATATGTTTGTATATATACATACATACACACACACACACACACACACACACACACACACATACATATTCCTTCTGCTATGGTCAGTTTGGAAGACTCATCTTTCCCAATCAGTTGTTGTTTTTGTCTTTCACCTCTTTGCCTAGGATACCCCCTTTTTCATCACCATCTTTGCCTTTCAGAGGTCCAGATCAATTACCACCTTCTCCATAATGGCTTTTTTGATTAATGACCCCAGTAAACAAACATGGAATAAAATTACCCTCTATGAGAGAGAATGACTATAGTCAGTACAAAATGGATGATACTAGTGCTCTGTAGAAGTAATTGAAGAGACTGTATGCCATGTCTCTCAAATAGAGCTCACTATTGTTGCCCTTCATTCTAAACCCTAAGATCTGCTTATTCAACTGCCAATTTGGCACTTCCATTTGGATGTCACATAAGCAACTGAAATTCAATCTGTTCCAAACAGCACTTGTTATCTTTTCCATCACGTTAGTCTTTTTCTGATCCAGTGTTTACCATACCAGTAAACAGTACCACCATCCACTCAGTTGCTCAAGCTTGATGCATGGGAGCCATCTTAGACTCACTACATTTTCTATTCAATCATTTGTCAAGTTTTATGGATTTTCACACCTAAACATTTGTATCTAAATTCTCAGTCACTACCCACTGCCACTTCTTGCCTGGCATACTGCAAGAGCCTCCTGACTGATCTCTTTGCCTCCACTCCTGTTTATATCCAAATACTGCTCCAATCTGTAGCCAGAGAAATCTCAAATGATAGATTATAATTTCCAAAGCTTCCTGTGAATATCAGGGGTGGACTTGCTTATAAAATGCTGTCCTATAAAGATTCGACCATCCAGGGAAGATGGATCCAAGTTCATGTTCATATATTTTCTGAAGGCTTCTACTAGTCCATTTCTAAAGAGAGCTGAGTTCTTTTCCTTGTTCTGGGTGATTTCCCTAACCTTTTCATAATTTACAGGTTTCTTGATGTAATTTCTCATCCCTGCCAGTAGACAATCTATCATTGCATCCCTACTCCAGATTCCCGCCTGAGTATTGTATCCCCAGTCAAGATCCAAGTCTGGGACATCTTGGGTGGCAGGCTTGTTTTTGCCAGGATTCTGGGTATGCATCTGGGTCTGCATGTTTACTGGCTTCCTCCCAGATCCACTGTTTCTCATCTGGGGAACGGCAGGAGGTCAAAATTACATACAAATCCCTCCATGACATACAAGGTGCTAAAGTAAGAGTCTGGAAATTACTACTGAAATGTGGAGGGTCCTCCAAAAAACTCCCTAGCCTGTCTTTACATTGTTGTAAATCAGTGATAGAAAAAGGCACACATACCCTTACAGTGCCTTCTTTGCATGCATAAATATAACCAATAGGGCCAAAGAATTAGGGATACCCTGACCTTCTTGCTCCCTAGCTTAACATGGCTACCACCTCTCCTAGGTCCCTTAATAACATTACTTTTAGGACCTTGTTTGTTTAATTTACTTGTTAAATTTGTATCTTCCAGACTTAAGTGGTTCCACATCATATTGATTATGTTCCAGGGTTTCCAACCAATCCCTGAGAGCTATGTTGAAGCTAACCAACATATAACATCCATGATGGCCTCAAGAATTCCTTTTCAACCTCTAGATAGAATAGGGCAAGAGTTTTATGGTTCTTGACAGGCAGGGGCTCTGTCCCATGTAATCCAGAAGAAGTTACAGAAAAATTATCTTCACCCTTCAACAACCCCCAAAATATTTTTAAGAACCATGTCTCTCAGGGGGAAAATTGAGGCAAGAGATAGTCAGGAAGAAGGAAACTCCAGAGGTGCTCCAGGGTTAATATAAAGGACATCAATACAAGACAGAGACCCTGTTCTAAGACCCGTTGTTCCTGCTTTGTGGAAAAACACTGAATTATGGTGAATCATGAATGCACCTGTGCAGAAGATGCTACATTACCCCTGCTTCATTATAATAGAACTATAATAAATTAACATTGTGCGACCCCACTTCTCAGGTGGCCAATCAAGGAAAATCATGGGAAACAACATGCACAGTAGCTTTAAAGCAATATAACTACTTGTACATGTGCAATAAAAGCCCACCAAAACTATCCAGGAGATATCCTCCCTATAAGAATAGAATCCCTCCAGCCCCCGAGGTCAATCTCTGTTCATAGTTGACCTGCTCCCATGTTCTGTGGAGTGTACTATCACTTAATAAATTTGCTGTCTCTCTGTTACTAAAAAAAGATTAATTAAGTAGATCAGGCCTGTCTTTATAATATTTCAGTAAATTGCAGCTGTCTTTAAAGTGACTTTCAAAATCTTACAATGGCTTACAAGGCTTCTCAGGTTCAGTTCTATCTCTCATTACTCTCCCCATCATCGTCTCCTCCCCAGTCATGTGTTAGACTTTTTTTTTCAGTTCACACTGAGAAACTTATCACATCATGGTCTTCAATTGTTCTGTTTTCTCTGCCGGGAACACTCTTTCCCTTGGTCTTTGTGTGGCTGATGCTAATTTTTCCTCTAGATCTCACAACTTCAGGAAGCCTTTCTGAAACTTTAAAAGATACTAGCTGTCTTAGTCTGTCTGGGCTGTTATAACAAAATACCAGGGACTGGGTGGCTTACAAACAATAAAAAAATTATTAGTCACAGTTCTGGAGGTTGGAGATTTCAGATTAGGGTGCCAATATACTCAGGTTCTGGTGGAAAGGGTGAATTAGCTCTCTGGGGCCTCTTTTATAAGAACATTAATCACATTCATGAGGGCTTTGTTTAATGACCTAACTACCTTCCAAAGGCTCTACTTCTTAATGCCATAACCTTAGCCATTAGGTTTTCAACATATTAATTTTGAGGGGACACAAACTTTCATGCTATAGCTAATGAGTCTCATTAAGTCTCACGAGTCCAGTTAATTCTCCTATTTTGGTTCCACACTCACTTAGTGACCTCTTGGTAATAATAACAAGCTTACTTTATTATATGTTTCTTAATTAGAGAGACTAAAACATTGTTTAAATGTGTTGGGATATTTCTTATAACAAAAAATATTTTAAAACCTCAACATTCTGGTTTATGCATCAGTCTATGTAAACTAAGTTTAAGACAAGATTTCTACCTTGCTTTTGCCTAACTTGACAAATCACTACAACTAAAAGTGATGCTGCCTTCTTCACCACTCCTGCAGCACTTAGTTCATATCTCCATTCCTGCTCTTCTTTCATACTCTTAGACACATTGTGTATGTTTCATCTCCTCTATTAGTAAACAGGGACATGGTGCCTTTTCATTTCTGCATAAATAGAATACATAGGTGCTCATAAGTATTTGTTAACTGTACTAAGACACAAAAATTAATCAGAAATGTAACAGCTAACCCTGTTAATTCACTTTCAAACTCTATTCAATATGCTTTCTCCTCCCTAACACATTGCCACTACATTCAGGCCTCATGCTTTCTCTCCCCATGCATTCTCTCCCCAGGCTACTAAAATAGTGTCTTTACTAGTGTACAAATCTATCATATTTTCCTTCTCACCCTGCATTCTCCTCATTGATATCAGGGTGCTTATATCAGTTCAAAATTTCCTATTTTCTTCAGAATAATAAACAAACTCATTGAAATGGTTTCTAAGAATATTCACGATCTGGCTTCTACTTACCACTCAGGTTCTACTCTCCCTCCTTTTTTCCCTTGTTTTATTATTCTTAAGCCATATCTTGTCATTTCCTTATCTACTTGTTATTTCTTTATGTGCTCTGATATTTTCATGACTTATATCTTTGCATATTTTGCTAGATCTGTGTGTAATAACATTTCCCTCTCCATAATTTCTCTATATAATTTAAGACATAGGTCTGTAGAAAATTATTCCAGAAAAACTTTTCTGACATTGTCACTTTACTCAGCTGCCATATGATCTTACTTTCTTAGCACCTTCTGCTAATATCTCTCATACCACTATATCTGTCTTTCAATTCTCATCACCTCTCCTCCTAATAAACAAAATTAAACCAGGGGCATGTCAAAGATAGGGGCAATGTCCATTCTGTTTACAGTCATATCTTCAGGGCATAACACAATGCCCAGCATATAGAAGGTACTTAAGACATATTTGGCAAATGAATGTTCTAGGTTTCTGGTGCTCTGGGCAAGAGATAAGCAGTTTCCAGAAAACTGTAATAGAACATAACCTAATGTATGATATTAGGACAGTGAATTAGCAGTCCTACTAGGCTTAATATTTGATTATAAGAGACTGTGCATCCTGTAATAAGTCAGAAACTTTTATTACCTGCCCTTCTTACACAATAGAAGAGGGAACTGGAAAAAGAGGCATATTTTATGTTCCTAATGACTAAGAAAATAAGAACAGTAATAATAAAAATAACAGCATCTATAGCAGCAATAATTTATTAAGTGACTACTTTGGGACCAGGTATTGTAATACATACTCTGTGGGAATTATACCATTTAAAAGTTATAGTCATTTGCCCTGACTGGTGTAGCTCAGTGGTTTGGGCATCATCCCACAAACTGAAAGGTTGCCAGGTCAATTTCAGATCAAGGTACCTGCCTGGATTACTGGCCAGGTCCCCAGTTAGGGGCATGTGAGGGACAACCAATCCATGTTTTGTACATTGAGATTTATCTCCCTTTTTCTCCCCTCTTTAAAATAAATACTAAATAAATAAATAAATATTCAATCTTTTAAAAATAAATGAAAATTCACAGTAAGTCTATGAGGTAGGTAATTATGATTATTCATAATTCACAGATGAGAAAACTAAAGCTCAAAGGGGTTAAGTGTGTACTGTAGGCTTCACAGCTAATTACTTGTAGAGTTTTTGTTCAATTCCATTTCTGTCTGATTTGAAACACCAGTGTTTTAATTGCTCTCCTATATTTTCTGGAAAAGGGTTAAATTTCAAAACACAAAAACAGACTCAGAGACACACATAGATAGATACCCAGGACTGCCAAGAATGCTGTAACAAAAATCCAGAGCTGGACTTTTTCAACCAGTCAGTGACCTTCCCTTTCCTTTCTCTAATTTGGAATGAAAGAAGTCTCTAAGGAGAGCAACTAGAATGGCCAATGTGCAGTTTCTCTTCCAACATTTGAGACACTGAACATCTTTTGTTATTTCCATTTATAGGTTGCTTTTATGTTTTTTTCCCCTACCATCATCTGCTGGTTTTTGTGGCAAACCGAGGAGTGGGGCACTAGCTGCAGAGATAGAGGAGGTTGCCTAAGTCCCCCTGCTACTTAAACACACATGTGACACAGATAAGAGAAACACGGGTGGAGGGAGAGGTTCAGAGTATTAAGCTGTTTCTTCAAAATAACTGTTCTCCTGGCTGCTCTTTAAATAAGTCTTAGCTTAGAAATTTGGCAAAGAAACTGCAGTCAAATCTCTGTCCGTGTGTCTTTGCATCTCTGTCTCTCTTTCTGTTTCCCTCTGTGATTCCCAGAATAGGGTATCTAGTCAGGGTAGATGGGGTGGTGCATGTGATGGTGGGCACAAACTTTGTTTCTTCTTACCTATTCAAATCAGGCTTCTCTCTCATATTCAATTCCCATTTTCCTTAACTGTTTTAATTTTCTACTTTCCATTATGATTTTTCACTTTTGTATGTCAGTAATGTACCAGAGATTAGGTACTTATGCCATCACTTGAACTACAGGATTTATTGTAGTGAAATGTATTTGGATATAGGGAGGATTGCAAGATGACTGTAGCCATTCAGGAGAAATGCAACCAGAATTCAAAATGAACATCTGATTCTGGAAAAGGAGAAGGAGAAATTGTTGAAAAGGGTATTTCCTAGAAATCTTATTTCTGCACTCTAAACTGTTTATTTTTATATACTATTACATATGCTAGTTTAAAACTAAGATGACCTTAATTTAGAAAGAATTGCTATTGTCTGAATTGACAAAGAAATCTAGATGCATGTAAAATCCTGCTGCAACAGATGAGGCAAAATATCTTGTTGTGTTACACACCAGCAGTACTGAGGTTCAGCCTGCTAGAGGCCCTCTTCTGCAGATTGACCATCTCTGTCTCTCTACAGAGATGGCATTTTAATAGTATTTATTGTAACAAGAATTACCCTGAATGAATCAAAATGTATTTGGTGTTTCTGGGTTTGTGGTTTATAGTCTATGCCTTCACTATTATTTTTATTTATTTTTATTTTTTGATAACATTTTTTTATTTTAATTGCTGTTCAAGTACAGTTTTCTGTCTTTTACTCCCGCCTGAGCCCCCCTAGTGTTCCCCACCTCCCTCCCATTTCCACCCACCTTAGTTTTTGTCCATGTGTCCTTCATACTTCTTCCTGTAAAACCTTCCCCTTTTCCCCTGAAATTCCCTCTCCTCTACCCTCTGGTCATTATCAGCCTGTTCTCTATTTCAGTGTCTTTGGTTATATTTCCCTTGTTTGTTTCTTTTTTTGTTTAGGTTCCTGTTAAAGGTGAGTAAATACCAAATCATATGGTATTTTTCTTTCACCACCTGGCTTATTTCATTCAGCATAATGCTTTCCAGTCCCATCCATGCTGTTGCAAAGGGTAGGAGCTCCTTTTTTTCTGCTGCATAGAACTCCATCGTATAAATGTACCATAGTTTTTTGATCCATTCATTTACTGATGGGCATCTAGGTTGCTTTCAACACTTGGCTATTGTAAATTGTGCTGCTATGAACATTGGGGTGCATAGGTTCTTTTGGATTGGTGTTTCAGGGTTCTTAGGATATAATCCTAGCAGTGGAAATGCTGGGTCAAAAGGCAGATCCATTTTTAGTTTTCTGAGAAAATTCCATACTGTTTTCCACAGTGGTTGTACCAGTCTGCAATCCCACCAAAAGTGCACTAGGGTTCCCTTTTCTCCACAACCTCTCCAACACTTGTTTTTTGTTGCTTTGTTTATGATGACCATTCTGATCTGTGTGAAGTAGTATCTCATTGTGGTTTTAATTTGCATCTCTCTGATAGCTAGCAACACTGAGCATCTTTTCATGTTTCTCTGGATCCTCTGTATGTCCTCCTTGGAGAAGTGTGTGTTCAAGTCCTTTGTCCATTTTTTAATGGGGTTGCTTGTCTTCTTAGAGTGGAGTTGTGTAAATTCTTTGTATATTTTGGAGATTAAACCCTTGCCTGAGGTATCATTGACAAATATGTTTTCCTATACAGTTGGTTCTCTTTTTATTTTAATACTGTTTTCTTTAGCCATACAGAAGCTCTTTATTTTGATGAGATCCCATTTGATTATTGTTTCCTTTATGTCCCTTGCTCTAGGGGACATATCAGTAAAAATGTTGCTGCATGAAATATCTGAGATTTTCCTGCCTATGTTCTCCTCTAGGACTTTAATGGTGTCATGTATGCCTTCATTATGATCATCCATTTATTGTGCTAAAAAGGAAAGACTTTCCCATTAACAGAAGAAAATGACCTACAATGGTTGTGGCACTGGACAATCAGCCCTTTCATGGAGATGTGAAAGCATAAAAAATAAACCCTCTTTTCATGTGTCAGAAATGAATTTATTTTCAAATATTTACTGCTTGCTTTTACTTACAGGTACTGAAATTATGGCATTTAGCACAGACTTTTTAAAGACCTAATTGCACTTAAACATTGAGGATGAAATCATTTAACCTGAACCGTATTTGTAAACAATGTGCAAACACATTTTCTCCTTCACAAAAATATAAAAAGAAAATGTGTCTATTTTTTTTAATGTTTTGGGGACTGATGACTAAAAGGAAGAACCATAATCACAAACATAAATCTAAAGAAATGGGAAGAAGATATAAATAAATCAAACAGTTGAATTAGTGGACTCAGAATTTTGTGTTTCAGAAAGATCCGTTCAGCTACCAAATGGCAGTAATTACATTTCTGTCTGCTCATGTTTCTGTGGCTACCTGTGACCAATAATCATTCACAGAGATATAAGTCAGGTTTTAGCTTTGCTGTCTTGGCTATCTTACGCAAATTCCCAGCAAAGTATATATGTGGAGGCAGTAAATGACTGGAATAAGAGATGATTGGAGAATAATAACAAGTCAGAAAGAAGCAGGACAATCATAAGAAAAGACAAGAAGAAACATGGCAATAATTCTTCTTTTAAAAATGGCTCCACCAGGTGGGCCTTTATCCTTAGGTTCATTAAAAGACACAATGAATATAAATTAAAAAGACTTCAAAATGTGCATGCCTTTTGATCTAGGAATTCCACTTTAGGCATTTATCTCAAGCAAATTAATGAGGAAACGGGCAAAAACAGTTGTAATGAAGTTCATTGCAGTATGATTTGTTATAGCAAAACATTGGAAACAGCTTAAAGGCATAAAAATTGATTAAATAAATTATGGCATATCAATAAGATGGAATGTCAGGAATTAAAATTATGAGGTAGTCTATTTTTATTGGCATAAAATATGATCTTAATTGTTAGTTGAAAAAATAAGTTTATGAAACTACCCACAGTGTGATCCCTTAAAAATATGCATAGAAACCACCCTAAAAGACATACAGCAACATATTATTACTGGTAGTTGCCTCTAAATGATATTGTTTATGGCCACTTTTCATCCTTTCTTTCTCTTTTCTCTTTTTCTCCTTTCTATGTTAAGATAATTCTGCCCTGGGTGGAGTAGCTCAGTGGATTGAGCATGGCTGTGAACCAAAGGGTCATCAGTTCAATTCCCGGTCAGGGCACATACTTGGGTTGTGGACCAGGTGCCCGGGGGGCCACCTGAGAGGCAACTACACATTGATGTTTCTATCCCTCTATTTCTCTCTCCCTTCCCCTCCCTCTAAAAATAAATAAATACAATCTTTAAAGAAAAAGATGGATATTCACTGATTTTGTAATAATATAAAAAGAATACAAAAAACCTTCATTTTAGAAGATTATAGTTGCCAAGGCAATGGTAATTCTGGAAACTTAAAATACCCCTTCATATGTCTCTGTGCAAGATACATTCCTGATTTTACTCACTAACTTGAATCTCAGTTTACTCATTTGCAATATATAATCTCACATATTCCACAAAATTGTTGCGAGGGTAAAGTGAGGCAAAGTGTGTGAAAGTGCCTGGTACCTTGATCCACATATTAATTGTAGGTCAATACATACTGAATCTGCACCTGGATGATAGGTCAATAATCTAGATTTCACACAGGGGTTAATAGACTGGAAGATATGCTTGATTATACCATTTTGACAGAGAAATCTATTTTCCAAAAATAAACAAGGTAGACTCCAGCATGAGATATAATGAGACCACTCTACAAGGGTTCAGGGGTTGGTAGAATGCAAAGATCTGGAAAGGCATGACCAGCTAAGCTGAGATTAATTGAGCCCCCCAACTCACCAGCAGATGCCAGAGTCTACAATTTCCCTTACATGAGTATGAAGACAGAAAAATGTCACAACACGTGGTTTGTTCATTCCTTGTTAAAAGGAAAAATGTCAACTAAAAATAATGGTCTTCAAATTAACAAAACCCAAGAGTTTTGAGCAAACAGATGTCTAAAAATAAATTTGTTTTCTAAAGTGTAATTGGGACAATATAACCATGAAATTCCAGTGTGTGTGTGTGTGTGTGTGTGTGTGTGTGTATTCACTTTCCAAGAGCCTGATATTGGAAAATTCTATATTGTTCTCTATTGGTAGTTGCAAGGCATTCCAGACAATGAATGAAAAGCAAATGGCACTTTTGAGTTTGGGGCAGAGAGATTTACTCAGCCATTTCACAAATATTTATTGAGCAGACACAATGTGCCATGCTCTGTGGTAGGTACTAATGGCAATGGGACAGGAGCCCTGCCATCATGAAAGTTTCTTTGATAATGGTGAACTAAGGTAGATTAGATATCAAGAAACCTCAGTTCCATTTCGCATTTTGTTGAGTGACTTGTATATGCTATATAATAATGCAATGCTTTCATTTCTCAATTTTATTTTAATTTTTTATTGTTGTTCAAGTACAGTTGTGTCTGTTTTCCCCCCACCACTCCCCCTGACCCCAGCCATCCCCACTCACTCCTCTGATTCCAGCTCACATGGTTTAGTCCATGTGTCCTTTATAGATGTTCCTGAAAACCCTTCCCCATTTTCTATCTATTATCCCCTTTCACCTCCCCACTGGTTAATGTCAGTTTGTTCTTAATTTCAATGTCTCTGGTTATATTTTACTTGCTTACTTGTTTTGTTGATTAGGTTCCACTTACAGGTGAGACCCTATGGTATTTGTCTTTCACCACCTGGCTTATTGCACTTAGCATAATGCTCTCTAGAGCCATCCATGCTGTCCCAAAGAGTAGGAGCTCCTTCTTTCTTTCTGCTGTGTAATATTCCATTGTGTAAAGGTACCACATTTTTTTGATCCACTCATTTACTGATGGGCACTAAGGTTGCTTCCAGCACTTGGCTATTGTAAACTGTGCTTCTGTGAACATTGAGGTGCATAGGTCCTTTGGATTGGTGCTTAAGGGTCCCAATTAGAAAATGGGCAAAGGACTTGAACAGACACTTCTCCAAGGGGGACATAGAGAGGGTCCTGAGAAATATGAAAAGATGCTCAGCATCACTAGCCATCGAAGACATGCGAATTAAAACCACAATGAGATACCACTTCACATTAGTGAGAATAGCCATCATAAACAAATCAACAAACAACAAATGTTGGAGAGGATGTGGAGAAGAGGGAACCCTAGTGCACTGTTGGCAGGAATGCAGACTGGTGCAGCCACTGTGGAAAACAGTATGGAATTTCCTTGGAAAATTAAAAATGGAACCGCCTTTTACCCAGGAATTTCACGGCTGATGTTTCTCAATTTTAAAATATGGAAAATAATGTCTTTCCTGATTATTAAATATATGGATAATTTGAAATTGGCTCAAACTTTAATTGCAACAAGCTCTTTTTTGAAAATGCTGGAATGTGTTTCAGGAAATATTGTAAAGAATATACTTTTCTTTTTTTTTCAAAGTCAATCGATTTATCCTTATCTGCTTTATTTATTTATTTATTTATTCATTCATTCATTTATTTATTTTTAGAGTGGGAAGGGAGGGAGAAAGAGATAGAAACATCAATGTGCAGTTGCTGGGGGTCATGGCCTGCAACCCAGGTATGTACCCTGACTGGGAATCGAACCTGTGACACTTTTTTGGTTCACAGCCCGTGCTCAATCCACTGAGCTACCCCAGCCCAGGCAAGAATATATTTTTATTTATCCTTGTTTCTTTCCCTGATAAAAATCAACCAATTTTTATATCTACTTATCTTCATTCAAAGCCTTGGAATGTGTGTGTGTGTTTTGTTTGTTTTGTTCTATAGTCTGCTAATCTTTAGCCCCTATGTGTATGTTTAAATACATTATCATTGTGGAATTGCAGATATGTAATTTGTTTATGTTTCTTTGCTTCTAAGTTGCTCCCCAATTGACATTATTTTTCAAAAGCAGTTTAAATGTGTATCTTTCAACTGGTTAATGTAGGCAAGCAGTTAGTTGCCTCCATTTCCTCAACTGTTGAGTAATAGTTATTGGATGCAAAAGAGAGTGAATTGTCTTGTGTGAGATGATGTGGGCAAGATTCTTGTCTTGCACAGTTGTGCTAGTGCACCTGAGATCCCACCAGCAACACATTTCCTTCTCTGCACTTTGGCATTTCTTGCTAATGTCTGCCAAGCCAGGTTCAACAGACTTCACTGATGACTTAGTGAAGAATACAAACTTATACTTGATTAAAACAAAGATAAAACTCATATTTTAAAATTTAAACGAGGCCAAATATATGGTGTTAAAAGACAAATTAAGTGTGGGTGCTGGGCAAACAATGCAACATACAGATCATATATCATAACAAAGTATATTTGAAACTTATATGCCCTTACTAATCAATGTTGCCCAAATAAGTAAATAAATTAGTTAACTTTATTTTTAGAGAGAAGCGAAGGGAGAGAGAAAGAGAGGCAAAGAAACTTTAATGTGTGGTTGCCTCTCACGTGTCCCCTATTGGGGACCTGGTCAACAACTCATGTATGTGCTCTGACTGGGAATTGAACTGGCAACCCTTTGGTTCACAGGCCAATGCACAATCTACTGAGCAACACAAGGCAGGGCAATAATATATTTAATTAAAAAAATTAAACTAAATTAAATTTTAAGTTAGAACAAAATTTTACTTTTCAAAAAATGAAGGTCTAATACTCTAGTTAATTTATTCATGATCACTTTCAAATTCCTTATTGTAGTCCACAGCCTCAACATACCTTGACTACCACCTCCCTGTCTGGACTTAACTTGTATTATTTTCCTGGTTTCTCATTACACTTAAGCCCTACTCTTTTTCTTTTCTAGACATACAAAATTCATTGTCTCTCTAGTGATTTTTGCTCATGCTACTTGTTTTCATTTCCTGGAATGGCCTTCTCTTCTTTTACAAACTGTCTTTCACTACAGCCCTCCTTTGAATGCTTTGCTTTCAATTTAACACCTCCTTATTCTTCAGGTTCTCAGCTCAAATCTCGTTTTCTCTGGCAGGACTTCCAGATCAAGTTCTTATTTTAAACACATTCTTTTATGAACTGGAAAAAACCTGTATAGCTGAAGCATATCGAGCAAGAGTGGCAATGGTGCAAGTTGGGGCTTGCAAGGCAGGCAGGAGACAGACCAAGCAGGATTTTGCAGGTCTAGTTAAGTATTTAACTAGTAGGTTTTGAAGAGATCACATGGCTACTCTATGGAGAAACTGCTTAAATAGGGAAAAGGGGGGTACAAAGAAATAAGATAGGAGGCTATCTTCAGTAGTCTAGGAAGGCAAAAAATGGTGGTTTGGATCAGAGTGCTGACACTGGAGGTACAGAGAAGAAAATGCTAGATAATTAACAGTGAAATAACATCAATAAACATTCTTAAAGGATGAAATTTGGAGAGGGAAGGAGAAGGCGGTGTCCAAGTTGTGCCTAGCCCTGCCTTGTATAATTTGATGGATGGTTGAAAAGAAGATTTTATGGGTATTTATATGTGAGGCAGGGGTAGGGTATAAGTTTGGTGAGGACAGCAGTAGGGTTGGGAGTTAGCTCCAGATCTTAGTCGTAAATTAAAGTTTACAAATGGCTTAGTAGACTGCTTTACTATACTAGTACAGTGTCATAATAATTATATTGTATACTCATTGAATACCTACTGTCCCAGGCACTGTTCTGTGTGCTTCATATATATTAAGTCAGTCAGACATCAGCAAATGATAATGTTTATGATCCCATGATTATCATTATCATTATTGCAATACATATTGCCTGTCTTTCCTGGGCAGAGTTAATTAACACAGGCAATTTCTTCCTGTTCAATTTTCCTCTTCATAGAATCCACCATGCAGGCAACTACCATATAGTATAGGCACATTCTTCAGAAAGATTATTCAAATGATTAAGTTACCATCATCTTGAGTTCTGTTTTAATCCTGAGAGGACATCTTGTATTAGTGACCTTGTTTAGATTCTTGCATACCCATGTATATAATCTATCTACAAACCTGAACTCAGAATGGTTACTTTATTCTTATAAAGTGATTATATCTGGCATTATTCCCCAATTTTCCATGGCTATTTAATAAAGCCACATAGGTACTGAGTAGAGCTTTCTTGTCCAATCTAAGACAAAGAGCCCAGTACCATTAAAAATAAAATCTCAACATTTTACAAAGTCAGCTCAACTAAAATCCAACAGGCAGCCTTATTTTATTTTTCTTAAATTCAGTCTTATAAACTGAGGGCAAAAAACATTTTAAAGCTTTGTCTGGCAATTTGAGGATCTCAAAATGATCATGTGTAGATCATTTTGGAATACCTGCAAACTACCTGAACTACTCCACACTTGAAATAGCATGTTAAATTAATTCAAATTAGCATGTTACATGCTATGCCACTTTTGATTATCAGTCCCACCTTTGCTTTATTTGGGAATAGAGCTGTATTTGCCAATTAAGTTAGGAGTGAAAAAGAGCAGATGTTGTTTTTATTACACAAAACAACCTAATCAGCAGATGTCTGTTGCACTGGACAGGCAACAGTATCAATAATATGTCTTCCTTTCAGCTTGATTGTAGGTGGAAACTCTTGGGCCCAAACAAAACTGTGTTAAAAAATGACATTAGAGATGACCCCCAGATTTTTTAAAGTCATGGAACACATGAACACATAAATTACTGTATAGGGTTATGACCTCTTCATTTGGTTTGAAAAGCTATTGCAGTGATGTCAGAACTTAAAATTTTGTCAAGGGTAGTGAAACAGGGAAGTATGCATGGCTAAAATAACTGACAGACTGAAGTGATAAGAGACATTTGTAATACAATACAATCTGTGGAGCTCATCTCTGGCTCACTAGCCACATCCTCTCTAATTTATGAAACATTCAGGAGAAACCTCTTTTAATGAGGGATTGATTGCCAAAGAAGACCCTTCTAGGATTTATATGCAAGGAAAGGTCATCTATTCACATAGGTGATAATGATACAGAAAGCTGAGTAACTACAGTTGCCAAAAAAAAAAAAAAAAAAAAAAAAAGAGAAATAGCAACTCACATTTGGGCTATTTGCCATATGCTGCAATAGCAAAGTGGGCCTTACTCTCCCCATGATGGCAACAGCACCTTGGAGCTACCCATACCACCAAGGAAGAAAGCTGATGGAGCCCAAGAAGCAGGTTGTACCCTTGCTCTGAAGTTGATTTGCCCAGCCAGGCAAATGCACATTGGAGGTTTGACTTTGTCTTTCACACTGGTCCAGATGGTGCTGTTCAAAGCCAGAATCTCTGGGCCACTGGAACAGCATGGAGAAGCTTTCAGCTCCTCATGAATCAAATTCTGCCTCTTGCAACAAGCAAATCATGGAAGAATGCCAAATTTTTTCCAGCCATAAAGCTACTGAATTCTCCTTTTTTACTTTCGCCCAACTCTTTGCTTGAAATACTAGAGTTGTAAAATGTGTTAAGATTTCTATTTTTAAGACTATTTCTGATGCTTTGAATCATGATATCACCTAAAAGAAAGTTTTAAAATCAAAGAAGTTCTTTGTTTACATTTTACATCAAACCGCAACTGATTTAGAAATAAATGTTTGTGTTTTGAATGTAGAATAAAGCTTATAAATAATTTTCTTTAACTGATAAACCCATCACAATTTCACATGGCTTACCAATAGGTACTGGCTGAATCCTGTCACTAGAATGAGTCCACAAATGATCTTTCCACATTATATGTAGGTATTTTGAAACTTTTAGAACTGTTTTTACCTCCCTTCTGATCCTATGTACTTTGTCCTATGTATGTATGATCATTTTTATGACCCCACAAGCTCTATTGAGAGCAGAGGGGCTGTGCCTTCATCATGTTATGTCTGTATGCCTCTATTCCCTCTCTCCTCCCAACCCAGCTTAGTGCTTTACTGTAAAATGTGAGCTGGAAGTAGAGAAAATTTTATTCTGGTCACTTATTTCACCCTTCAAGGTACCTCAATGTTTTTTTTAATCATCCCATATCATAAGCTAGGAGAGTTAAATGTTTTTCTATAGTGATTTCCTAAGAACTTTCTCAGAAACACGGTCATATTAGCCAGACAAGAGATAGAAAAAGTATTCTCAAGTGGTTCAACCTGGTGCTTTATGTTCATTACATTCATTGCCACATTCTTTTTTATTTTTTCATCTTTGGGGTCTATGCTTACAAAGAAGGACTCATTTTTTTCTAATAATTAAAAAATATCAGCAACACTAAGTCAGGCATTAAGATTCCTTATAAGGATAATGAAAAGAGGGGGAATAAGATAATGTGTTTCAATCTTTTGAGGATAGGTGATCTTAAATACTCATGTCCTATTGTTTTTATACATCCCTATAAAACATTTTAGCTGATGCAGAGAATGAAGATATAATGTGGCAAAGAATAGGGACTCAATGTTGCTCAGCATGTGGAGTTCTAGAAGTCTTGGCTTATAATTTAAAAAATGTGTATGTATGTGAACATGTAGGTATGTGTAGTCTGTATACTTGTAAGGAAAAGAGAGGAAAAAGAGAAAAAGGATCTTAGTTACAGTGCATTTGATTGTAACAGGAGCCTGCTTAAACAAACAAAGGAGGGTAATTTCTTGTAGGAAATATGGTATCTCAAGGAAACCCCAAAAAGACAGGGCAGTTTTGGCCTCCTGGGTAACTGGAAACAATGATTAGAAAGCTGTGAAGAAACTGGGGAGCTTCTCTCTCTCTTTTACCATCCCCCTCTCCAGATCAGTTTTCATAATATTGGCAAATACAGTATACGCATAAATGTAGCCTTTTGCGGCTTATACTATTTCATGTTCTTGGTTTACCCAAACAACAGAAGATGATGCACATCTCTGTGTCACAAGTCCAAATTCCTAGGAGAAGAATCTGGTTGGCATATTTTGAGGTACATGTTCATCCTCATCTGATTAGCTATGGCTTAGGGAAGGGCCCAGAAGAAAAATTAGCCCAGCTTAGGTCAAATGTTTCCACACATCTAATCACCTTGGGCATATAGGGAGATATAATACCAGTTACATGGTATGTATATACCATCTGGGACCTGTTCTTGTTGGGGAATATTGGGAAATGGGTTGTGGGATTGGCAGTCCCTTAAAAATAAATATTATAGATAAGCATGGAGTAGGAAAGAGAAGAGATAAATAGAGTAGATAAAAGCAGAAAAAGGAAGAAATTTAATGATCTAAGTGTTATATAGTAATTTGGTTTTGATATATTTAACACAATTCAGGGTGATTGCTATTTCTATTGTTGTGCTATTTGTTATTATTTTGCTTATATTATCTAATAAGACTTTTTAAAACTTCATATCTTGATGATTTATGTATAAATATAGGTCAATGGAGGTTTATTACACATATAATTTCCTATCCTAAATAAAACATCTAAATGAAAACCTAAATAAGCTTTTCATATACTTATTAATGCTTTATGTAAAATCAAGCTAGTACTCAGAATCCTATATGCAGGGTCCTACTTTGGTAAGGCAGATTTTATCAATTAATGTCTACTTCCCTTACATTTTAAGGTTTCTATATTCATTAGCTGGAATTAAAATGACAAATTTATAAGATTAAATAGTTTTGCATATAGTCCTCTAGTATCTATATTTTACCATGCTTGTGTCTGAACCTGCTTGCTTTCATTTCAAACACATTACAAGTGTATTTTTAATTAACTGAATTCTTGCATCATCTTTCATTTTTAAAATAATATCCTTAGAGAGGTTACTATGAATTTTGACACCAGGCTTTGAGTCTTAAAAGGTCTATCAGTCTCATGGAACAAATAATCTGGCCTCCTAAGGGTTCAGGTGACTGTGACATGTGAGAACAGAGGAGCTGTGAGGCTGGTAAAGTTAAATTTGTAGCAGTTCTACAAAAACTAGTAAAAATGGTAGGGAAATGTTTTCATATTATGAAATATGCTCAAATGCAAATATGTATTGAAGAGACACCATATATGCAAATGAGATTCTGGGGGCTTGGGCGAGGGTGGGAATCAATGTGCTGATAAAATGATTGAACTGAAACACTCTGCTGTATTCATGCTAACCAGGTTGGTGATGTGGAAAAGAACCGGGCTACAAGTTAAGAAAACTGGTCTTCATTCAGAATGAAGCATTTACAAGATGTGCAACTTTGGGCAAGTCACTTATCTTCCTTGAGTCCCAGCTTCCTTGTAGACATAATGAAAGTATAGGACAAAATGATCTCTAAGGTCCCATTGAGCCATTTGACCCTACGAGCTAAAATGAATCCTAGAACTGTAATTTTTGATTCTGCCAATCCATGCAATTTTATTTTCTTAGTGGTTACAGTATCAGCAATTGATGTGAACCGATGATACCTATAAAAAGACTGCTTAGTTTGCGTATCTCCTTTATTTTCCCTGAGGTTTCATATCTTGTTAATGCTGTCCTGGCTTCTCCTTGGTGATGAGAAGGAATTTCTTTTCCTGGAAGAAGCTGAGGGAGTCTTGCCTTCTGATGAGTGGGAAGCCATGGGAAAGGCAGCATCCTGGAATGCATTTAGTTCCACCTCTTTTTATGGCACTCCTTTACTGTGTAATAATGCTGTTAAATTGGGGACCAGCATAATGAAAATGTGACAACTGTGCAGGATAGAAATGCAAACTAAAGACACTGGGGTTATCAGTCAGCAGGCACCCTCTTTGCTCCGTCTTAGCCAAGCTTCATGAAAATGTTAACAGTGTGACCCAATTTGTAACTTGGAGATAAAAAACTTCATTTTCTAATAGGAAATCTAAACTATGTATATATATATATATATATATATATATATATATATATATGAAACTTTTATTAAAGTAGTTCTACCAGAGTGACTCTGATTAAGAAGTAAAAAAATTTTCTTCATGTAAATTATGTTTTGAAGTTAGATTTAAATAACATAGTGATACTTTCATTCATGTTGTTCACCATTTAAATGAAATAAATAATTGGGTTTACTTCCCGTACTTTCATGAGGTGAAATTTCACCACAATCCTTGAGTAATTGAAACTATGGTGATATTTAGAGCCACCGAATTATAGTAATTCAGTACAATCAATTTTCTAATGTAATTAGTTTTTATTTACATGTCTGTTATTTCCTGTCCATGTGGGGATGTTTTAAAAACCCTTTTCTGA
Source organism: Phyllostomus discolor (assembly GCF_004126475.2). Taxonomy (NCBI): domain Eukaryota; kingdom Metazoa; phylum Chordata; class Mammalia; order Chiroptera; family Phyllostomidae; genus Phyllostomus; species Phyllostomus discolor. The sequence goes on along the minus strand of NC_050198.1, from coordinate 64,647,644 downwards.
ATGATACCTAGGTATTATTATAACTGTAGAGGAATATTTATTGGTACTATAAGTGTACAGCCCATAAAAGAAAAGCATGACTATAAATTTTAATGTCTCTATTTATGTTTGTTTTTCTGACAGTATCAATAAACAGTTGTAAATGTTTTTCAGTAGCTCATTGACCACTGTACATTGCGTGGGAGTCTAGAATTTTACAAATAATTTAATGGAAATGTGGGGGGACTGCAAGATGGTGATGAGTGAGTAGAAGCCATAGTTACCTCCTTCCAGGACAAATCTGGAATTACAACTAAATTCTGCAGAAATTACCAGAACAAATAACTGAATAGTGATAGAGAAGCCTTATAACCTCAGGGAGACAGAAGAATCACCTTAAGCACAACCTGTCTTGTAATGAGTGTGGTAGAGACCTGAGAGGTCTGGCTAGGTGCAGACAGGCAGAAGCTCCAGAGGGATAATTAAGTGGCAGGTTGGAACCCCTTGGGGAGAATGTGGTCTAAAACCTAATCTGGGATACCCAGCCTAGAGCACCAGAGCCCAGAAAGTACACAGATAACAACTGGTGGCAAAAAGTGGCAGGGTTGTTTTCTTCCAGAGACAGATGGCTGGAGATGCAAAGAGCCATTTAAAGGGTCAACACACAAATTTTTGTTTGCTGTCACTTACCTGGGGGTTCTGGCAAAGGTGGGAACAGAGTGGGCTGGAGATGCCTAAGGGGAGACTAGGGGCAAAAGCTTTGGGAAAAGAGACGAGAGAGTAGCTGCAGGGATAGCAGTGCTGAGTCATCCCCTACACTGCAGTAGCTATCTTGCTCAGGCAGACTATTCCTCTCTGAGTGGTAGCAACCTAAGGGGAAACAACAGCCCCGCTCCCAAGAGAGAGTTTTCTTCTGGCAGCACCTGCACAACAGCATACAAAGCATAGTGGGCTAAGTGAGCCCCCCATCAACCAGCTGCAGGAAAAGGCCTACCAAAGAATGATCCCCAAACAATCAAAACCCAATTAAATCTAGAGAGCCAGCATAAATGGCATCCCAAGAGCAGCAAGTTCAGGAGATCAAGGAAACTGTGCCAAGGAGACTGGCTCTGGTGCTTAAGCTTGGCTGCTGAGTGTAGAGTGACTAGATTAATAACTGAATGAGACAACCACAGACATAGATCACTGGCAAAAGTGGGGGCAAAGTGGACTAGAGAGGTTTGAGGAGAAATGGGGATGGAGGCTTGGGGGAGAGAACTGAGAGAGCAGCTGCCAGGATCCTGGTGCTGAGTCATCACCAATACTGCAGCAGCCATCCTGCTCAGGCAGACCACTCTACTTCAAGTAGCAGCAGCTGGCAGGGAAGCAATAGCCCCAAACCCAGGAGGGATTTTGCCCTGCCCTATGGGGCTTAAGACTGACTGCTGAGTGCAAAGTGACTAAATTAACAACTGAAAGAGACAACCAAAGACAGCAGATCTCTGGCAGTCCCAGAGCAGGCTGCTTAAAGTCAGACAGGGTCAACATATGACCTCACAAGAGGTGTATCCAAAAAGAAAAAAAAAACAGTAATAAATACTAGAGGCTACCAAGATGAAATCAACTGTGCACTTCTCCACAATTAGCTATATTTTCTTTCCTGAAGAGGTTTTTACATTGATTTCTTGTCCAGCAAGTTAGTGCATATTAAGTATCTAGAATTTATACTATAGTTGATCTGTCTCCTGTCTTGTGATAATCTTAATCTCTTTACACCCTTATTAATACAGGCTCATTTCCTGTTGATTCTGAGATTACAGCGGGGGGGAATATTTTTGCAGATGTGGAATTGTTCCCTGGGCTTTATGGTTTTCTTGTGGCAGCACCTGCACAACAGCATACAAAACCTAGTGGGCTAAGTGACCCTCCATGAACCAGCTGCAGGAAAAGACCTACCAAAGAATGACCCCAAAACAATCAAAACCCAATTAAGTCTAGAGAGCCAGCATAAATGGCATCCCAAGAGCAGCAAGTCCAGGAGATCAAGGAGACTGTGCCATTGAATCTCACAGGTCCCCTAACACAAAAGATTGCACCACAAACTCAGAGACTCAGAAGAGATCAATTTAAGAAGCACAGGTTAACAATAAGAGTCTCATAAACAATGGGAAAACAAAGAAACAATCCCTAAATGAAAGGAAAGGAGGAAACCTCAGAAAGAATGCTAAATGAAACATAGGCAAGTCAACTATTAGATACTAAGTTCAAAGCAATGGTTATAAGGAAGCTCAATGAGCTCACTGAAAATTACCAAAACATACAGGGACACTATGAGGAAATTACCACAAACTACATCAACATGTAAAAGCAAATAGAAATTACCAACAAGAGCCAAAAGGAAATGAAGAATACAATTTCTGAATTGAAGGACACAGTAGAAGGAATCAAAAGCAGGCTCAATGAAGCAGAGGATCAAATAAGTGAGCTGGAGGACAAGGTAGAAAAAAACACCCAGAAAGAGCAAGAAAAGGAAAATAGACTCTGAAAAAGAATAAAGAAGTGTTAAGGGAAATGCAGGACAACATGAAATGTAATAATATTTATATAATAGGTATACCAGAAGGAGAAGAGCAAGGGATAAAAAAAAAAAAAAAAACCTGTTTGAAAAAGTAATGATGGAAAACTTCTTTGATTTGATAAAAGAAAAAGTCACACAAATCCAGGAAGCACAGAAAGTCCCAACTACAACAAGCCCAAAGAGGCCCACACCAAGACATATCATAACTGGCAAAATTCTAAGACAAAGAATCTTAAAGACAGCAAGGGAGAAACAGGAAGCTGCATATAAGGGAGCTCTCATAAGGCTAACAGCGGACTTCTCAATAGAAACAATGAAAGCCAGAAGGAAATGGAAAGAAATATTCCAAGTAATGAAAACCAAAGGCCTTCAACCAAGACTACTCTATCTAGCAAGGCTCTCAGTTAAAATGGAAGTCAAAATAAGGACTTTACCACACAAAAGGAGGCCGAAAGAACACACCTCCACCAAGCCAGCACTGCAAGTATGCTAAAAGGACTGCTTTAAGAAAAAGAAGAAAAAAAGTGAGAGAGAGAGGAACACAGGTACTAAGGAAGTAAAATGGCAATGAATTAGTACATATCAATAACAGCCTTAAATGTAAATGGAATAAATACTCCAATAAAAATACACAGGGTAGTTTTGGAATGGAAAAGAAATCATAACCCACACATATGCTGCTTACAAGAGACCCACCTCAGAACAAAAGACTTACACCAATAGGTGGCAGACACAAGGCCTGTGGGCCAAATCTGGTCCTTCATCTTGTTTTATCTACTCCAGTGCCATTTTTCTACCCAGTGGTAGCATTGAACACTCTCTTAACTATTAAGGAGTAGGTAAATTTATTCAGCCCTGAAATTATATTCGGCCCTTGGAAGGCAACCACGAGGCTAATGTGTCCCCTGGTGAAAATGAGATTGAGACCCCTGACCAGCACAGACTGAAAGGGAGGGGTTGGAAAAAATATTCCAAGCAAATGCACAGAAAAAGGAGCCAGCATAGCGATACTCATATCAAACAAAATAGACTTCAAAACAAGGGCTATAAAAAGAGTCCTAGAAAGACACTTCATAAAATTCAAGGGGAAAATCTATCAAAAATTCATAAAAATCATAAATTTATATGCACCAAACATGTCATCACTCAAGTATATAAGGATCCTGGAGGACTTCAAGAAAGATATTGATAGCAGCACCGTCATAGTTGGGGATATTAACACCTCACTGTCAAAAATAGGTAGACCTTCCAAACAAACGTCAAAAAAGGTAGCAGGATTGAACAATGTCCTAGATCAAATGGACATAACTGATATGTATAGAACCTTGCATCCCAAAGAGGCTAAATACACATTATTTTCAAATGCACATGGAGCATTTTCTAAGATAGGCCACAAAATAAGGCAAAAAAGAAGCTTCAACAAATACAAGAAAATTAAAGTTATATTAAGCATTTTATCAGACTACAAGGGACTGAAACTAGAAACCATCCTCAAAGGAAAAAAACCCCAAAACACACAAACTCATGGAGATTGAATACCATGCTATTAAACAATGATGGGTCAAGAATTAGATTAAGGAAGAATTCAAAAAATTCCTGGAAACAAATGAAAATGAACTCACAACAACTCAAAACTTATGGGACACAGCAAAGGTAGTCCTAAGAAGGAAGTTCATAGCTATACAGCCCTATCTAAAAAAGATAGAAACATTTCAAATAAACAACCTAACCCTATACCTGCAAGAACTCGAGGAACAACAAAGACAGCCCACAGTAAGTATGAAGAAGGAAATAACCAAGATCAGACCAGAATTAAATCACATAGAGACTAAAAGCACAATTCTGAGGATCAACAAATCCAAGAGCTGGTTCTTTGAAAAGATAAACAAAATCGACAATTCTTTAAGCAGGCTCATCAATAAAAAAAAGAAAGAAGGCCCAAATAGACACAATCAGGAATGAAACAGGAAGATCGTATTGGATACCGCAGAAACACAACGGATTGTAAGAAATTACTACAAAGAACTATATGTCAAGAAATTTGAAAACATAGGTGAAATGTACAAATTTCTAGAAAAATATAATCTTCCAAACCTGAATGAAGAAGAAGCAGAAAGCTTGAACAGACTAGTAACAGCTGATGAAATTGAAACTAATCAAAAAGCTTCCAACACACAAAATCCCTGTACCAGACCGTTTCACAAGGGAATTTTAAAAAGCATTTAAGGGAGAGGTAACCACTATCATCCACAGATTATTCAAAAAAATTCAAGAAGATGGAAGTCATCCAAGCTCTTTTTATGAAACCAACATCATCCTAATCCCAAAACCAGATAAAGACATAACAAAGAAAGGATACTTTAGGCCAATGTGGCTAGTGAACATAGACACTAAAATCCTCAACAAAATATTGGCAAACCACATCCAGCAATGTGTTAAAAAGATCTTACACCATAATGAAATGGGATTCATCCCAGGGTTGCAAGGATGGTACAATATTTGCAAATCAATAAATATAACACACCACATAAACAAAAGAAGAAAAAAATCACATGATCATACCAATAGATGCAGAAAAAGCATTCGATGAGGTAGAGTACCCATTTATTGTAAAAACACTTAGGAAAGTGGAAATAGAGGGAGCATTCCTCAACATAATAAAGGCCTTATATGAGAAACCTACAACCAACATCATACTCAATGGGCAAAAACTTGGAGCTTTCCCACTAAGATCAGAAACAAGACAAGGGTGCCTGCTTTCACGACTCCTATTCAACATAGTACTGGAAGTCCTAGCCACAGCAATCAACAAGAAAAAGAAATAAAAGACACCCAAATTGGAAAGGAGGAACTAAAACTCTCATTGTTTGCAGGTGACATGATAGTGTACTTAGAAAATCTTTTAGACTCCACCAAAAAATTCCTCAACCTAATAAATGAATTTGGCAGAACAACAGGATACAAAGTCAATAATCAGAAAATCAAAAGAATTTTTGTACACCCACAATGAAATATCAGAAAAAATAATCAGGGACAAATATTCATTTTATATACCAACAAGAAAAACAAAGTACCTAGGAATAAACCTAAACAAGGAGGTAAGAGACCTGTGCTTAGAAAAGTATACAATACTGAAGAAAGAAAGTAAGGAAGACATAAATGAATGGAAGGATGCACCATGCTGATGGACTGGATGAATAAACACAATCAAAATGGCCATACTACCCAAAGCAATTTATAGATCTAACACAATCCCTATTAAAATACCAATGACATATTTCACAGATGTAGAATAAACATTTCAGAAATTTTTATTGAAATGTGAACAACCCTAAATAGCTGCAGCAATTTTGAGAAAGAAGACCAAGGATAGGAGGGATCACAGTACCCAATATCAAGCTGTATTAGAGTCCACTGTAATCAAAATGGCCTGGCATTAAAAGGGATACATAGACCAATGGAACAGAAGAGAGAGTCCAGAAATAAACCCACATCTCTACTCTCTATTAATATTTGATAAAGGTGGGGGAAGCATAATATGGAGTAAAAATAGCCTCTTCAAGAAAAGGTGTTGGGAGACCTGGACAGATATATGCAAAAAATGAAACTTGATCACCAGCTTTCACCATATGCAAAAATAAATTCAAGGTGGATAAAGGACTTAAATGTAAGTTGTGACACCATAAAAGTCCTGGAGGAAAACATTGTCAGGAAAATCTCAGATATTCCATGCAGCAACATCTTCACTGATATGTCCCCTAAAGCAAGGGACATAAAGGAAAGAATAAACAAATGGGACCTCATCAAATTAAAAAACGCTTCTGTATGGCTAAAGAAAACAGCATTAAAATGAAAAGAGAACCAAGTATATGGGAAAACATATTTGCCAATGATTTCTCGGACAAGGGTTTGATCTCCAAAATATGTAAAGAACTCACACGACTCCACTCCAGGAAGACAAAGAAACCATTTAAAAATGGCCAAAAGTTTTGAAGACACTTCTGCAAGGAGGACATATAGATATCCCAGAGACATATGTAAAGATGCTCAGCAACACTAACCCTCAGAGGTATGGAAATTAAAACCAAAATGAGATACCACCACACACCAGTCAGAATGGCCATCATAAACAAATCAACAAACAAGTGTTGGAAAGGATGTGGAGAAAAGGGAACCCTAGTGCACTGTTGGTGGGAATGCAGACTGGTGCATCCACAGTTGGAAACAGTGTGGAATTTCCTCAGAAAACTAAAAATGGAACTGCATTTGACCCAGCAATTCCACTGCTGGGATTGTACCCTAAGAGCCCTGAAACACCAATCCAAAAAAAAAACCTATGCATCCCAATGTTCATAGCAGCACAATTTACAATAGCTAAGTGATGGAAGCAATTTAAGTGCCCATCAGCAAATGAGTGGATCAAAAACCTATGGTACATTTACACAATGGAATTCTATGCAGCAGAGAGAAAGAAGTAGCTCTTACCCTTTGCAACAGCATGGATGAAACTGGAATGTGTTATGCTAAGTGAAATTAGCCAGTTGGTGAGGGACAAAAACCTTATGATCTCACCTTTAACAGGAAGTTAATCGACAAAAGAGAAAAGCAAACAAAATATAACCATAGACATTGGAATTAGGAATAATCTAACAACAACTGAGGGGAGGGGGGAGGGAACAGTAGGGAGAAGGGTTTTCAGGAACTACTATAAAGGACACATGGAAAAAACCAAGGGGGACGGTGGAAGCAAGGGAGGAAGGTGGGTTTTGCTGGGGTGTGGGGGAGTGGTGGGGGGAAATGCAGACAGCTGTAATTGAACAGCAAATAAAGTATTTTTAAATAAATAAATAAATAAATAAATAAAAGACAAAAATTACACGATCATATCTACAGATGCAAAAAAAGCATTTGATAAGGCACATCACCCATTTATGATTAAAAAACTCATCAAAGTGGGAATAGGGGGCACATTCCTCAACCTAATAAAAGCCATACATTTGAGACCTTCGGTCAACATCATATTCAATGGGCAAAAACTAAGAGCTTTCTGACTAAGTTCAGGAACAAGACAAGGATGTCCTCTTTCACCATGACTGCTCAACATAGTATTGGAAGTCCTAACCACAGCAATGACACAAGAAAAAGAAATAAAACACATCCAAATTGGAAAGGGGAAAGCAAAACTGTCATTGTTTGCAGATGACATGAGAGTGATCATATAAAAGCCTGCAGACTCCACCAAAATCTAATCAATGTAATAAGCAAATTTGGCAAAACAGCGGGATACAAAGTCAATATTCAGAAATCAAAGGCAGTTTTGTATACCCACAATGAAATGTCAGAATCAGAAATCAGGAAATATATCCTAGTTTCTATAGCAACAAGAAAAATAAATTACCTAGGAATAAACCTAGCCAGGGAGATGAAAGACCTGTTCTGAGAAAACTACACAACACTGAAGAAATAAATTAAGGAAGACACAAACAAATAGAAGTGTGTACCATGTTCATGGGTTAGAAGAATTAACATCATCAAAATATCCATATTACTCAAAGCAATTTATAGGTTTACTGCAACCCCTATTAAAGTACCAATGATATATTTTACAGAGATAGAACAAACATTTCAAAAATTTATATGAAACCATAACTTCATGGTTGACATGATGACTTTATTTAGAGCATGATTTATATAAACTCCATTTTGAAATTCATAGAACTGACTAATATTTAAGACACAAACATTTGTTGCCTTATTAAATAGAAAGGGTCTAATAGATATTTTCCAAAGTTTGCTTGTTGAAATATATCATTCTCTGTTGCCAAAAGAGCATAATATGCATAATACTTTGAATTCATAGGGAGTGAGAAGAAATTAGGGAATGACTTATGCATGGTGCTTTTAAGCTTATGATGGAAGTAGCTCAGGTACTATGTGATCACTCAAGAACCTTCAAAGGGGCTAGCATGTGTGTTTTGGAGTGGAGTAAAAGAAATATGAAGATAAGATAACATCTCAATAAAAATCTTAAATATACAAAATAATGAATGTGTAAAACTGGCTATGAAAAAAGAGAAAAATTGTGAATATTTAAAAACAAAAAATAGGATTGAACCAATGCATGTGGACAAAGTTTCATTAAACAGGAATTTATTAGGAAGATAGACTAAAGTATGCATTATTAACCTCTACAATGGCAATTTTATTAGTGGCAAAGAGATGAGAATTAGGAGAATTACATGTTCTCTCTACCAACTTGGCTTTATCACATGAAACTATGTAACTTCCTTCTTGTTTTTCATTTTTGCCTTCAGTCTGTAGCTTCAGACAACAGGTTTATCTTCCCAGCCACATTTTTTAAAAAGGCAAGGAACTGAAGAAAAAATCAAGCTTTTAGAGCAAGGGGTGCCACACTCATTTTCACTGGTAGCCTCATCAACCTCGTGGTTGCCTTTGAAGGGCAGAATGTAATTTTAGGACTGTATAAATGTAAGTATGCCTAAACTAGGGGCAAGGAGCTCGGTGCTGCCGCTGGGTAGAAACAAGGTGCTGGACCAAATAAAACAAGGTGGAGGGCTAGATTCAGCCCGTGGGCCTTCTGTTTGCCACCTGTGTTTTAGAGGATACTAATTATTTCTAGACACTAAGTTATTGAAGAGATAATAATGTTTTAAAACTTGTCTGAACTTCTTATAACATATCCTAAAAACACACTTTCTGTAACTGAAATGATCACTATGAAATGGAAAATGACTGATTGAACATTACATTGTGTCATAATACATTTTTCCTGGGATTTTTTAAATACTGGTTGTTAAGATGTATAAGGAAAAGAAGAGGAATGTAGTTTGTGTAAGGTGTGTCAAAATTCACAGGCCAAAGCCAAGGCAGAAGAATCATCACTTGAGAAAACCAGAGAGAAAAGTCAAAGGTATTTGGAAAAATTTTTCACAAGACACTAGAGTTTCAGAAAATTGATGAATGAGTTAGTTTTCAAGGACATCCTTAGAGTACTTACATATCTTAAATGGATCCTTTAGTTTTATATTGATTAAAGAGCTTTACCTCTGATAGTGGGGAAGAACTCTTATTCTCTCATTGTTCTTTCCATATTGTACAACTGTGCAGACAGTAACCACTAAAGTCTCCTCAAGGAGCAATTTGAATATATGTTAAAATGTAGACTAACAAAATCACTCCCAAGGTGTTTCTGTAAGGTCTGAATTTCTGACCAAACACTAAATTCCCTTCAAAATATGATTATAATAGCTAATGTTTATTGAGCACTTACTCTGTGCTAAGTATTATGATAACCACTTTATATGTATTAATTTGTACGTATTGCCATCTCCACTTTAAAGACGAGGAAGCTCAGGCAAAATAACATTAAATGTACATGCAAGAAAGTAGTGGAGCCATGATCACCATGAATTAATTGATTAGGTGTTTTAGCTGGTAATTTTGAAATGTGGTAAAAGACTAGGTCTTAGTACAGATCATTTTTATTATTTATTTATTTATTTATTTATTTATTTATTTTATTATTGTTCAGTTACAGTTGTCCCACCTTTTCCCCCAATGCTTACCCCTACCCAGTCCTCCCACTGTCAACCCACCACCCCATTGTTCTCAGTACAGATCAGTTTTCACATGACTGGGTGAGGCAGGAATTATGGTGTGTTGCAGAGAATGAAGGATGGCCATGTGTAGGATCCTGGACAACAAAGAAGAGAAACCAACAGAGAGATTAAATAGCTTGGTGTGTTAGAAGAAGTGAAAATATTTTGTCATGGCTTGTTGTAGGTGTGTGAGGTAAGGAGGTGAAGAAGTCAATACAGGAGACAGAAATCCTGCAGGATTTTATCTTCCTGGTCAGAAAAGCAAGTGGTGGAAGTCATTAGAGGATTTTAAGTAACCTACCACTATATATGAAAAATGAAAAATGTGCTTTAGAAACTTAACTTCAACATCTTTGAATTTATAAAGTTCTTACTTACAGTGAACTGAAATCTTTCTCACTACATCTTCTGCTTCTTAGTCTATTCTTACATGTGGCACTTTATAGAATAAGTTTAACTGAATTCTCTTCTGTGCATGCCTTTCAAATATTTAACAATTTTTATTGAGTTACAATGAGTCTTCTCTGCCTGAAGGGAGAGAGTCTGAGGTATTTACCCACTGCCCCTTGTCTTCCATTATTTGAGGGTCACATGTAGCTGCTTAGACATTGGTCAAGGCCCTGATGCAAAGATCAGAAATATGCACAACATGCATTTGAGGGGGTACAGTCAGAATGATATAGGTCTGTGCTCATATGCAACTGTCCATTGCAGGCTGCAGTTGATACAACAGGTGGGTCAGGGGGATGTGACATAGGGCACCAGAGGAAAATGCTACAGTAAAGGTCAAAGTTAAGTTGTTTCAACAAAGAACCTTCAAAACACAGTGGCTTAAATGAAATAGAAGTTTAATGTCTTAACTCAATTCTGGCTAGTTTACGACGGTGGAGCTTCTGTGCTTGACAAGGTCGTTAAGGGACACAGATTCCATTTACCTTGTTTTTCTGCCACCTCCTAAGGCATTTCCCATCCCTAATGGTCAAAATTATATTGCTGGTACATCTGTGTTCCGTCTTATGGAAAGGTTGAGAAAAGAAGGTGTCCAACACAAGCAATTTCTGTTTAAACAAGTGAGGCAGAAGTTACATACATCCTTGATGTTCTTATTCCATTGAGAAGAACATAATATGTCCACACTTGTTTACTAGGAAAGCTTTGGAGTGTTGTTTCTAGTTGAGAAGCTATGTATGTAGCAATAAGGGGAGGATAGAAATCTGGGGGATAGCTAACAGGTATATAATTTCATTCATACTGAATTTTCTGTTGAATAAATCTAGTGAGTTTTATGTATTTTAAAATTTAATTTCAAATCATTCCTGGAATTGTAAAAAAGTCCCCAAAACTTCAAACACAGCCAAGGATATGATAACCATTGCTTTCTGCAGCCAGCTAAAAGATCTCTTGGTTGGTCTCAACTGAAAACAGTATAGGGTGATTCTTCTATTTACTACCAGTCCTATTAAGGTATCGTGAACCATGAAAAATGAGCTGAGAAGTTTGTAATTCTATGACAGTTGTTCATGTTTAGATTTCATTACCATTCAAAGAGTAACAGAATATTAAAAAGTTTCAGGTAGAATTTTTTTTGTTACATATGCAAAATTTGAGAACTATTACTTTCTGACAACCGAAGTTGCAAAGGAAAAAAATGTGCCACTATTGTCCTTGCACATCACTACTAATGAGGGCAGCTTTTGCCATGTCAATGGCATGTGTGCTTTACTTGGTTGGAATCAGTGTCTCAGCCTACCATGTTCTAGTTATTTGTATCTGTGTTATATGGTGTTGTACACTGCATACCCTGAGTTATGTGAGACATAAGAAGGCACAGGCCTCCTGTTTCTCTGTAAGAAGTATGTTTCTAATGCCTGAATTGGGTAGCATGAGATGTTGACATTTTACCCAAACTTGACAGCCAAATCAATGACATTGAAAGTAGGCCATAGGCAATTGTGACAGTCTAAGGATTAATAGCCTCAGGTAATTTCAAAATGGTTTCCTCATATCAGCAGGCAAGGTGTATTGGTTTCCTAGATTCAAATCAAAGCATTTTTGAGGCATATTCTAAGTTACTCATATATTGCATGTATTAGCATTAAACCAGATCACTTTTCTTAACTGACAAAAAATGGCTCACTTCCAAACAAACTTCGCTTAGTACATCTGGTTATTCATATCGATTAATGAGAATGTGGAAGTTAATTCATATCTGTTGGACCTAGGCAAAATGGAGTTGAATTTTAATAGTTGAAGTTTGCATCCTGGATACATGAGTAGAACATCAAAATAACCATGAGAGTAGAATATATGAGTGAAATGGCTGTGGCAGAGATAGTACTCAGCAAACATCCATGTGTTTTCTATGATTTACCACTTTCCTTTTCAGTGGGATTGGAGCCATGTGACCAGTTTTATCTCATGGTCAGGAGCTGATGATGTGTGACTTTTTCAGGCTGAGTCAGTAAAGACTCTGTGCTTCCTCTATTCTTCTTTACTACTGCTGCAATGTCTTTGGAGATCACATGTTTTACATGGCATAGTTACAGCATGGAATAGAATTTAGGAACCATATTGTGCTTTATACAAATAGCAAAGAAACTAGTGGCATAGCCAAGTTTATTCTGACTCATACAAAATTGTTTTAAATTATCCAAGGACCGGGCCAATTCATCATATTATCACTCTAGGTGATTGTAAAGGATATTCAAAATATCTACTTTTGCAAATGCTGCATAGGAATCTATAAATGCCAACTTTGAGGGAAGATCATAATACAGAGAAAAGCATGAACTTTGATCTTTAGGGTTTTTTTATCTTTATGGGTGCTTTATTCAGATGGCCAGTGATCTAAGAAGACAATGGATTCTGATCTTTAGTTTTCCAGCAGTTACTGTTCTTGCTATGTTTCTTCTCAGTGTCACATGGTTCTAAACCATTCTGGAGTTAAAAGTGAAGTTCATCCCACAGTTAAGGATGGCATCTATAATGGTTTATAAGTTCAGACAGCTGCTATCCTATAGTAAGTTGAAGCTCAAATCAAAACTTCCTTCCACTATATGTAGAATTAGTGGTATATGTTGGTTACCCAAAATAATATATGAAGAAGAGATCACATATAGATTTAAATCTCTTTTATTCTTGGAGGTGAGCTAGAGGTGAATCACATTTCAGTTCAGTCAATGTTCATTATTTTTTAACAGTTTTTCTCTGCTCCTCTTGCCATAAAAAAGATCCTAACTGCTGAAAAGGGTTAATAAAATTGGTAGTAACAAATAATTTGGGGCTGATTTATTTTAAATTATAAATTTGTATTAAAAAGTTCAACTGAGCATATTAAGGATAGTATGTATTGTAAATATATCCTTGCCTCATAAGAAGTAATGAAATACTTGGCAGTCCCTGGTTCAGTTTATTCATGTATCACAAGTCTTTTCAAATTCTCATGCATTTTTGGTGACTCTGTTTTATGTCTTTATATTTAACTCATTCCAGAAGGTTTTTGTTAGAAAATCCTATATAAGGTCAAGAATCTGAACTAATGACATTAATATGGTCACAAGATGAAAATACAACCTGATGATCTTCTTACCCCCTTACTTTCACCTGAATAAAAATGAGAAGCAATAGAACATCCACAACAAGAGAAATGATATCATTTTATCTACTGAAGAAGCATAGCTGATGGTTTCCTAGATTCAAATCAAAGCATTTGATTTGACTGAAAAACCTTCTCTGATAATATACTAATAAAATAGGCTTGGATGGTGTAAAATCAGATTGACTATAAACTGATCCTTGACAGAAAGAGAACAGGTATGGAAGACTGATATCTACCAGAGAATTTTTCATTTAATAAATAATTCATTAAAATTAAAATAAAAATGAAATAGCTTTCATTACTGACTCCTAAGTTAGTTTATGCAGACTATCTGAATAACACATTCTAGATCAGGAAATTTATATCTACTTATTTTCTATTCAAAAATAGCTGCTTCTCTGTCCAAGGAAAATAGTTTTTTTCTTGCCTTTACCTTCCCTCTCCTTTTTATTTATTTCCTTTTTTTAGCAGATTGAATGTATTTTTTTTCATTACAGATGTCACTGAATTATCTATAGATTCAATGTGTAGATAATTTGAACTTTACTTTTCATCTGCATAGAACACCAAAGGATTATAAAAATCATGTAATAAGGATATTTTTGCAATCCTAATTACCATTTTTAGTTGGGTTGTTAAAACTTCCAATTTTCCTTTACTCTGGATTTAGGCTTTCACAGGCACTGCATGTGGTTTTAGGTTCTCTATGCAAATACTGGCAATATCTTTTGGATTTGAGGTGTCCTTAACTTTTCCAAATTGAAGACTTTACTGCTTATGCTTAGAGAAAGTTTGAGAGATGATGATGATGATGATGATGATGATGATGGTGATTGATGATGAAATATTCTTTTTCAACCCTTCCTGAAAACATAAACCCATTGCAGGGGTAAAATGCACTGTCAATTCAATGAGAATATAGATAATGGAACAAAACTTGTAGGGTGGGTCAAAATTCATGATGGTGAATTGTCTTATAACATAAGGATCTGATTCAATTTAGCTGGGCTATACATTCCTAATAATATTTGTTGAGCTCTGAATGATTGTGTAATCATTGCTATATCCAGGGTTCCTCAATTCTAGCATTATTAACATTTGGACTAGGTAATTCTTTGTTGTAATGGGCTGTCCTATACATTGTAGAATATTTAGTACCCTCTCCTGTACCCACTAAATGCTGGTTGTAAATTTACCCCTAGTTATAACAACAAGAATATCTGTAGACATTATAAAATGTCACTGGGTAGGGAAACAAAACTGCTCCTGGTTGAGAACCACTGCTTTAGTGCAAAAGACCTTGCAGCAGAAAATTTTGTTGGAGCACTGGGTCAGGGGTGGGTGGGTGGAACAAATGAGCAAAAAAGGGAAAAAAAAGAGAGAGAGAAACTCATGGATATGGACAACAGTGTGGTGATTGCCAGAGTCAAGATAGAGAGGTGGTGGAAAGTATATGGGGGATAAACGGTAATGGACAGAGACTTAACTTGGGGTGGTGAACCCACAATACTGTATACAGATGATGTGTTGTGGAATTGTGCACCTGAAATATATAATTTTGTTAACCAATGTTATACCAATAAATTCAACAAACAGGAAAAAAATAAAGGGGAATTTTTTTTTCTGTTAAAGAGTGGTAAACTTGGCATATTCAACACCTGGAAAATATGACTTGTAACATCTCCCTATGCTATAGGACAAAATTATTTTTGGTAATTATAATGAAGTGAAATTAATGCCTGAGATAATTTTTTCATTAATTTTTATTTAGAATCTAATTTTGTATGCGCACGCTAGTAAAATATTTAAAAGTAAAATAAACATAACAATTCAAAAATGAAAAGGTAGGATATAGAAGATGGCAGTGAGATAGGTGGGAGCAGAGTCCACTTCCCCCTGAGCATGGGTAGAACACCTAGCCAATCTTCTGAGGAACAGAGTGAACAGCCAACGGTATCCCAGCATATATGAAGGTTGGAGGCCAAAACTAGAGGACACTGAAAAATCAGATGGTAAGGAGATTGTTTTGGGACAATAAAGTCCCTGGGTTCAGTGCAAGGACAGGGCAGCTGCAGCCCCAGGCCTGGTGCCTGCTGGGCTTGCCACAGGATTCTTGGAAGAGAGCCAGGTAAATGGCTTCCTCCCCTGAAAAACAGGTTTGAGCAGCACCAGTATGGGTCTGGATTCTTGAAGTTGCTGGGGGGAATAAGGACAAATGGGCAAACACACAGGGGCTGTGTGCACTCACTGAGACTATGGATGCCAGGTGGGAAGAGTTGGGCTCTGATGACCCTGATCCAGATAGTCTCCAGTGTGGTTGGAGAGTTGGGCTGTGTGAGAGGCCAGGCACTTGTTTGGAGCAGCAGGCTTGAGCAGGAGGAGTTAAGAAAAAAAAAAGGCAGTCAGTGGCTGTTCAGGGAATTATCCCTCAGCAGCCACCCATGCCTCCCCAAGCTGCACCCGTGCAGCCTCTGCAGCCTCAGCTGTGGGCCTGCCTCTGCTGCCAGGACAGCAGTTGCACCCCTAACATACCTCTGGCCACAGCAGTGGAGAAGGCCCAATTGCGCCCGCAAACCCAATGGTGCGCGACGGACCCAGCCACAACACTCCCCCCACCCCAAGTCCGTCACCACAACCACGGTCGCAGCCCTGCCATGCAGCCCTAACTGGCTGGCTAAGAGAAGGCAGAGGCACACCCCACCCCTGCAGAAGAGAAGCAGGGCTCAGGGAATCAGCAGTACTGTTGGAGTCCGCCCTGCCTGGTCTCAGGAAGCTGTAACCCCCTGTGACTTAGGCTGAGTGAGAGACCTCTGGACCAGGAGCAACTAAAGAGACAAAACTTATTTCCCTGGCATGAACGCTGCCTGTTCTGTGCCTGGCCTCCAATGCTTGGTCAGTTAGCCAATGACGGGTAAGATTTCCCAAGGAGGGAATTGTCTAAAACAGGCATGATCACGTGGAGGCCTCAGGGAAGAGACTCAGGGGGCTGTGGAAATGCAGGAGTGATGGACATTGGCCCCTGCCCCCTCGGCTTTGTCAAAGCCTGTGTCCTTGTTCTTAGTTGTGAGAAATCCAAATCTCTTGGCTGCCTTTGTCTCCTCTGCCTGACTCAGGCCTGCGGAAATAACAGGGGCGGTGCAGTCCAGACCAGAGTCGGTGGACCCCTCAGGTAATCAGGCCTGGGACATAGAATATGCAAGGTTCTGTGATATCTGCTTGCTGGAGGATGCTCTTGAATTAGAATATGAAGGCACAGGCAGGAAACGAAACTAGCCTTTTAGGTCCTGTAGTCTTTTTAAGTGATAACACAAACTCTCAGCCCAGAATCCAAGTGGGAGATCTACCAGCACCTTTGAAAGCTACCTATTCCTTTTGATCTTCCCTGCCAGGCTGTAATCCACAAACTGTATCTGTATTCTTAATAAAAGTCTGCTTGGGCAGGAAAACGGGGCATTCTCCACTAGAGAGAGTGGCCGTTTCGTCCCTATTTCTGCATAGGACTCGGTTGTCCATGTGTATATTTTTCTTGTGTTTCAATGAGCCATCTGCAGCATTCCGTGGTCATTGCAGGCCGGTGGCCGCGACACAGTACCTAGAAAGACTTAACTCACTGGGAGAGCTGAACTACTCTGAAGAGACTCTGAGAGTCCCTGGCACCTCAAGGACAGCACAAGCGGTGGACTGAAGGCATAGGCCTGGCACACAAGGGCACTGAGGGCCTGGCAGAGAACTGAGGAACTGAGCTAGAGGCTGGGCAATGGTGAAGAGTATGGCTCAGACCTGGCCCCCATCCATGCAAAACCACAGGCAAGGAGAAAACCAAAACCCATCCCCACTCAGCCTGCTGCAGCCAGAAAGCCCAGGAGAACTGGCTTGGCCAGTTTAAAGTCAGCAGGAGTCTTTTTTTTTTTTCGTTTCCTCTTCCTTTCTTTCTCTTTTTTTTTTAATTCCCCACAAGAGAGACAATAAAACCTGGAGCTATGAAAGGACAGAGTTGGACCCAAAGAGGGGTCATCTCAACAACTGAGACAGTGAGACAAATTTCACCTTGCTATTCCAGAGAACTTGCAAGTTATCGTTTATTTGAATTATTATTTTTTATTATTTTTACTTCTTTTATTTTATTAGTATTTTTTATTTATCTTCTTTCTGATTAGTTTTTTTTTTTCATTTTGTTTGTTTAATTGCGTTGTTTTACTGGTTTTCTTTGTTTTCTCTTTCATAGTGTATTTTTAATTTTTCTTCTATCATTTCACTTGTGTCCCAATAGCATACTACTCTAAGTCATGTACTTCCCATTCTTGTTATTCAGATCACACAGATTCTGTCACATGATTGTTGTTCCATTACAATTGTAAATAATTATCATTCCATACAATTGTAAATACTACATAGTACCCCTCCTGAATCTTAGCTCACTTCACCGTCTCTGGAACTTTATAACTGTTGTGGTTAACTCTATTCTCTCAGATGTTACACTTATTTTCTATCCTTTATTCTCACTATATCTCACAATCTGACCTCCCATAAACTCACTGTTTTCTGGATCAAACTCATAATCCTTCCCCCAACACCCAAAAAGGGTCTTATCTTTTTTCCGCCATGTCTTAAAAGTGACTAGTTGGATGAAATATCATAGTTAACACTATATTTATACAAAGGATCTCCTATCTCTTCTGTATAGGTTGGCACGTTAATCCCATAGAATACACTCTTGCTATCTTGATCCATTTTGTCTTCCCCCTCCAACTGATCACATAAAACAGTAGGTGGGAGCTGGGAACAACAGTATACCTGCTGGAAGACAGAACCCACCAACAAAAGAACTACCAACAGATAGTAATGCAAGAAGGTGAAGAAAGGAGTGGAAGCCACACGAACCTCCACCCAGCACTAATCAGGAATTACAACTAAATGGTGGAGAAATTACCTAGAACAAAAACTAAACAATAGCAAGAGAGAAGCCTCAAAACCTTGGATGAAAGAAGAACCAGCTTCAATGTAACCTGCCCACACCTGCACAACAGAATACAAAATGTGGTGGATGGTGTGACCCTCAGTTAACCAGCTAGAGGGAAGGACACACCAAAGAAAGACCCAAAAACAATCAAAACTCAAAGACATTCAAAGAGCCAACATAAAGGACAGCCCAAGACCAGCAAGCTCAGGAGTTCAAGGAGACCGAACTACTGAATATCACAGGTTTCCTAACATAGAAGTTCACACCATAAACCCAGGGAGTCAGAACAGATCTACATAAAAAACAGAGGCTAATGACAAGAGTCTCACAAACAATGGAAAGAAAAAAAAACAAACCCCAAATGAAAGAAAAGGAGGAAGCATCAGAAAGAATGCTAAATGAACTAGAGGCAAGTCAACTATCAGATATTGACTTCAAAGGAATGCTTATCAAGAAGTTTCAATGAGCTCACATAGAATTAACAAAAACTACAGGCAAACTACAATTAACTCACTGTAACTATATCAATATGAAAAAGAAAATTGAAATTATCAACAAAGGCCAAGAGGAAATGAAGAATGCAATTTCTGAATTTAAGAACACAGTAAAGGAATTAAAAGCAGGCTAGATGAAGCAGAGGATTGAATCAGTGAGCTGGAATATAAGGTAGAAAAAAACACCCAGAAAGAGCAAGTAAAGGAAAAGAGACTCAGAAAGAACAAAGAGGTGTTAAGGGAAATGCAGAACAACATGAAACATAATAATATCTATACAATAGGGATACCAGAAGTAGAAGAAGAAGAGCAAGGGACAGTAAACCTGTTTGAAAAAGTAATGATGGAAAACTTCCCTAATTTGATGAGAGAAAAAAATCAAACAAATCCAGAAAACACAGAGTCCTAATCAAGAGGAACCCAAAAAGTCCCACTTCAAGACACATCATAATTAAAATGGCAAAATTCCAAGACAAAGAGAAAATCTTAAAGGCACCAAGGGAGAAACAAGAAATAACATACAAGTGAGCCCCCATAATACTAGCAGCTGAGTTCTCAATGGAAACCTTCCAAGCCAGAATAGATTGGCAAGAAATATTCCAAGTAATGAAAACCAAAGGCCTGCAACCAAGACTACTTTACCCAGCAAGGTTTTCCATTAAAATAAAAGGTGAAATAAAGAGTTTTCCAGGGAAAATAGCCTCAGAGAATACACCTCCTCCAAACCAGCTCTGCAAGAGATGCTAAAGGGTCTGGTTTAAGAAAAGGAAAAAAAAAAAAGAGTGTGGCCAAGATGGAGGTGTAGGTAGAAACCCATCGCTTCCTCGAAAAATCAAAAGGAGGATGACAACCAATCTAAAATCAATAAACAACCAAAAGTTCCAGAAAATCAAACTACATGGAGCTCAAAAAAAAACAAGGAATTAAAGAAAGAGTCAAATGGAACAAGCAGACTGGTAAAAAGTCACAATGAAGCAGCAGACCACAGGGGTGGGGCTGGCCGAGAGAAACCTGAGGTGAGATAGTGGACATTAAGAGCAGGACTGGCTGTGGTGAGGTAGCAGCGTGGATGGGCAGGGTAGGCTGAACTGGAAACTGAGACTCAGACTGAATGTGGACTACAGTGGGTGCACAGTGGGGGAAATTCCCAGTCCCACATAAGAGTTCGCTGGAAAGTGGGTTAAAGTCAAGTAGGCAAGCTGCATTGCTCCCTCTTTGGCTCCTCCCCCAAAGGCAAAACCAGAGAAAGGCAAAAACAGTAGTCCTGCCCTGGTGAAAGCCTAAGGCCCTGCCCCTTTACAACTTAACAGGTGCACTGAGACAAAGAAATATGACCCAAATGAAAGAACAGAGCAAAACTTAGAAAGAGAACTAAGTTATGAGAACATAGCCAACCTATCTGATGGAGAATTTAAAGCCTGGGTAATCAAAATGCTTATAGATCTGACTGAGCTTGGTCAAATGATTGAAAAACACAAATGAAGGATACCCAAAGTGAAATAAAGCAGATGTTCAGGCAACCAAGAATAACAGGAAGGAAACCAGGTCTCAAAGCGATGATTTAAAACAAAAGGGAGAAAAAAAAACATCCTACAGGAACAGAATGAAGAAATAATAATTCAAAAAATGAAGAGAGGTTGAGGAATCTCTGAGACAACCTGAAACATTCCAATATCTGAATAATGGGGGTGCCAGAAGGGGAAGAACAACAGCAAGAAACTGAAAACTTATTTGAACAAATAATGAAGGAAAATACCCCCAACCTGACAAAGGAAATAGACAACAACCATTATGAGGTATTTAATAAAAATAATCTGTTTGCTTAAAAGCAACTTTACTTTATGGCTGAAATGTTATTTAAAATTCTGCAACTGTTAAAAATGAAAAGAAAAAAGAGTGAGAGAGGAACACAGGTATGAAAAAATGGCAATGAATAAGTACATATCAATAATAACCTTAAACATAAATGGATTAATATGCTCCATTCAAAAGACATAGAATAGCTGAATGAATAAGAACTGAAAACCCACACATATGATGCCTACAAGGGACCCACCTCAGAACAAAAGACCTACAAAGACTGAAAGTGAAGGGATGATAAAAAATATTGCAAGGAACTGGATAGGGAAAATAAAAGCCAGGATAGCAGTACTCATATCAGATAAAATAGACTTAAAAAAAGAGCCATGAAAAGAGTCCCAGAAGATCACTTCATAATACTCAAAGGAATAATACACCAAGAAGGCATAAACATTGTAAATATTTATGCACCCAACATAAGAGAACCCAAATACATAAAGAAAATCTTGGAGGACTATGAGATATTAACAACAACAAAACTATAGTAAGGGATTTCAACACCCCATTGTCAAAAATGGATAGATCTTCCAAACAAAATGTCAACAAAGATATTGTGACATTGAATAATGTCCTAATCAGATGGAATTAACTGATTATATATATATAATCACTCTACATATATATATTAACAGATTATATATATATATATATTCTCTCTCTCTCTCTCTCTCTCTCTGTATATATATATATATATATATATATATATATATATATATATATATATATATAGGAATATCCAGGAAAATTTTTTCCATATATATATATATATATATATAGAGAGAGAGAGAGAGAGAGAGAGAAAGAGAGAGAGAGAGAGAGAGAGAGAGGGAGCCTTTCATCCCAAAGAAGCAAAATACACATTCTTTTCAAAAGCACATGGAATATTTTCAAAGATAAACCACATAATAGGATGCAAAACAAGCCTCAACAAATTCAACAAAATTGAAATCATACAAAGCATTTTCTCAGACCAAAAGGGACTGAACCTAGAAACCAACTTCAAGGAAAAGACCCAAAAATACTCAAAGCCATGGAGATTGAATAGAATGCTATTTAGCAATGAATGGGTCAGTAATGAGATCAAGGAAGAAATAAAAAAAATTCCTGGAAACAAATGAAAACGAACTCACAACGACACAAAACTTATGCGACACAGCACAGGCAGTCCTGAGAAAAGTTCATACCTATAGAGGCCTACCTAAAAAGAGTAGAAACATTTCAAACAGCCAACTCAACCCTACACTTACAAGAACTGGAGGAACAACAACAAAGGCAGCCCACAGTAAGTATGAGAAAGAAAATAATCCAAGATCAGAACAGAATTAAATGACATAGAGATCAAAAGCACAATTCTAAGGATCAATACATCCAGGAGTTGGTTCTTTGAAAAGATAAACAAAATGCACAAGCCTTTAAGCAGACTCATCAAAAAAAAAAAAAAAGAGGGAGGACACAAACACAATCAGAAATGAAAGAAGAGAGATTGCAACTGATACCACAGAAATGCAAAGGATTGTAAGAAATTACTACAAAGAACTGTATGCCAAGAACTTTGAAAACTTAGGTGAAATGGACAAATTTCTAGAAAAAATATAATCTTCAAAAACTGAATGAAGAAGAAGCAGAAAGTCTGAACAGATCAATAACAGCTGATGAAATTGAAGCAGTAGTCAAAAAATTCCCAGCACCCAAAAACTCTGGACTGGATGGTTGCATAGGAGAATTTTACAAAATATTTAAGGGAATACTAAATATTGAGTTCTTTAAATATTTTGGGGATCAAAACCTTGTGTGATGTGCCATTGGCAAATATGTTTTCCCATACATTGGTTCTCTTTTCATTTTAATGTTGTTTCCCTTAGCCATGAAGAAGCCTTTTATTTTCATAAGATCCCATTTGTTTATTCTTTCCTTTATGTCCCTTGCTTTAGGGGAGAGATTGGTGAAGGTATTGCTGTGTGGAATATCTCAGGTATTCCTTCCAATGTTCTCCTCTAGGACTTTAATGGTGTCACGGTTTATATTTAAGTCTTTTATCCACCTTGAATTAATTTTTGTATAAGGTGTAACTTGGTGCTCAAGTTTCATTTTTTTGCGCGTAGGTGTCCAGTTCTCTCAAGACCATTTGTTGAAGAGATCATTTTTAATCCATTTTATGTTGCTCTCTCCTTTGTCAAATATTAATTGATGGTAGAGACTTGGGTTTATTTCTGGGCTCTCTGTTCTGTTCCATTGGTCCATGTGCCTGTTTTTATGCCAGCACCAGGCTGTTTTAATGACAGTGGCCTTGTAGTACAGTTTAGCGTCAGGTATGGTGATCCCTCCTACTTTACGGTTCTTTCTCAAAATTGTAGCAGCTATTCGGGGTCTTTTATGGTTCCATATAAATTTTTGAAGTGTTTGTTCTGTCTGTGAAATAAGCCATTGGTACTTTAATAGGTATTGCATTGAATGTGTACACTGCTTTAGGTAGTATGGACATTTTGATTATATTAATTCTTCCAATCCATGAACACAGTATATATTTCCATTTGTTTGTGTCTTCCTTGATTTCTTTCCTGAGTGTTATGCAGTTTTCTAAATACAGATCTTTTACCTCTTCAGTTAGGTTTATTCCTAGATATTTTCTTTTTCTTTTTTCTATTTCAAATGGGATTTTTTTCTTGATTTCTGCTTCTGCTGTTTCACTGTTGGTGTACAGAAATGCCTTTGATTTCTGGATATTAACTTTGTATCCCGCTGTTTTGCCAAATTCATTTATTAGGTCAAGCAGTTTTTTGGTGGAGTCTATAGGATTTTCTATGTACACTATCATGTCATCTGCAGACAGCGACGGTTTTGTTTCTTCCATTCTGATTTGGATGCCTTTTACTTCTTTTTCTTGTCTGATCACTGTGGCTAAAACTTCCAGTAGTACATTGAATAGAAGTGGTGAAATTGGACAGCCTTGCCTTGTTCCTGATCTTAGGGAAAAGATTTTAATTTTCGCCCATTGAGTATGATGTTGGCTGTAGGTCTCTCATATATGGCCTTGATTATGTTGAGGAATGCTCCCTCTATTCCCACTTTGCTGAGGGTTTTCATCATAAATGGATGCTGTACCTTATCAAATGCTTTTTCTGCATCTATTGGTATGATCATGTGGTTTTTGTCTTTGCTTTTGTTTATGTTATGTATTACATTTACTGATTTGCGAATATTGTACCATGCTTGCACATCTGGAATGAATTCCACTTTGTCATGGTGTATGATCTTTTTAATGTACTGTTGGATGTGGTTTGCCAGTATTTTGTTGAGGATTTTAGCATCAATGTTCATCAGCGATATTGGCCTGAAGTTTTCTTTCTTTGTTGTGTCTTTATCAGGTTTTGGAATTAGGATGATGTTGGCCTCATAAAAAGAGTTTGGGAGCCTCCATCTTTTTGGATTTTATGGAATAGTCTGTGAAGGATAGGGGTTAGCTCTTCCTTAAATGCTTTGTAAAAGTCTCCTGTGGAACCATCTGGTCCAGGGCTTTTGTGTGTTGGAAGTTTTCTTATTACTGCTTCAATATCTTTTGCTGTTATTGAATTGTTCAGGTTTTCTGCTTCTTTTTCATTGAGTTTTGGAAGATTATATTTTTCTAGAAAATTGGCCATTTCTCCTAGGTTTTCAAAATTTTTGGCATACTGTTCTTTGTAGTAATTTCTTACAATCCTTTGTATTTCTGTGGTATCTGTTGTAACATCTCCTCTTTCATTTCTGATTATGTTTATTTGGGTCTTCTCTCTTTTTTTTTCTTGATGAGGCTGCTTAAAGGCTTGTCGATTTTGTTTATCCTTTCAAAGAACCAGCTCTTGGATTCATTGATCCTTAGAATTGTGCTTTTAGTCTCTATGCCATTTAATTCTGCTCTGATCTTGGTTATTCCCTTCCTTCTGCTTCCTCTGGGCTGTCTTGGTTGTTGCTCCTCGAGTTCTTGTAGATGTAGGGTTAGCTTGTTTGTTTGAAATGTTTCTAACATTTTTAGGTGGGCCTGAATTGCTATGAACCTCCCTCTCAGTACTGCCTTAATTTTGTCCCATAAGTTTGGGGTTGTTTTGAGTTCATATTCATTTGTTTCCAGAAACCTTTTGACTTATTCCCTAATATCATTCTTGACCCATTCATTGTTTAATAGCATGCTATTTAATCAGCATGATTTTGAGTGTTTTGGGGTTTTTTTCCTTGGGATTGGTTTCTAGCTTCAGTCGCTTGTGATCCAAGACAATGCTTGGTATGATTTCAATTTTCTTGAAATTGTTGAGGCTTGTTTTGTGTCCTATCATGTGGTCAATCTTTGAAAACGTTCCGTATACATTTGAAAAGAATGTGTATTTAGCTTCTTTGGAATGGAGGGCTCGGTATATATCAGTAAAGTCCATTTCATCTAGGGTATTGTTCAATGCCACAATATCTTTGCTGATGTTTTGTGTGTAAGATCTGTCCATTTTTGATAGTGGGCTGTGAAAATCCCCCACTATAATTCTGTTGCTGTCCATATCTCTTGAAGTCTTCTAAAATTTTCTTTATGCATTTGGGTGCTCCTATGTTGGGTGCATATATATTCCCAATATTTACGTCTTCTTGGTGGATTCTTCCCTTGAGTATTAGGAAGTGACCTTCTGTGTCTCTCTTTATGCACCTTTTTTGGAAGCCTATTTTGTCTGATATGAGTATTGCTACCCCGGCTTTTTTTTTCCTATCCATTTACTTGGAAGATTTGTTTCCAGCCCTTCACTTTCAGCCTGTGCAGGTCTTTTATCCTGAGGTGGGTATCTTGTAGTCAGCATATGTGTGGGTCATTTTTTCTTATCCATTCAGTTAGTCTATGTCTTTTGATTGGAACATTTAATCCATTTACTTTTAAGGTTATTATTGATAGGTACTTATTCATTGTCTTCTATGTACGTGTGTTCCTCTCTCTCTCTCTCTCTCTCTGTCTCTCTCTTTCTCTCTCTCTTTTCCTTTCTTTCCTTAAAGCAGTCCCTTTAGAATGTCTTGCAGAGCTGGTTTGGTGGAGGTGTATTCTTTCAGACTTCTTTTGTCTGGGAAGCTTCTTATTTGCCTTCTATCTTGATTGAGAGCCTTGCAGGGTAAAGTAGCCTTGGTTGCAGACCTCTGGTTCTCAAAACTTGGGATATTTCTTGCCATTCTCTTCTGGCTTGGAGTGTTTCCATTGAGAAGTCAGCTCTTAGGCCTATTGGGGCTCCCTTGTATGTTACTTCCTTCTTCTCCCTTGCTGCCTTTAAGATTCTCTCTTTGTCTTGAAATGTTGCCATTTTAATTATGATGTGTCTTGAGGTGGGCCTGTTTGGGTTCCTCTTGATTGGGACTCTCTGTGTTTCCTGGATTTGTGTGTCTTTTTCTCTCATCAAATTAGTTAAGTTTTCCATCATTGCTTTTTCAAATAGGTTTTCTATGCCTTGCTCTTCTTCTTCTCCTTCTGGTATCCCTTTTATATGGATATTATTATGTTTCCTATTGTCTTGCATTTCTCTTAGCTGCTCTTCATTCTTTCTGAGCCTCTTTTCCTTTTCTTGCTCTTTCTGGGTGTTGTTTTGTACTTTGTCCTCTAGCTCGCTAATCCGATTTTCTGCTTCATCAATCCCGCTTTTCATTCCTTCTACTGTGTTCCTCGGTTCAGAAATAGCATTCTTCATTTCCTCTTGGCCCGTGTTGATAATTTCTATTTCCTTTTTCATGTTTATATAGTTGCAGTGAGATTGTTGTAGCTTCCCTCTAGTTTCTGGTAGCTCATTGTGAGTTCATTGAGCTTCCTGATAATCATTGTTTTGAACTCAATATCTGATAGTTGAGTTGCCTCCATTTCATTTCGCATTTTTTCTGAAGCTTCCTCTTTTCTCTTCATTTGGGGAGTGTTTCTTTGCTTTCTCATTGTTCGTGGGATTCTTCTTGTTAGCCTCTGTTTCTTAAATTGATCTGTTCTGGTTCCCTGTGATTATGGTGTGAACTTCTGTGGTAGATTACCTGTGAGATTCAGTTGTGCAGTCTCCTTCGTGTATCCTGGTGTTCACAACTTCCTCCTAATCTTTTTTGTGATCAGTTGGAGGAGTAAGGCAAAATGGTTGAAGACAGCAAGACAGTATTCTATGATATTTACATTAGCAGCCAGTAGAGAAGAGATGGGATATCCTTTGGCTACTTTTAGTGTTAAACACGATCCTCCACCCCACTAGCCAAGTTTTAGAAAGGTTGGAAAGAAGGTAAGACTCTTATTGGGGACAAAAGTATTGTTAGTTGGATCTAGAAAGCTGTGAGGCTGTGGGAGGTCAGATTCTGATGTAGGGTTGGAATAAAGATTAGTAAATAGGAGTAGTGTGTAAAAGAATAGAGACAACCCCTACAATAATGGAGTTCAGGAAACTGTGAAGTGGGCTGATATCAGGGAGGGGTGTTGAGTAGTGTTTGCAATTGTATGGACTAGGTCTTATTTATAGTAATATTAAAGCAACAATTATGTGGCAGAATCGATGAGATCTAGATAACAAGAATAAGGAGTATAGAACCTTGAGAGGTGTACTAATGGAACATAAACGAAGGATAGTAAATTATCAACACACTGTGACTGAGATAACAGGGGGAACCAATCAAATGACAGTATAACCAGCCAAGCGAAGAACATTATACAGAAAGAAAAAGAATACCAAAATACTATTAAAATAATAAATGTCAGAAAAGTGAGAAAAAGATAATACAAATTTGCAATAACTTGCAAGCTCAAAAAAAGGGAAAAAAAGCAGAATAGCAGAAGATGGGGTGCAGGAGAGATAAATTTTGAGTGGAAGGGATAATAGTCAGATGAATGGAAGAGAAACATAAGGTATTGAGAGATATAAAAATAGTAAGAATTAAAAAATAAAAAGTCACTTAAAACACAAGATACAATCAATCAACCAACAACAGCCAAAAAAACCAAAACAAAACAAAAACCTCTTGTTGGTTTCTAACTGGCCAAACCAGGTTTTCTGGTCTTGCTGCCTTCAGCACGCTGAGGGGCATTTGAAATGCTTATCACTCTTCTGAGTCCAAACTCAGTAAGTCTCTCAGGTACTGTCTTTAGGGCCAGCAGGGCAATCTCCCCAGAGCCAATCTGACTTTTCCCTACAGGGCCCTGGGCACTCCTGAGCATGCTCTCTGGAGCTCACTGCCATGGTCTCCCAGGCTCCCGGGCCCCGCAGAGCTCCTGCGTCTTTTCCAGGTTCATGATGCAAGCTCCAGGGATTGCAAGGAGATGTGCCCTTCCCCCAAATTTCACCGAGACGGGTGCTGTGTTCTCGGGAAGCACACACTTCTTTTCTGGATTCATGGTGCAACCTCTGGGGATCATAAAGGGGCACACACATCCCCCAATTTTTCAGTTTCGGGCCCTAGGAACCCTGTAAGCACCACGTCCCTTCCGGGTTCACAGAGCAAGAGTCAGGATTCCTGAGGGGGCCTGCGCTTCAACAGTTCACCACAGCAGGCTCCAAATTTGTATTTCTTAATCCCCTCATAATTTTCACCTATGTCCCAGAACCCCTCCCATCTGATAACCATCAAAACATTCTCTGTATCTATGATTCTGTTTCTGTTCTGTTTGCTTATTCTATTTTTGAGATTCAATTATTGATAGATATATACTGATTGCCATATTATTGTTCATGTTTGTTGTTGTTGTTGTTGTTGTTGTTCTTCTTCTTCTTCTTCTTCTTCTTTTCTTCTTCTAGAAGACCATTTAACATTTCATATAATACTGGCTTGGTGATGATGAACTTTAACTTTTTCTTGTCTGGGAAGCTCTCAAGGCACATCATAATTAAAATGCCAAAAGTTAAGTAGAAATAGAAAATCTTAAATGCAGTAAAAGAAAAGCAGTTAATTGCCTACAAAGGAGCCCCTATACAACTGTCAACTGATATTGCAAAAGAAACTTTGCTGGCTAGTTGTGATTTGTAAGAAGTATTCAAAGTGATGAAAAGCAAGGGCCTACAACCAAGATTACTCTACTCAACAAAGTTATTATTTATATTAATATATTTTTATGAGAAAAATTATACCTATATATTGATTTGTTACAATAATAACGATAAAATAATGTTATATTTTAATAACAATTAAAACAGTTTACCAATTTAAAATAGAATAACTTTTAATTTTAAATATAGCATTCAAATTCAATATGGTTTTATTAACTAAAATTTCCACTTACTGCACCAAAATATCAAATCAAGTATATTAAAACACCAAATCCAAATAGATAAGGAACAGTACATTACAACATTCCATTGACATTAGTCTTTTAATAAAAATTCAAGTCATCACACAGAATGACAGTATTGAAGCAGCTTAGATCCAGTTTGTTTGCTGTTAAAATCATTGTGCTATCATTGTTTACTTCAAAGCTCCTATTTAAATGCATGAATATGCAGAAGCACAGGGGTTGGAGATGTGAACTCTACCAAAGGAGAGCTTGCATGATTTTAAACTGCTATGAACTTCTTGAAATGAATGCACTTAGATATTCATGTGTGTCCGAGGTCAAGTATATAAGTGAAAGTTCTTCAAGTTATTTTCCATGTCAAATATAATGTTTACCATGATATAAGTAATAGCAATAAGCATTATTATTAAAAGCAATATAAGATATATTATTAAATCTTAATGGTGATTACTGCAATTTTTTTGAACTCAGACTAGTGGTTCTCAGCCAGTGTTGATTTTCCTTCACAGGGGAATTTGGCAATGTTGAGAGATATTTTTGGTTGTCATAATTGGGGAGGAAATTGCCACTGACTTCTTGTGGGTAGTGGCTGTGATTGCTATTAAACATCTTACAATGTACAATATAGACATCACCCAAAAGAATTATGTAACTCAACAAGTCAATAGTTGTGAGGCTGAGAAACTCTGACTCAGATTGGTCAAAGAATTATTCCTCTTGGAGAAGTATTTTATCTCTGAGATTGTTTAAAATGCAGACACGTGGTAATAATAAATAGAAGACTGATTTTCAGTGTTTTATTTACTATTTGTAAACCTTCTACAAACAATCTACACCCCTGTATTTTGTGTCTGAAAGAGGCTGCATTCACTATTCTGACCTGGATTAGATGGCCAATTAGCAAAAATTGAGGCATAGAGATATTTTATTTATGTGGTTGTCATAGGCCTTGCTAAAGATTTTAAATTATTGTTCAAGTACACTTATCTCCATTTTTACCCTTCCACAGCTCCCCCCACACCATCCATTCCTGCCTCCCATCCTCAAACCTATCCCCTTTGGCTATATCCATGTGTCCTTTATACAAGCTCCTTGATGATCCTTTCCTATAATTCCTCTCCCCTCTCCTCTCTGGAAACTGTCAGTTTACAGTGATCCCTCACCTATTGCAGGAGTTACATTCCAGAGACCCCTGGGATAGGTGAAAATCCGTGAAGTAGCAGCGTTATATTTATGATATATACATATGTAATATATAATAAATATATAAAAATATATATAAACTATATAAAATAAATATAAATATATTTAAATCTATCTATATAATATATATCTTCATATATAACATATATAATATATATAATATAATATATTTTATACACATATGCATAATATATATGTATAAAATATATTATAATATTTTATATATGTATTATATGTACATATATAAAATATTAGTATATACTATATATTATTATACATACAGGTATTACATATTACAGTATAAGTATTGTATTACATAATAATCACAAACATCAATATATATTAACATATTATATGATATAATATACATTACATATTAATACATAATACATATAATGCATATATTAATATATTATATTATATATTAATATTTATTACATATTATATTTGTATATAAATATACATAATATATATGCATAATATATTATATAATATGTATAATATATATTATATATGCTTATATGCTTTATAAACCCTTCCCACACTCCTATAAACCTTTCTTACTCTCTTATTAACCTTTCCCACACTCTTATAAGCACTTCATATGCTCTTAAACACTTGTTACACTCTTAAACCTATGTAACTTTAACAACATATACTATTCTATATGTGTACTTACTAGTGAAGTGTACTACAACTTGAATGATGAAGATCATGAATTATTTAGCTGTGCAGTATTGATGGTGATGAAAGTGATGACAATAGATGAATGTCCTGCACAGCCAAGAAGAGCATTACAGCTCTTCTGAAGGCACCACTTCATCAGGTGCTTCATCAGGTGGTGCAGTATCTTCTCCCTGGGCTGTAACTTCTGTTTCCACTAAAGACATAAGCGTAACTGATCTCTTTGTCTGAGTGATGAACATAGTTAGGGGGAGTTGCTGGTGCTGCTTTTTATCTGCAGAGGCAGCTTCCCCATGCAGAGAAACACTCTTGAGTCCAAAGTGTCTCTGAAATTTATCAAACCAGCCCTTGCTGGCACTGAATGGGGTTGGTCTGGTGGGAGAAGCACTCGACGGTCCTGCTTCTGTGTCATCATCCTGGTCTTCATCCTCACCATCGTCATGAACTTCCGTGCTTTCTGAAAAACTATCACAAAGCTTTTTGGCCTTCATCCAGATGGTGTTGGTATCCAGCGAGATATTCTTCTTCCTGCAGTCATTTATCAACAGGACCAATGCAGACTCCATCCTCACAATGACCTTATTGTGGGAAGTGACCACCCTCTTTGCAGATCTTGTTAAAAGTCATTGTTGCCATAGACCTAATATTCTTCTCGTCTTTCTTTATGTAGCGAACAATAGATTCGTTGATCCCGTAATGGTGGCCTATGGCCACGTAGCTTTTGCCTTCCTTTAAAATGTCAAGAAGTTGCACCTTTTCTTTGGTGGTAAGAAGATTCCTCTGGTGCTTGGGTTCACTGCCACAAGCCTTAGAAGGTGCAGAACATTTGCATGGCATCATAGGGCTTGAAATAAATTCAAACTTTTATGAAAATTTCACAAAAACACAACACTGCAGAGCAACACTACATGCAGTGATCAGACATCGATGTGAAGTGCACAAGGAGAGATGCTGAATGAATGGGTGCAGTGTGGGAGAGCAAACAGACTGATGCTACGGTTACTGAGCCAATCAGTACCCAGGATACGGAACACGGTCTGTGGTTGGTCTCCCTCCATTCCATCAGCCAAAAGTGTGCCATGTACAATCTCACATTGGCAAACTTGTGCAAGTGGTAGTAGTGTATTGCATTTCCATTGTGTACAGTACAGTATTCATCTGCTGATGAAATACATACTGTATTTTATTTCAATTTAATATTCTTTTAATATGTTTGAATTAACACATTTTTTGTATTTTTATATTGTTTTAAAGTTTTAGGCAAAAATAATTTAAAAAATATTATATAAATACCTATATACTGCAAAATCCCATGATATAATGAAAACTTCATGATACAGAATTAGATATATATTTTTTTAAACCCCACAATACAGGGAAGCCATAATAAGTGAACCGTGATATAATAAAGGATGACTGTATTCTTTATTTCAATGTCTCTAGCTGTATTTTGCTTGCTTGTTTGTTTTGGTGATTAGGTTCCACTTATAGGTGAGACCTTATGGTAATTCTCTTTTGCCATGTGGCTTATTGCACTTAGCATAATATTTTCTAGTGCCATCAGTGCTGTACCAAAAGATAGGAGCTTCTTCTCTTTCTTTCTGCTCTGTGGTGTTTCACTGTGTAAATGTACCACAGTTTTTTTGATCCACTGGTTTACTGATGGGCATCTTGGTTGCTTCCAGCATCTAGCTATTTTAAATTGTGCTGCTGTGAACATTGGGGTGCATAGGTTCTTTTGAATTGGTGTTTCAGGATTCTTAGGGTATAATCCCAGCAGTGGAATTGACAGATAAAAAGGCCATTCCATTTTTAGGTTTCTGAGGAAATTCCATACTGTTTCCAACTGTGGATGCACCAGTCTGCTTTCCCACCAACAGTGCACTAGGGTTCCCTTTTCTGCACAACCTCTCCAACACTTGTTGCTTGTTGATTTGTTTATGATGGTCATTCTCACTGTTTTGAAGTGGTATCTCATTGTGGTTTCAATTTGCATCTCTCAGATGGCAATTAAAAAATGGGCAAAGGACTTGAACAGATATTTCCAAGGAGGACATACAAAAGGCCCAGAGATATATGAAAAGTTGCTAAAGTATTTAATGCCATTAAGAGAACTGGAGTTTTGAGAGTTCTGAAACTTCTGGCAGCTCTGAAAATATACTTGAAAAAATTTTCCAATATACTGAGGTTGATCTGTGATGAAATGTGTCATAAATTCATGCTGTGCTGTTTGGCTGAACCCAAATGTAAAGAAGAACATATTTAAAAAAATTTTTTGAGATCTAGGAAGGCAGAACCTGAGTGGCAATGTTCGTAAGAAACAATCACACTAATTGACTAGATCAACTTCAGTGAGCATATATAAATCACCAAATAGAAAACTTCAAAGACAAAATCAGATAGTGAGATATTGAGTACCAGATATGGATTTTACTATCTGGTTTGCTTATTCTTGTTTCTGTTTTGTTTTGTTTACTGTTAACTGGGTCAGCCAAGATTGCAAAATGTTTATCCAGGATATGTTAAAGTTGACAAATCAAAGGCAAATGGATAAATTCTTATTTGATAAATTCCCATGTAATGAAACAGAATTCATTCTCTGGAGATGGCACACTCAGTCTTGTCTTTATGTCTTTATTCTATTTCTCTTTCTTTGGACACCTAGTTCACCTTTCCACTAGAGAAAGAAGCAAATTTGATTAGTTTTCTCAGGATCTAGTTTGAATCAGACTTCAGGTGTTTATGCAACTTCTATTCTCATTTTTATTTAATGTTGATATATTTTCAGGATTTTCTTTGTGGGATTATACTTACACAACTCTCTTTCTCTCAAGTGATGAGGTTGTGGTCCAGGTTTGACTAAGTAGAGTGTTGCTTTCTCTTGGCTATAGTGATTGGTTCACAGATAATAACAGGACCCAAACAAAGTAAATTAGAGTTAGAGAATATTTTCTCATGGGGTTTCTTGAAGAGTGGGATTTAAACCTAGAGTTGCTGGTAACCATCTTACTACCAGGAGAGGAGGACCTTCCTAAAAGTAGAACCAACAGGGAGGAGAATAGAGCTGACAGATGCAAAGGGAGAGAAGAGAGAGCATTTTGTTTGGATTCCCTGAATGCATTTGTATTTAATGTATACACCTGAACTTTCCAGTTACATAAATCAATAAATCCCAGTTATGGGGGAAGACAGTTTGTGTTGGTTTTTTGTCACTTATAACATAGTAGTTTATAACTACTACCATCACTTCCTTCCTAAAACTTTTCTTGAACATTTTACCTCAAATAATTCTTTCATAACTCTGAATTTGCATAGGTTTTCTAAATTCATATTATGTAATCTCACAGTTTGTTATATACTATCTTTTATTTTTATCCACTTATTAAATGCATGTGAATCTCATCTCCCCAATTTGAATAATAGAAATATAGTCATGGTTTATAAATTAATTTTGCATTTAACATTTAATTAATTTATAAATTCATCAAGAGAAGGTATTTTGTATTATATTTTTTACATATTTTCCATAGTACTCAGCATAGGATGGTCACTTAATTGGTACCTAACAAGTACTGGATTTATTCAAAAATCCATTCATAGCTATGTTTCTGATTTGCAAGCATCTGAGAAACTTTCAATTTAATAAGCTACAGGCATCAGACATGTTTTTAGGAACAATAATCTTGGACTTTACAAAAATAAACAAATGCAATTCACCATGAACCAATTTGCAGATATAGAGCAGGGTCAATTCATTCCAGTGAGCTTTTGGAAGTTAGAAACCTTGCCATATTTTCCTTTGTGCACACCACGATCTAACCCAATGCCAGGCAAATAGTAAATGCTCCATACAGATTTATTAGATGAATTAATGCATTGTTTATAACATTATATCAGCAATGATATACATATACTATAGTTGGTGCTGTTCAATATGGTAGCCACATGTGATTATTGAACACTTGAAAGTTGCTTCAGTGACTAACAGAATATTTCTTTGTTTGTTTGTTTATTTTTAATCCTTACCCAAGGAGGAAGGGAGAGGAGAGGAGGGGAGAGAGGGGGGATATCAATGAGAGAGAGAGAGAAACATCAGTTGGTTGCCTCCCATCAGTTGCCTCTTGTACGTGCCACAACTAGGGGTTGAACCCCCAACCTAAGTGTGTGATCAGACTGTGAATTGAATCTTCAACCTTTAGGTGTATGGGACTCTACTCCAACCAAGTGAGCCACCTGACCAGGGCCTGAATGTTTATTTTCATTTCATTTTAATTAACTTAAATGGTCACATGCTGGTTACTATGCTGTACAGCAAGGATTTATAAGCTCAAGGAAGCCCAACGCAGCTCAACTCAAGTATCTCTTTGGAAATACACATTTAAGAAGCCATTACAGATTTGGTTCTTTGGAAGAAAATATAAATTATAGTGATAGTCAAAGCAACAAGGAAGTCTTCTTTTAAACTTCAGCTCAAATATCACCTCTTCTGTGAAGTCTTTTTTGATTCTGACTCACACCCCATCTTCACACTCATCTAGGTCAGAACTAATAAATTATTGATTAATTCCAATGGTACTTTGTTCATACTATTATAATAAAGTTTGTTAGGCTATATTATAACAAGTTTAACTTATTCTTCATTAATGAGTTATGTTTGTTGCTTTTTGAGAGCATAGACTATGTCTTATTCTCCTTTATTCATTCGAAAGTACTTATTAAGTTCTTCTGTCAGAGCTTACAGTCTAGGAAGCAAAATGGATCTTAAATATTCCTTAATAATAAAATATAATAAATATTACATGCTATGGAATTACATTCTTCCAAAAATTTATGTGTTGAAGTCCCAATCCCCAATGTGACAATATTTGGAAATAGTTCCTAGAAGAAGGAAATAAGGGTTAAATGAAGTGATATGGTGGAACCCTAATCTGATAGGATTGGTGTCCTTATACAAAGAGGATGAGACACCAGAGCTCTCTCTCCAAGCTCACACATGATGAAGAAACCACGTGAGTACAGGGAAATAGTGTCCACCTACAACTCAAGAAAAGAGGCCTCAGAATTAAGCTTACCTTGCTGGCATCTTGATCTTGGACTTCCCAGCCTCAATAACTAGGAGGAAAAATTCTGTATTTTAAGCCAGTGAGTCTATGGTATTTTGTTATGGCAGTTAAAGTGGATTAATAAATTACAACTGAGGTATATAGTAGAGTCCTATGAAGGCATCAAGCAAGACAACCTAACAGGATACTGCACAACACACAGGGTGTTTTATTTGTTTTTTCCTCCTCTTTTATTTATTTGTTTATTTATTTATTTAAGATTTTCACATTTTTTATTTTTTTTTTAGAAATCAGCTGTTTTCTCTTTTTTAAGATTTTATTTATTTTTAGAGAAGGAAGGGAGGGAGGGAGAGAGACAGAGACAGAGACAGAGAGAGAGAAACATCAATGTGTGGTTGCTGGGGGTCATGACCTGCAACCCAGGCATGTACCCTGACTGGGAATTGAACCTGCGACACTTTGGTTCACAGCCCGTGCTCAATCTACTGGACATTTTTTATTCTTGTTCAAGTACATTTGTCCCCATTCCCACCCTCACACACCTCCCAAACACAACCTGCCCCACTTCCCACCCTTGATCCTACCCCATTTTGGCTTTGTCCATGTGTCCTTTATACATGTTCTTTTTCTTTTTTTTTTTAATATTCTTTTTTTAAGATTTTATTTATTTA
Organism: Phyllostomus discolor; assembly: GCF_004126475.2. Classification (NCBI taxonomy): domain Eukaryota; kingdom Metazoa; phylum Chordata; class Mammalia; order Chiroptera; family Phyllostomidae; genus Phyllostomus; species Phyllostomus discolor. Next base: position 64,610,714 of record NC_050198.1, on the reverse strand, counting down.
TTTTTAGAGAGGGAAGGGAGGGAGATAGAGAGAGAGAGAGAGAGAAAGAAACATCATTGTGCGGTTGCTGGGGGTTATAGCCTGCAACCCAGGCATGTACCCTGGCTGGGAATCGAACCTGCGACACTTTGGTTCACAGCCCGCGCTATACATGTTCTTAACAACCTTTTCCTCTCATTATCTTATCACACCTCCCCTCTGGTTACTGCCAGGTGTTCTTAATTTCAGTGTCTCTGGTTGTATTTTGCTTGCTTGTTTGTTTTGTTGATTAGGTTCCACTTATAGGTGAGATCATATGGTATTAGTCTTTCACTGCCTGGCTTACTTTACTTAGCATAGTGCTCTCCAGATCCATCCATGCCGTTGCAAAGAGTAGGAGCTCATTCTTTCCTTCTGCTGTGTTGTATTCCATTGTGTAAATGTACCATAATTTTTTTATCCATTTGATGTGGACTCTGGCCTGCAGGGTCCATGTGTTGTGGCTGTGACAAATTCACACAGAGTACAGAAGTCCTGTGGAGAAAAAGTGATGGCATGGCTGGTTTCTAAGTGAGAGAGAGGGCCCAACCCCTGCCTTTACAGGCTTTTATTGCTTCTCTGGGTACATTATGTTGAAGATGGTCCTCATTTACTACGCACAGGGTCACTGTAGTTGATTACCTTTTAAAGATAACAAAGGAAAAATGTTGCTAATTACTTCAAAGAGAAGGATGTTGCAGATCAAGGGGAAAGGTGTTTGAACTGGTTACACCCCATACTTTGGAGGTTTAGCACAGATTTTAGGAAGTTATTTTAGAGATATGCAGTCGACATTTGCTGCCTCAATTAAAGGTGAGGGAGTTTTAGAAAAAATAAACCTCATAGCAGCCTAGGTACAATGCAGGCCTGGTTCCCCATGGGAGAACTGATCTGTGGGTTTGGCTTCCTGGGTGCTGACCTCACTCCCTGTCAATTTTCTGAATCAAGGGCTGGGCTATGTATGCTATATCACACAGAAAGGTTCCCTATATCAGTTCACATGCTGATGGGAATTTAGGCTGCTTCCAGCACCTGGCTATTGTAAAGTGTGCTGCTATGAACATTGGGTGTACAGCTCACAGTGTGAACCCTATGATGCTACACTAAGGTGGCTTCTTTTAAGCTCAGATCCAAGAAAGACCAGGAGATAGCCTATTGAGGGACTACTGAGGGGGCAAAAGAACTAGACTGTCTGAAGTGAATGATACCATGTGGAGCCCATGAGGAAGTGAAAGAAATTTAGTATGTCTGGAACCTAAGTAGGAAATGGTGTACAATGAAGAGGAGGTTTGTGAAGGAACATGGAAGCCAAGGCAAAGTATTTATCTTGGAGCCCCCAAATGAAGCCATTTAAAACATTTTAAGCAGTAGAGTGGGACAATTATTGTTTTTTCTGGAAAGCTGAGTGGTTGCAGAATTAAAAGAAGATTGGAGGAAAGCCATTTTGAGGCAAGGAGACCACATAGAAAGCTGCTGCATTTGTTCAGATGACAGATGATAATGGTTTGGGCCAGAGTTCTTACATTTCTAAGGCCTGGTACAATACCCAGGACATGACAGGTGTTCAGTGAATGAGGTAAAGCAGTTTGAATTAAAATTAAAAGGTCAATATATTCTTTTTTTGGATGACAAAAATAAAAGAAGACCTACAAAGAGAAACAGCATCTTTCAAGATTTACATGATACTAACGGATATATCAAGATGTTATTTCAGATGCATAAAACAAGGAAAGGATTTTTACTAATTTTGGTCACATCCAAACCAAAAAAAACTATTTATGCCAATAACATCATCTCAGAAAATGAATAAGATTAGCAATACAGAGATAAATAGAACAGGAAGATGTAATAGCTGACCACTGGATTCAGGTTTAAACAAGGTTTTCACATTAATTGAAACTAAATACAATTCTGACTTATAGTCTGTATTGAAGGAGTTGAAGGTGCATTTTTTGAAGACCGATATTTCAGAGAATTATCCTACACTTTTTTTTATTTCCATTTCCTTTCTAAAGTTAGCTCAGATGTTAATAGTAGAATTTAGTTTGGCAAAAAGCATATCAGAAAAGATTGAAACTATTGAAATTACCTTACCTGATAAAGGAACTGATTTATAAAACTTTAAGAATTTGGGTTAAGGCCCAAGATGGTTGGGAGTTAAGTGGGACCACAGCGCAGTTCTCCTTGTGCCCATCTGGAACACCTAGCCGATCTTCTAAGGAATACAGTGAACAGCCAATGGAATCCCAATTTATATGAAGTTTGGAGACCAAAAATTGTGCAAGACATTGAAAAACAGATGGTGAGGAGACTGAGCTGGGACAGTATGGTCCTGAGATCTGCACAGGGTCCCAGGTTGCTGTGGCCCCTGGCCAGTGTCTGCCACAGGATACGGGAGCGGGGAGAGTTAGATCACCAGCTCCCTCTCCTCCCAGAGCAGGGAGGGCAGCCCAGAACTAGAAGGGACCTAGATGCTGTAGATCACTGCGGGGGATAGAGATAAAGTGGGAGACACACAGAGGCAGGTATACATCCACTGGGACTGTGGACACCAGCACCAGAAAAATTGGGGTGCTGGGAGACACCTGGAGAAGGGAGGAATTGGGCAGGGTCAGACCCTGACTCAGATAGTCTCTGGTCTGGATAGAAAGTTGGGCTGTGTGAAAAGCCATGAGCTTGTTAAGTATGATGGGTAGCTGCTTTGTAAGGAACTCTTGAGTAGTGGGTGACTTGCCCTGATGGTGATTTGAGCTGAATGCACCCAGAGACTGAGTGGCTAAGTAGAACCATGTGCCTGAGCCTGACTTGTGCTGAGTGCCCAGAAACAGAGTGGCTGATTTGAGCCTGGCAGCTCAGGGAGGACCTGGGCCAGAGGCTGGACAACTGTGAACATTGTAGCCCAGATCTGGTCTCCATCCTCTCAAAACCAAAGGAAGGGAGAAAAGCAAAGCCCAGCCCCCCTCTTCCTGTGGCATCCAGGAAGACCAGCAGAACTACCTGAAAAGGTTTCAAGTCAAAAGGAGGTTGATTTTTTCTTTCCTCTATCTTTTTTTCCTTCCCACAAATGAGATAATAAGAGGTGAAATTACAAAGGACCCAGAGACAGATCCAAAGAAGGACCACAAGGCTAACCCCCAAAATTGAGAAGTGAGGCAAATGTCAACTTGCTATCCCATAGAGCTGGCATTTTATTGTTTATGTGTATGATAATTATTTTTTTCAGTATTTTTTACTACTTTTATTTTATTAGTATTTTTTTTATTTCTCTTCCATATGTTTAGTTTTCCTTGTTTTGTTTCTTGGTTTAATTGCATTGTTTGATTGTTTTTCTTATTCTCTTTTTATTCTGTTTTAATTTTCCTTCTTTCACTTTACTTGTGTTCCAATAACACACTACTCTTGATTGTGTACTTTCTATTCTGGTTATACAAATCATATATTTCTTGTTATATTATTTTTGTTCCAGTACTCTTGTAAATAATTGTAGTTCCATATAATTTTACATACTATACAACCACCTTCCCTGATCTTATCCCACTTCACCTTTTTCCTGAGCATTATTATTTTTGTGGTTCACTCTTATCTTATCTCTCACACTACACCTACTTTTTATCCTTTATTCTCACTATATCTCATTATCTAACCTTGACTAAGGGCTCTGTTTTCTGAATTCAGCTCACAATCCTCCTCCTCTCTAAAAAAGAGTCTTATCTCTCTTTCACCTTTAAAAAAAGGAGGTAGTTTGGTGAAATATCACAGTTAATGCTACATTTATCCAAAGAATCTCCTATCTCTTCTGTACTTGCTGGTACTTTAAATCCCATAAAATATTCTCCTGATGTCCTAATCCAGTTTGCCTACCGCATGCCATTGATCACATACAAGAATAAATGAGAGGTGCAAACATCAGTATACCTGTGGGAAGACAGAAACCACCAACAAAGGAACCACCAAAAGGTAAAAAATCAAATACAACAAGAGGGCCCACACAAACAGAAGAAAAGAGCAAACCTAGAGTGTCCAGACAAGGAGATCAAAGAGACCACAACACTGAACCCCATAGAATTCCTATCATAGGAGTTCACCCTACAAAGAGAGCTAGCAAAGCAGAATATCAGGAAGGACAAAAACAAACAAACAAAAAGTCACCTAAAATGGGGAGAGGAAAAAAGCCAGAACAGTTTGACAACAAATATTCCAAATAATGAAAACCAAAGGCCTGCAAACAAGACTGCTCTATCCAGCAAGGCTGATAATTAAAATGGAAAGCAAAATAAGGGGTTTCCCAGACAAAAGAATTCTAAATGAATACACATCCTCCAAACCAGCTCTGCAAGAGATGCTAAAGGGAATGCTGTAAGAAGTGAAGAAAAACAGTGAGAGAGAGAGGAACACAGGTACAAAAAGTGGCAATGAGTAAGTACGTATCAAAAATAAACTTAAACATAAAAGATTAAATGCTCCAATCACAAGACATAGAATAGCTGAATGGATAAGAAAGCATGACACACATATATACTGACTACAAAAGAGCCACCTCAGAGCAAAACACCTACACAGACTGAAAGTGAAGGGCTGGAAACAAATATTCCAAGCAAATGGACAGGAAAAAAAAGCCAGGGTAGCAATACTCATATCAGACAAAATAGGCTTCATAAAATGGGTCAGAAAAAGAGACCCAGAAGGTCGCTTCATAAATCTCAAGGGAAGAATCCATCAAGAAGATATAAACATTATAAATATATATGAACCCAACATAAAAGTGCCCAAATACATAAAGGAAATCTAGGAGGACTTTAAGAAAGATATTGACAGCAACATAATTATACTATGGGATTTCAACACCCCACTGTCAAAAATGGATAGATCTTTCAAACAAAATATCAACAAAGATATTGAGGCATGAACAATGTCTAGATCATATGGACTTAACTGATATATATATATATATATATATATATATAATCAGTTAATATATATATACACACAGAGAGAGAGAGCCTTTCATCCCAAAGAAGCAAAATACGCATTCTTTTCAAATGCACATGGAACATTTTCAAAGATATACCACATGATAGGACACAAAACAAGCCTCAACAAATTCAAGATAGTTGAAAACCATCAAGCATTTTCTCTGACCACAGGGGACTGAAAATGGGAACCAACTTCAAGAAAAAAAACCCAAACACTCAAATTCATGGACATGGAATATCATGCTATTAAACAAGAAATCAAAAAGTTTCTGGAAACATAGAAATGAACTCAGAACAACCCAAAACTTACATGACATAGCAATGGCAGTTCTGAGAGGGAAGTTCATAGTGATACAGGCCTACCTAAAAAAAGATAGAAACATTTCAAATAAACAACCTAACCCTATACCTGCAAGAAATTGAGAAACGCCCTGGCTGGCGTAGCTCAGTGGATTGAGTGCGGGCTGGGAACTAAAGTGTTCCAGGTTCGATTCCCAGCCAGGGTACATTCCTGGGTTGCAGGCCATAACCCCCAGCAACCGCACATTGATGTCTCTCTCTCTCTCTCTCTCTCTCTCTCTCTCTCTCTCTCTCTCTCTCCCTCTCTCTCTCCCTCTCCCCCTTCCCTCTCTAAAAATAAATAAATAAAATCTTAAAAAAAAAAGCCATTCGGAAGTTTAAAAAAAAGAAAAAGAAATTGAGAAACAACAACAAAGGTAGTCCACAGTAAGTATGAAGAAGGAAATAACCAAGGTCAGAGCAGAATTAAGTGACATAGAGACTAAAAGCACAATTCTAAGGATCAATACATCCAGGAGCTGGTTCTTAGAAAGATAAACAAAATTGACAAGCCTTTAAGCAGACTAATCAATTAAAAAAGAGAGAGGATCCAAATAAACACAATTACAAATGAAAGAAGTAAGATTAAAATGAATACCACAGAAATACAAAGGATTGTAAGAAATTACTGTGAAGAAGTATATGCAAAGAAATTTGAAAACCTAGGTGAAATGGACAAATTTCTAGATAAATACAATATTCCAAAACTGAATGGAGAAGAAGCAGAAAGCCTAAACAGACCAATAACAGCTAACACGAAATTGAAGCAGTAATAAAAACCCAAACCAAACCAAACCAAACCAAACAAAACAAAAACAAAACAAAACAAACAAACAAAAAAAACCAGCGACTCCCAGCACACAAAAGCCCTGGATTGGATGGTTTCACAGGAGAATTCTACAAAGCATTTAAGGAAGAGCCAACCCCTATCCTTCACAAACTATTTCAAAAACTCCAAGAAGAAGAATGACTCCCAAAGTCTTTTTATGAAACCAGCACCATCCTAATGCCAAAACAATGTAAAGACATAACAAACAAAGAAAACTTCAGTCTGATATCGCTGATGGACATAAACGCTAAGCTCCTCAAGAAAATATTGTCAAACCACATCCAGTAATACATTAAAAAGATCATACATTATGATCAAGTTGAATTCATCCCAGGGATGCAAGGATGGTATAATATTTGCAAATCAATAAAAGTAATACATCACATAAACAAAAACAAAGACAACGATGACATGATCATAGTAATAGATGTGAAAAACACATTTTACAAGGTACAGCACCCATTTATGATTAAAAACTCGGCAAAGTGGGAATAGAAGGAGCATTCCTCAACCTAATGTCATATATGAGAGACCTACAGCCAACATCATTCTCAACGGTCAAAAAAACAAAACTTTCCCACTAAGATCAGGAGCAAGACAAAGTGGTCCACTTTTACTACTTCTATTCAACATAGTATTGGAAGTCCTAGCCACAGCAATGAGACATGAAGAGGTAGCAAAATGCATCCATATTGGAAAAGAGGAAACAAACTGTCATTGTTTTCAGACTACACATAGAAAATCCTACAGATTCTACCATAAAATTGCTCAACCTAATAAATCAGTCTAGTGAAACAACAAGATACAAATCAATGTTCAGAAATCAAAGGCATTTTTGTCACCAACAATGATACATCAGAAACAAAAATCAGGAAAAAAAATCCCATTTGATATAGCAACAAGAAAAATAAAATACCTAGGAATAAACCTAACCAAGGAGGTCATGGACCTGTACTCAGAAATCTATACAACACTGAAGAAAGAAATTAAGGAATACACAAACAAATGGAAACATATATCGTGTTCGTGGACTGGAAGAATTAATCTCATCGAAATGTCCATACTACCAAAATCATTTTATAGTTTCAATGAAATCCTTGTTAAAGTAACAATGGCATATTTCACAGACATAGAACAAATAACTCAAAAAATTTATATGGAACCATAAACGCCCCCAAATAGCTGCAGCAGTTTTGAGAAAGAAGAACAAAGTAGGAGGTATCGCAATGCCTGATATCAAACTATTACAAGGGTACTGTAATCAAAACAGTATGTTACTGGCATAAGAAGAGACATATAGACCAATGGAACAGAAGAGAGAGCCCAGAAATAAACTCATGTCTCTACAGTCAATTAATATTTGACAAAAGGGGCAGCAACATAAAATGTAGCAAAAATAGCCTCTTCAACAAATGGTGTTGGGAGAGCCAGACAGCTATATGCAAACAAATGAAACTTGATCACCAACTTACACCATACACAAAAATAAATTTAAGGTGGATAAAAGACTTAAATATAAATTGTGATACCATAAAAGTCCTTCAGGAGAACATAGGCAGGAAAATTTCAGATATTCCATGCAGCAATATTTTCACTGATATGTCCCCTAGGCCAAGCGTTATAAAGGAAAAAATGAACAAATGGAATCTCATCAAAGTAAGAAGCATCTGCATGGCTAAAGAAAAACATGAACCATATGGGAATGCATATTTGCCAATGATACCTCAGACAAGGATTTGATCTCCAAAATATATAAAGCACTCACATGACTCCACTCTAAGGAGACAAGCAACCCAATTAAAAACGGGCAAAGGACTTGTACAGACACTTCTCCAAAAGGGACCAAAGGCATATGAAAAGATGCTTAGTATTGCTAGCAATCAGAGAGATGCAAGGTAAAACCACAATGAGATACCACTTCATACCCATGAGAATGACCATCATAAACAAAGCAACAAACAAGTATTGGAGAGGCTGTGGAGAAAAGGGAATCCTAGTGCACCGTTGGTGGGATTGCAGACTGGTGCAACCACTATCGAAAACAGTATGGAATTTCCTCAGAAACCTAAATGGAGGTGTCTTTTGACTCAGCCATTCCACTGCTGGGATTATTCCCTAAGAACCCTGGAACACCAATCCAAAAGAACCTATGCATCCCAATGTTCATAGAAGCATGATTTATGATAGCCAATTGCTGGAAGCAACCTAAGTGCCCATCAGTAAATTAATTGATAGAAAAAAAAAACATGTTGGTACATACATACAATGGAATACTATGCAGCAGAAAGAAAGAAGGGGCTCCTACCCTTTGAAGCAGCATAGATGGTTCTGGAGAGCATTATGCTAAGTGACATACGCCAGGTAGTGAGGGATAAGTACCATATGATCTTACCTTTAACTGGAACCTAATCAACAAAACAAAGAAACAAGCAAAATGTAACCCAAGACATTGAAATTAAGAACAAACTGAAAGTAACCAGAGCAGAGGTGGAAAGGAATAATGTGGGAAAAGGGTGAAGGGTTTACAGAAAAATGTATAAATGATACATGAACAAAAACAAGGGGGGTGGATACAGGGGAGGGAGGTGGGAATGGTTGGGGTGTTGGGAAGGGGTAGGGGGAAAAGGCAGAAAACTGTACTTGAACAACAATACAATTCAAAAGTATTTTAAAAAATAAATGTTTGTCTTATCCCCACCCCCCGCACCAAAAAAGAAAAGTATTTGGGTGTTTGCCTATATTTAAGGAATGGCTTAGGTTACATCTTGACTAGAAGCAAAGAGGTTGACCAATTGACTTCTTTAGATATCTTTTGTATACATTTAATTGACCTTCTTATCCTATTAAGTGTTGCCTTCAAAGAGGCCAGCTTTATTAAATGTCCATTTTGCCAATAATCTTTTTCTAACTTCTAAAGTCTATCTTTCAACTTTTAAGCCTTGATCTACCAGATTATCTGGTCCCAATACATTCTAGTCCCAATACAACAAGCTGTTTCTTTATAATCAGTCAAGAAATTCTGTAAATTTCACCTCTTCCAATAATCTACTACAGCTTAGTTTTCATATATTTTATTTTGGACTTATCTAGTTATTTTTCCAATTTTTGTATATGTTGTTTATATCTATTTGCATTATTTTGTCTTGATTATATATTTCTATGGACCAGAAGCAACATTGTTGTTCCTTGTATGGAACCTGATATACATTCCTATGAAATGAGTATATGAGTGCTATATAGAATGTGTGCATATGTGTGTATGCATGTTTGTGTGTAATTCTTAAAAACCTGAAATTATCTATATTTTCTTTTTTTTAAATATTTTATTTATTTATTTTAGACAAAGAGGAAGGAAGGAAGATAAACATGAATGAGTGGTTGACTCTCATTTGCCCCCTACTGGGGACCCGACCTGCAACCCAGGCATATGCCCTGACTGGGAATCAAACCAGCAACTCATTGGTTTGCAGGCCAGCATTCAATCCACTGAGCCACACCAGCCAAAGCTATATTTTCTTTCAGGTTTATATCCAGACTCAGACTTCAGTAATAAACATATGTATAATGAAGATCTTAAAAGTATGACTTTTGGTTTTAGGATGGCTTCAGGGAATATCAGGATTGGCTTAGGTTATTTTTGTGATCATAAACAAATCGCATGACTTAATCTAACCAACTTTCTGAAAACAAACAAGGAAAAAAAAACAGCCCTAGAACATTCTTTGCCATTTTGTATCTTCTTTCAGTTCAAATTAGTATACATTTCTTGTTCATTACAACAGAAAGACGTAGAAAGAATGGGTCTCTTGTAACCACAAATCAATATATAAACCCTGATCAATAGATGTGAGTTTCCCCTGGATATTTGAAATATTTTTATGCATTTTGCACACGATAGAGCAGGGAACAATCCATTAGGTTTTAAAAAGAGGAAAACAATAAAGGTAAACTAGATGTCAAATTCTCACATCTTTCATACTTCTGGTATGAAAATTGGCTTTTCTGCCTGCCACTTCCAATGATCAAAAATGTAGATAAATTTAACAGTCACACACACACACACACACACACACACACACACACTCTTTCTCATTCTCATTTTATCTCTTCCCTGTATTTTCCATGAATCTTTGCCTTAGTTTTTCACTGCCTGAAAAATAAAAATACTTATAATGGTCTTGGAGTGCTATGAAGATTAATCCTTTGAAATCTGAACTAGAAGAACCTCACATATCATAGAGCCATCCCGGCAAACTTTGTCATCTTTCAAAATCAAGAAGCTGGATATACAGCTAAACTTTGCTTGATGTTACCCATCAGGCTTCTTTTTATATGGTGGACTCCATGAAACCTTGTGTTGCACACAAGAATGTTTCATTGTGAGGACAAAATTTAGCATAGGCTTCAGCTGCCACACTTTATCATATTAAAGCTAAATGGGATATCATAGCATAGCATGAATTACAGATATATTTTAGAGCCTATTCCTAACCCATGACCAAGATTTATGGCTAGCTCAACTACAAATCACAAGGTGACTTCTTTACTTGGAAAGTTGTACTGAAATATTAGGCCATAGACAGTCTATGAAACAAAAACCTTATAATTACCTGCTCTCCAGGGATGAGTAACAATTTGTGCCAAGTAAGAAAAATAGTAAACTTATGGGAAGGTATTTGCATTACTTGTTAAGGCTATATTGTCATATTTAATGTCTTAAATAAAAGATTAAGATCTTTGATTGTGGATTTTTGAAAAGATGGTGGCTTTGCTCCAGGGAGCATGATTCTCTGCTTCTGTGCAGGGGAGAGAAACTCGCAGATTGGAGCAGGAACAGAGCAAGTGGCCTAGGTTACCAAAACACTTTTGAAAACAGGACATCAAAAATTATAGTGGACATTGAAAAGCCAGATGGTAAGGAGACTGCTTCAGCACAACAGGGACCCAGGGATCAGAGCGGAGACAAAGGGGGTTTCAGCCCCCAGGCCTGGTCCTCCCAGGTCTGCCTCAGGGCACCTGGGAGAGCAGAGTGGCTGCTCCCTCCCCAGACAATAGGGGTTGAGCAACACCAGGGGAGACCTTGTGGCTTGAAGGCACAGAAAGGGGCGTTGGACTGGGAGACAATTGTGCAAGGGCTGCGAGCACCCACCCATAGCACTGGGAGAAGTGAGTGCCTCCTGCCCACATGACCAGGGGCGGCCTGGAAGTGCACCCGAACCCCCATCTCAGTGGGTGTGTGGATTGTGGAAAACCCAGACCTCACAGTCCTGAACAAGGAAAGGGTGCGGACATTCTCAGGTTTCTGGAGCCTGCAGTGGTGAACTGTGGAAGTGTGTGCACCCTCAGGAATCCTGACTCTCACGCTGTGAACCTGGAAGGGACACAGCGCTTAGAGGGTTCCTAGAGCCCAAAACTGAAAAATTTGGTGGATGTGCATGCCACTCTACGATCCCCAGAGCTTGAACCGTGAATCCAGAGATGTGTGTGCTTCCCAAGAACATAGCACCTACAGCGGTGAAATCTAGGGGAAGGGCGCTGCTCCTTTCGATTCCTGGAGCTTGCATCTTGAAACTGCAAAAGACACAGGAGCCCTTCGGGGCCCCGGAGCCCAGGAGACCAGGGAAGTGAGCTCCAGAGAGTGCTTGGGAGCACCCAGGGTACTGTAGGGGAAAGTCAGATTGGCTGTGGGGAGAGTGCCCTGCTGGCCCTGGGGACAGTACCCAAGATACTGACTGAGTTTTTACTGGGAAGAATGATAAGCATTCGAAAGGCCCCTCAGCATGCTGAAGCCAGCAAGACCAGAAAAACTGGTCTGGCTAGTTAGAAACCAACAAGAGGTTTTTGTTGTTGTTGTTGTTGTTGTTGTTGTTTTGCTGTTGGTTGATTGATTTTATCTTGTGTTTTAAATGACTTTTTATTTTTCAATTATTATTTTTATATCCCTCAATCCCTTATGTTTCTCTTCCATTCACCCTAGGATTATTCCTTCCACTCCAAATTGATCTCTCCTGCACCCCATCTTCTGCTTTTTTCTTTTTTTTTTGAGCTTGCAAGTTATTGCAAATTTGTATTATCTTTTTCTCACTTTTCTGACATTTATTATTTTAATAGTATTTTGGTATTCTTTTTCTTTCTGTATAATGTTCTTCGCTTGGCTGGTTATACTGTCATTTGATTGGTTCCCCCTGTTATCTCAGTCACAGTGTGTTGATAATTTACTATCCTTCGTTTATGTTCCATTAGTACACCTCTCAAGGTTCTATACTCCTTATTCTTGTTATCTAGATCTCATCGATTCTGCCACATAATTGTTGCTTTAATATTACTATAAATAAGACCTAGTCCATACAATTGCAAACACTACTCAACACCCCTCCCTGATATCAGCCCACTTCACAGTTTCCTGAACTCCATTATTGTAGGGGTTGTCTCTATTCTTTTACACACTACTCCTATTTACTAATCTTTATTCCAACCCTACATCAGAATCTGACCTCCCACAGCCTCACAGCTTTCTAGATCCAACTAACAATACTTTTGTCCCCAATAAGAGTCTTACCTTCTTTCCAACCTTTCTAAAACTTGGCTAGTGGGGTGGAGGATCGTGTTTAACACTAAAAGTAGCCAAAGGATATCCCATCTCTTCTCTACTGGCTGCTAATGTAAATATCATAGAATACTGTCTTGCTGTCTTCAACCATTTTGCCTTACTCCTCCAACTGATCACAAAAAAGATTAGGAGGAAGTTGTGAACACCAGGATACACGAAGGAGACTGCACAACTGAATCTCACAGGTAATCTACCACAGAAGTTCACACCATAATCACAGGGAACCAGAACAGATCAATTTAAGAAACAGAGGCTAACAAGAAGAATCCCACGAACAATGAGAAAGCAAAGAAACACTCCCCAAATGAAGAGAAAAGAGGAAGCTTCAGAAAAAATGCGAAATGAAATGGAGGCAACTCAACTATCAGATATTGAGTTCAAAACAATGATTATCAGGAAGCTCAATGAACTCACAATGAGCTACCAGAAACTAGAGGGAAGCTACAACAATCTCACTGCAACTATATAAACATGAAAAAGGAAATAGAAATTATCAACACGGGCCAAGAGGAAATGAAGAATGCTATTTCTGAACCGAGGAACACAGTAGAAGGAATGAAAAGCGGGATTGATGAAGCAGAAAATCGGATTAGCGAGCTAGAGGACAAAGTACAAAACAACACCCAGAAAGAGCAAGAAAAGGAAAAGAGGCTCAGAAAGAATGAAGAGCAGCTAAGAGAAATGCAAGACAATAGGAAACATAATAATATCCATATAAAAGGGATACCAGAAGGAGAAGAAGAAGAGCAAGGCATAGAAAACCTATTTGAAAAAGCAATGATGGAAAACTTAACTAATTTGATGAGAGAAAAAGACACACAAATCCAGGAAACACAGAGAGTCCCAATCAAGAGGAACCCAAACAGGCCCACCTCAAGACACATCATAATTAAAATGGCAACATTTCAAGACAAAGAGAGAATCTTAAAGGCAGCAAGGGAGAAGAAGGAAGTAACATACAAGGGAGCCCCAATAGGCCTAAGAGCTGACTTCTCAATGGAAACACTCCAAGCCAGAAGAGAATGGCAAGAAATATCCCAAGTTTTGAGAACCAGAGGTCTGCAACCAAGGCTACTTTACCCTGCAAGGCTCTCAATCAAGATAGAAGGCAAATAAGAAGCTTCCCAGACAAAAGAAGTCTGAAAGAATACACCTCCACCAAACCAGCTCTGCAAGACATTCTAAAGGGACTGCTTTAAGGAAAGAAAGGAAAAGAGAGAGAGAAAGAGAGAGACAGAGAGAGAGAGAGAGAGAGAGGAACACACGTACATAGAAGACAATGAATAAGTACCTATCAATAATAACCTTAAAAGTAAATGGATTAAATGTTCCAATCAAAAGACATAGACTAACTGAATGGATAAGAAAAAATGACCCACACATATGCTGACTACAAGATACCCACCTCAGGATAAAAGACCTGCACAGGCTGAAAGTGAAGGGCTGGAAACAAATCTTCCAAGCAAATGGATAGGAAAAAAAAAAGCCGGGGTAGCAATACTCATATCAGACAAAATAGGCTTCCAAAAAAGGTGCATAAAGAGAGACACAGAAGGTCCTAATACTCAAGGGAAGAATCCACCAAGAAGACGTAAATATTGGGAATATATATGCACCCAACATAGGAGCACCCAAATGCATAAAGAAAATTTTAGAGGACTTCAAGAAAGATATGGACAGCAACAGAATTATAGTGGGGGATTTTCACAGCCCACTATCAAAAATGGACAGATCTTACACACAAAACATCAGCAAAGATATTGTGGCATTGAACAATACCCTAGATGAAATGGACTTTACTGATATATACCGAGCCCTCCATTCCAAAGAAGCTAAATACACATTCTTTTCAAATGTATACGGAACGTTTTCAAAGATTGACCACATGATAGGACACAAAACAAGCCTCAACAATTTCAAGAAAATTGAAATCATACCAAGCATTGTCTTGGATCACAAGCGACTGAAGCTAGAAACCAATCCCAAGGAAAAAACCCCAAAACACTCAAAATCATGCTGATTAAATAGCATGCTATTAAACAATGAATGGGTCAAGAATGATATTAGGGAATAAGTCAAAAGGTTTCTGGAAACAAATGAATATGAACTCAAAACAACCCCAAACTTATGGGACAAAATTAAGGCAGTACTGAGAGGGAGGTTCATAGCAATTCAGGCCCACCTAAAAATGTTAGAAACATTTCAAACAAACAAGCTAACCCTACATCTACAAGAACTCGAGGAACAACAACCAAGACAGCCCAGAGGAAGCAGAAGGAAGGGAATAACCAAGATCAGAGCAGAATTAAATGGCATAGAGACTAAAAGCACAATTCTAAGGATCAATGAATCCAAGAGCTGGTTCTTTGAAAGGATAAACAAAATCGACAAGCCTTTAAGCAGACTCATCAAGAAAAAAAGAGAGAAGACCCAAATAAACATAATCAGAAATGAAACAGGAGAGATTACAGTGGATACCACAGAAATACAAAGGATTGTAAGAAATTACTACAAAGAGCTGTATGCCAAGAAATTTGAAAACCTAGATGAAATGGACAAATTTCTAATAAAATATAATCTCCCTAAACTCAATGAAAGAGAAGCCGAGAGCCTGAACAAACCAATAACAGCAAAAGAAATTGAAGCAGTAAGAAAAAAACTCCCAACACACGAAAGCCCTGGACCAGATGGTTTCACAGGAGAATTCTACAAAGCATTTAAGGAAGAGCTAACCACTATTCTTAACAGACTATTCCAAAAATTCCAAAAAGATGGATGCTCCCAAAGTCTTTTTATGAGGCCAACATCATCCTAATTCCAAAACCAGATAAAGACACAACCAGGAAAGAAAACTTCAGGCCAATATCGCTGATGAACAATGATGCTAAAATCCTCAACAGAATACTGGCAAACCACATCCAACAGTACATTAAAAAGATCATACACCATGACCAAGTGGGGTTCATCCCAAGGATGCAAGGATGGTACAATATTCACAAGTCAGTAAATGTAGTACATCACATAAACAAAAGCAAGGACAAAAACCACATGATCATATCAATAGATGCAGACAAAGCATTTGTAAGGTACACACCAATTTATGATAAAAGCACTCAGCAAAGTGGGAATAGAGGGAGCATTCCTCAACATAATAAAGGCCATATATGAGAGACCTACAGCCAACATCATACTCAATGGGCAAAATTAAAATCTTTTCCGGTAAGGTCAGGAACAAGACAAGGCTGTCCACTTCCACCACTTCTATTCAATATAGTACTGGAAGTTTTAGCCACAGCAATATGACAAGGAAATGAAATAAAAGGCATCCAAATCAGAAAGGAGGAAACAAAAGCGTCACTGTTTGCAGATGACATGACAGTGTACATAGAAAACCCTATAGACTCCACCAAAAAATTGCTTGACCTAATAAATGAATTTGGCAAAAAAGTGGGATACAACGTCAATATCCAGAAATCAAAGGCATTTCTGTACACCAACAGTGAAACAGCAGAAGCAGAAATCAAGAAAAAAAATCCCATTTGAAATAGAAAAAAGAAAAATAAAATATCTAGGAATAAACCTAACCAAAGGGGTAAAAGACCTGTATTTAGAAAACTAATTAACACCCAGGAAAGAAATCAAGGAAGACACAAACAAATGGAAACATATACTGTGTTCATGGATTGGAAGAATTAATATAACCAAATGTCCATACTACCCAAAGCAGTGTACACATTCAGTGCAATACCTATTCAAGTACCATTGGCTTATTTCACAGACATAAAACAAACACTTCAATAATTTATATGGAATCATAAATGACACCGAATAGCTGCTACAATTTTGAGAAAGAACCGTAAAGTAGGAGGGATCACCATACCTGACATTAAACTATACTACAAGGCCACTGCCATTAAAACAGTCTGGTACTGGCATAAAAACAGTCACATGGACCAATGGAACAGAACAGAGAGCCCAGAAATAAACCCAAGTCTCTACCATCAATTAATATTTGACAATGGAGAGAGCAACATAAAATGGATTAAAAATAGCCTCTTCAACAAATGGTGTTGGGAGAACTGGACAGCTACGTGCAAAAAATGAAACTGGAGCACCAACTTACACCTTATACAAAAATAAATTCAAGGTGGATAAAATACTTAAATGTAAACTGTGACACCAGTGAAGTCCTAGAGGAGAGCATAGGTTGGAAAATCTCAGATGTTTCACGCAGAAACTTTTTTACTGACATGTCCCCTAGAGCAATGGACATAACGAAAAGAATAAACAAATGGGACCTCATCAAAAAAAAAAAGCTTCTGCACGGCCAAGGAACACAGTATCAAAATAAAAAGAGAATCAACTGCATGGTAAAACATATTTGCCAATGAAACCTCAGACAAGGGTGTAATCTCCAAAATACATAAAGAACTCACATGACTGCTCTCTAAGTACACCAGCAACCCAATTAAAAATGGGCAAAGGACTTGAACAGACACTTCTCCAAGGAGGACATACAGAAGATCCAAAGACACATGAAATGATGTTCAATATCGCTAGCTATCAGAGAGATGCAAATTAAAACCACAATGAGATACCACTTCACACCAGTCAGAATGGCCATCCTAAACAAAGCAACAAACAACAATGTTGGAGAGGTTGTGGAGAAAATGGGTCCCTAGTGCACTGTTGGTGGGACTGCAGACTGGTACAACCATCATGGAAAGCAGTGTGGAACTTCCTCAGAAAACTAAAAATGGATCTGCCTTTTGACCCAGCAATTCCACTGCTGGCACTATATCCTAAGAACACTAAAACACTAATCCAAAAGAACCTATGCACCCCAATGTTCATAGCAGCACAATTTACAATAGCTGGGTGCTAGAAGCAACCTAGATGCCCATCAGTAAATGAATGGATCAAAAAACTCTGGTACATTTACACAATGGAATTCTATGCAGCAGAAAGAAAGAAGGAGCTCCTACCCTTTGCAACAGCTTGGATGGAGCTGGAAAGCATTATGCTCAGCAAAATAAGCCAGGCAGTGAAAGATAAATACCATATGATCTCACCTTTAACAGGAGCCTAAACAACAAAACAAAGAAAGAAGCAAAATATTGTCAAAGGTACTAAAATAGAGGACAGGCTGACAGTGACCAGAGGGGAGAGAAGAGGCAATTTCAAGGGAAGTGTTTACAGGAACAAATTTAAAGGACACATGGACAAAAAGTTGGGGGAGGGTGGTATTGGGAGGAAAGTGGGGAGGGTTGGGTGGGTGGGCTGGACTGGGAGTGAAAGGGAGAAAACTGTACTTGAACAATGGTTAAAATAAAAAAAAATTAAAAAAGGTCTTTGATTGTTATGGAGACCTTAGAAATTCTTTGCAGAGGCATAGTTTTTTTTTTTTTTTTTTTTTTTTTTTTTTGTGGGTGGAGCAGCTTATACAAATATAGAAGGGCTAGGAAATACTACATTTCCTTCTGGAGATTTTCCTCTTTGAACTCATTGTGCTGCCAAGTTTCTCTACTAAGAAATCAACCCTGAAAGAATTTGAACTTGTGACTGAAGGAAAGAAAAGTTTGTCAAAATTAAGTTATCTTTCTGGTTAAGACTGGCTCTCAAAGGCACTGCTGGGATATGATAGAGTTGGATGAATAAGGCCTGATGGGCTGAAATGTGATAGACCATTTCAGTCGAGAGAAAGACGTGCTATAGTGTATAGTCCTGTCAGGAGTAGAGCCCAGAAAGTTAAGGAGAGGTTATGGAAGATCTGTGTCTAGAGAAATTGAGTCAATTGTTCCACTGGGAATGCAGAAGAAAAAAAAAAACAGATGTTATTAAATTTCAACATTTAGAAGAGTTATTTTGTTCCTATATTATCCTGTAATTATTATAACTCCATGGGTCTAAACTTGTTCTGCACTCTCTGGCATTTTTGTTGAATGGTTTAGCACATCTGCAGTAAGAAAATGTGTAAAAAGGAAAAACTTAATGAATTTAATAATCTGTGGTTGGTTCAACTGCCTTAGGGGAGGATTCTAAAAATATGTCATTTCAGGGCCACTTAAACTGCTAGCTAATACTGTTAGCTATTGGTTAGGGTAATAAAGGTTGATATTCACCCCAGAAGAACAAGCCGGTACCACTTAGAAATAAAGGAAAATATGTAGCTCCAGCAGTATATATTTATTTATAAAGCACTTAGAAAGCAGAATATCCAGAAACTATGGGCAGTTATACTCTGGTGAGCAAAACTCAGTGAAAAATTATCTTCTTGGGCTATAAGATTTTCCCTTTGTGCTATTTTCATCTGAATGTTGATGCCCCCACCCACAAACTTCCAAATTCAATGTGAACAGGTGTTGTACTACACAGGTTCTGAGAACTGGTATGTTTTGTGTTGGGGAGTGGGTAGGATATTCTAAGGAAGAATGGGAAATTCAGCCTTGAAGGTTCAGATAGAAATATCCTAGAACACTTAGAAAAAAAAAAACAGTGCATAGAATTCTGGGGTAGTGGCTCTGTTGGTCAGGTCTTTTTAGTTCACACTTCAGGGTAGCATAGAAAAATCACTATGCATATAAACCCTTCAAGTTCTCCACCTTTGAAATCCAGAATCATTATTTTGAACTCAACATTACAATTTAATCTGCTTATGCATGCTAGATTGTAAGTGAATGAAAGATTTGATCTGCTCAATTTTTTTTTTTTTTGTCTGGACTGCCTATTTAGCAGGCTGGCATGGTAGGGACTCACACGATCTGGGACCTGCCCTTCCAAGGACTGTTTTAATGAATTAGAAAGAGCCAGTTGCTTTGGTTCTGTTTGAGCTTACTGTGCATATCTCCACATAGCCATTGAAGGTTGGGGGAAAGCATTTGTTTGAACAAAGAGTGAATAATGGTCTTTAATGCTTTAGATGCTTCTTAGAAATACAACTAAGTATTCATCCTATGAGGCTTCTTTCTGCCTCCTCCCTAAAGAAATCACTCTGCTTCCCTGGGAATCAATTTTATGTGAATATGAGACTTTCTTGAGATGAATATTATGACAGTAGTAAGCTTACTATATTGGAATGACTGCTGCACACTAGCTCTTCAAGAAAAGAAATTCAGGTAAACTGTAATGCAAACTCCAGTCAGCTCTACTGCTGCAGACAGAGGGGAAAATAAGCTCTCATTGCCCGAACAACTTTCTGTTGCAGAGGTTAGACTTTTATTAAATTGAGATCATTTAAAATTAACAGGAGATATTTGAAACAATCAATTAGACCAGTTTTTTAAAATGATTCACCAGTTCTTTTTCTTTAAATATTTTATTTATTTATTTTTAGGGAGAGGGGAAGGAGGGAGAGAGAGGGAGAGAAACATCTATGTGTCATTGCCTTGTGTTTGCCCCCAACTGGGGATGTGGCCTGCCAACCAGGCATGTGTCCTGACTAGGAAATGAACCAGGATCCTTTTGGTTCACATCCAAGAACTCAATCCACTGAGCCACACCAGCCAGGACTTGACCAGTTTTTTTATCTTCTCACAAACCCTGTGGAAGCATTTTTTGTAAGAGAGTGCAACATCAAGTTTAACTTGAAAATGTTTCAGTATTTCTATGATACACATTGTTTCAGCAATTTAAGTTCAAGGGCAAAATTTCAGTGCTCTCTATTTCTTTCTCCTTATTTTGCAGAGATCTTTCTCTAACATCTCTAACTATGGTCCCACTTTTCATTTAGGTCCCTTAAAGTTGCCCAGCTTCTTTTTTTTAAGGATTTTATTTATTTATTTGTAGAGAGAGAAGGGAGGAAGATAGGTAGATAGAGAGAAACATCAATGTGTGGTTGCTGGGGGTCATGGCCTGCAACCCAGGCATGCACCCTGACTGGGAATCGAACCTGCAACACTTTGGTTTGTATTGGGAACAAGGAAATTAGGAGTTAAATGGGACCTTGGTAAACAGAGACCACATTATAGCTAAAAAGGAGCCGATAAGGGAGACAAATTGCAGGATGCAATCAAATGCTCTGCTTTGTTTATATGTCCGGCAGATGTTACATCCCCTGAGTAGGCTAGATAAGCAATGCTTTGTCGTTTTTAATGAGGAAATAGGAACCTAGCAAGCTAGAACCAGGAGATTACTAGGTTAATGAACAAACATCCTGCCTTCCCGCCTTATGCAAAAATGCTTGGTTTGAAATTCTCGCGCGCGTGCGCGCATGTGGTCTTTGTAAGCAAATTGCTAACTGCCACATCTGCTTCTATAAAACGCTTGCTTGCCTGCCCCTATATAAGAATGTAGTTGTAAGCGCCGGGCGTGACTCTCCAGCTAGGCTGCTTGGGTGCTTGCATGCCCCATTTGAGAGTTCGCCCCTGCGCAGGTTAAACTCGGACAATAAAATAACACCTTTGAACCCCTGAAAGTCTCCGATGCTCATTCCTCGCTGGTATTGAATGCAACAGTTCCCAGCCCAAGCTCAATCCACTGAGCTACGCCAGCCAGGGCAAGGTTGCCTGGCTTCTTAATGTAATGGACATCTTCATATCTTAATAAAATAAAAATTAAATTATATTCATTACTGGGTAAGCATGACATGACTTTTGCTAGCATATGTAAGGTGTGAAAACCTGGGGGGAAATACTATTCAACTTGTTTCACTTGAGTACACTGCAGTGCACTGGAAATGAGTTCAGTCTTAATGGCACTGAAAAAGGTAGAATCAGAGAAAGGTGGAGATCACCAATTTGAACCTAATTAAAAAGACTTGACAAAAACATGAGGAAGCCAGATGGTAAAGTCAATTTATTAGTACTGTGCCAGTCCAGGGACAGAATATGTTTAACAGCTGACATCCTGCAAAGATAGACTGATAATATCAACATTAAAACCAAAAGGGTTTTATTAAAAGTGTTACACATTACTCTTTAAATGCTTTCAAATTTTTGTATCTAAGTGGAAACAAAAAAATTAAATTCTCTATTTTAGCCAAATTCTAAATTTCTACAAGAGCTTCAAGCATTTGTTTACTATTAAATGTCTCCAAAACTACTTTGAAAACTAAATACTAACATCATTATAATATGATAGCACATAGTGGAATGGAAACGCAGTAAACACAATGGTTATCATTCCTTGAGAAAATTGTTCTTTAATTGTAGAAGTTGAAGAATTGATAACTTGAAAACAACACTTGACCTAGAGCACTTAAATATATAGTATCTAAATTCAGGCAACTTTTGGTTACTCCAAATTCAAACATTTAGAAATTGGAAATTTCGTCTTGATTATACAATATTAGATGGGCCACCTTTAATATTTTTATTGCAATGAATTTAGACAACATCAGTGCATAAGCTAAAATAGTTATATCAGAAAAATTTTAATCCAGGTAATTTTCTGTTATTAATATTATGTTGCAGTGAAAGATGAGTATATATCCCAATAAATACTCAATTAAGGACTGATATGTATCCCAGTAAGTACTCCCAAATACTCAAATAAGCATCTATCTATATGTGTTTAGTGATATTAAAAACTTAAATGGAATTTGGAACTGGGTGAGCTATATTTTGAAATACTTTAATAGAAAAAAGGAGGAGGGTTTAAAAAGTGTCAGACACCTATCAGGGGATAAATAGGAGAACAGGGTATATGTATAAAAGAGTGAGGAAAAAGTAAGACTGTCACCATTGCCTAATTTTGCCACCAGAAAATAACTTTTGGAGCATTAACTCCTTCATTTCCTTTGTTCCTCTGTGATGTAACTGAATAATTTATAGGTAACTAAGGCTTCCACAATGCCAGAAAATAATGAATAGATATGCCTTTATCCAGTGAAAAACAAACAGTAATGCCTTAGATTTATAGTCTTCCTTTTCCAAAGAGCTCAAGGGGAAGACATTTCGTAGCCCAATTCATCTCCAATACTGAATCACCTTTAATAAGAAATTTAGGTAGTGCCAGGTACAAGGCTAATGAGGATTGTTGAATCCAAGGTTTTATAAAATAGTATGTTAGCTTTCTGCCTCCAAAATATGTGAAGTGTCAATTCACATATTTTGTTCATTTCCAAATTTTTCAAAGGGAATCAATACCACAGCCTCTGAAATTTTCATAAATTCTGTCAAGGCAATTTGTTTCATGGACCATTGTTAAACACAGTATTTGTCACCCTAGCATTCACAGGGTTACATAAATAGCCTTTTGAAGCTCCTCTACACCTGAGGCATAAAAATGGCAGACCAAAATACTTATCAGAATGTTCTTCATTGATGCTGTGGAAAAGGAGGCTTTATTTTTTTTGTTGTTGGTAGTCACTATCTTGGCATTGTCTTCTCACTCCATTTGGTTTTCTGGTGGTCTATCTGGCTCCCAGTTTTCCAATGCTTCTTTCTAGTGCATCCTTGGATTGCATTTATATAATATTTAGATTTTTATTTGAATTTGCATATTTGACAATATGTTCACTAAAAACATTCCCCCAAATATCTAATAATACAATTTTGATTAAAGATTTTACTTATTTATTTTTAGAGAGGGGAAGGGAGGGAGGGAGAAAGGAAGGAGGAGAAACATCAATGTTTGGTTGCCTCTCAAGTGCCTCCAACTGGAGATGTGGCCCACAAACCAGGAATGCACCCCGACTGGGAATCGAATCAGTGACCCTTTGGTTCAGAGTGTGCCACTCAATACACTGAGCAACAACAGCCAGGGCCAATAATACAATTTTGACTAAAAAAATGGTTATACATACAAAGACTAAATAAAATGTTATGCAGCCATTGTTTGTTTGTTTTTAAATCAACTGTAGTGAATCATAATTTACACACAACAAACTGCATCCATTAAAATTGCACAGTTTGATGAATTTTGACAATTCTATACACCCATGAAACTATTACTAAAACTGAGACACATACCATTTTCATCACTACCAAAAGATTTCTTATGCCACATTGCAATCCATCCCCTATTCTGTATGCCCCAGACAACCAATATCTGCTTTCAGTCCCTCTAGATTAGTTTTAATTTTTATATTTTCATATAAACAGGAAACTATAGCATATACCCTTTTTGACTAGCTTCTTTCATTTAGCATTATTATTTTCTAATTCATTCATTTTGTTGTGTATTAGTTCATTCCTTTTATTGCTAACAGGTATTCTATTATATGAATATAGTATTTCTTGTTTGTTGACTTGTTGAAGGACATTTGGGTTGTTTCAAATTTGGGGCTATTAGAAATTAAGTTGCAAGCCCTGGCTGGCATAGCTCAGTGGATTGAGCTCGGGCTGTGAACCAAAGTGTCACAGGTTCAATTCCCAGCCAGGGTACATGCCTGGGTTGCAGGCCATAACCCACAGCAACTGCACAATAATGTTTCTCTCTCTTTCTCTATCTCCCTCCTTTCCTTCTCTAAAAATAAATAAATAAAATCTTTAAAAAAAAGAAATTAAGTTGCTATTAACATTTATGTACAGGTTTTTCTATGTATATGCTTTCATTTTTCCTAGGTAAATACTTAGGACTGAAATGGCTGAGATTTATAATGTACATATGTGTATATTTCTAAGAAACTGTTAAACTGTTTTCCAAAAATTATATACTATTTTACATTGTCTCTAATAATGTATTAAAAAGCCAGTTGCTGTCTATCATTGCAAAATCTTGGGATTTTTAAAATTTTAGTTATTTTTAATGTTTTTATTTAGTATAGCATTATGTTTTTAATTTTCACTTCACTGATGACTGATATCTTCAGTAATCCATTCATGTACTTATTGCCCATTTTTGTATTTTGTGAAGTGTCAGTTCACATATTTTGTTCATTTCTAAATTTTTCAAAGGGGATCATTTTATTATTGATCTTTAAAAACTCAATAGATTTGGTGGGATCCAAGATGGCAAAAGATTAAGTGGAAGCTACACTAACCTCATCCTAGTACCACACTGGAATTACAACTAAATTGTAGAGAAATCATGATAAATAATAAACTAAATGCTAGTTGGAGAGAAACTTTATAACAAAGGACAGACAGAAAAAAGCACTTCACCACAAGGACATTGGTAGGGAGTGTGGAGAAGGCACAAGAGGGCTGGCTGGTCTCCCAAAGATATCTGGCAGCTGAAGTTCTGGAGGAATGTTTCAGCTGCCAGGGTTTCCCTCTGAGAAGTATGTAGCTTAAACCCCAAGTAGGGCTCCCCACCTACAGCAACAGAGGCCAAAAGAAACCCAGAAAACATCCACCTGTGAAAAGCAGGAGTGTTTCTGTCTGCCAGGGAGAGAAAACTGAAGAAGCAGAGAGCCTTAAAAGGCCAATATGCAATATGTTGTTTGTATTCACTTACCCTGGGTTCTGGCAGAAGGAGGGCAGAGTGGACTAAAGATGCTTGAGGGGAATCTGGGGTTGGTGGTTCTGGGGAGAGAACTGAAGTACCAGCTGCCAGGATCCTGGTGCTGAGTCATTCCTAATACTGTAGAAGCCGTCTTTCTCAGGCAGAACACTCTTCTACATGTGGCATCAGCCTAAAAGGAAGCAATAGCTCCATCCATAGAAATTACTCTGTCCCATCCTGTGATGCTTAGGCCAGGCTGCTGATTCAGCTTTAGGCTATCTTACTGATCAGTTTAACAACTAAGGCAGAAAATACAATAAGCGGCCAAAATGGGAAGACAAAGAAAGAGACCCCAAATGAAACAAAAGAAGTCTCCAAAAAAGAAGTAGATGAAATAGAGGCAATCAATTTATCAGATAGAGAGTTTAGAATAATGAGTCTAATGATACTCAACAGCATGAATAAAGATGTAAAACCATTAAAAAAAGAACCAGTAAGAAATAAAGAATGCAGTATCTAAAATAAATAATACCCTGGAAGGAATAAACAGATTAGATGAAGTGGAAGATCAAATCAGTGTTTTGGAAAGCAACATTGAAAAAAGCACCCAGGCAGAGCAGCAAAAGTAACGAAGAATTTCTTTTTAAATGAGGATAGCTTAAGAAATATTTTGGACAACGTGAAGCTTAAAAACATCTGCATCATGAGAACACCAGAAGCAGAAGAGAATAAACAAGGTATCGAGTATCCATTTGAAGAAGTAATGACTGAAAAACATCTGCATCATGAGAACACCGGAAGCAGAAGAGAATAAGCAAGGTATCAAATACCCATTTGAAGAAATAAAGACTAAAAACTTCCTTAATCAGGTGAAGGAAAAAGCCACACAAGTCCAGGAAGCTCAGAGAGTCCCAAACAATTTGGACCCAAAGAAGCCTTCATCAAGACACATCAGAAATAAAATGACATGGCTTAAAGACAAAGAGAGGATCCTAAAAGCTATAAGAGAAAAGCAGGAAGTTATATACAAGGGAACACCAATTAGACTGCCATCTCATTTTTCAGCAGAAACATTTCAGGACAGAAGAGACTGGTGTGAAATATTCAAGGTGATAAAAATTAAGGACCTACAACCAAGGTTACTTTACCCAGCAAGGCTATCATTTAAAATCAAAGGAGAAATAAGGAGATTCCCAGACAAGAAAGAGCAAAAGCAGCTTGTTAATACCAAACTAGTACTGCAACAAATGTTAAAAATCCTGCTTTATGAAGAAGAAAAAAAGAAAGAAAATAAAATAGAGGAAAATATAGTCTAAAAATAAAATGGTACTAAATTATGTATATCCAAAAATCACCTTAAATATAAATGGCTTAAATGCACCAACCAGGAGACATTGGGCAGCTGAATGGGTAAGAAAATAAGACCCATATATATGCTGCCTTCAAGAGATCCATCTCAGACTGAAAGATATACACAGACTAAAAGAAAAAGGATGGAAAAAGATATTTCATACAAATGGTAAGGAATAAATGTTGGGGTAGCAGTACTTATATCTGAAAAAATAGACTGTAAAACAAAGGCTATAATAAGAGACAAAGTAGGATACTGCATATTGATAAAGGGAACGATCCAACAAGAGGATATAACCCTAGTAAACATTTATGCACCCAAGATTGGAGTACCTAAACATGTGAAGAAAATCTAGATGGACATAAAAGGATATATCAAAAGAAATACATTCATAGCTGGAAATTTTAACAATCCATTGACATAAATGGATAGATCTTCCAGACAGAAAACCAACAAGGACATAGTGGCCTTAAACGATTGAATAGATCAAAAGGATTTAACTGATACCTTCAGAACAGTTCATCCCAAAGCATTTCAAGTGCACATGGAATGTTTTCAAGGATAGACCAAATGTTAGGACACAGGACAAGTCTCAATGAATTTAGGAAGATTCAAACCATATCAAGCATTATATCTGACCACAATGCTATGTAACTTGAATTTAATCATGAGAAGAGCACTGAAACACATGCAAAGCTAAATAACAAGTTATTAAACAATGAATGGGTCAAGAATGAGAACAGAGAAGAAATAAAAAATATTTTGAAACAAAAATGAGGACACAACAATAAAAAAATTGTTGGACTTTAGGAAAGCAATCCTAAGAGAAATATTGATTGCATTATAGACTCATGTCAAAAAAAAAAGAAAGAAAGAAAAGAAAGAAAGAAAGAAAGAAAGAAAGAAAGAAAGAAGAAAGAAAGAAAGAAAGAAGAAAGAAAGAAAGAAAGAAAGAAAGAAAGAAAGAAAGAAAGAAAGAAAGAAAGAAAGAAAGAAAGAAAGAAAGAAAGAAAGAAAGGAAGGGAGGAAGGAAGGAAGGGAAAAGAAAAAGAAAAACAAACTCAAATAAACATTCTAACTTCATATTTTAAAAGAACCCGAAGGAAAAAAAAAAACACAACAAACAAAGCCCAAAGTGAGTAGAAGGAAGGAAATAAAAAAGATCAAAGCAGCCCTGGCTGGTGTAGCTCAGTGGATTGAGCATCAGCCTGCACACTAAAGGATTGCTGGTTCAATTCCCAGTTAGGGTACATGTCTGGGTTGCAGGCCAGGTTCCCTGGTGTGGGGCATGCAAGAGGCAACCACACATTGATGTTTTTCTCCCTCCCTTTTCCTCTGTCTAACATTAAGTAAAATCTTTTCAAAAATGAAATCAGAGATAAATGAAATAGAATCTAAATAAAATGATACAAAAAGTCAATGGATCCAAGAGCTGCTTCTTTGAAAAGATAAACAAGTTTGAAAAATCTTTAACCACTTTCATCAAGAAAAAAAGAAATAGGATCCAAATAAATAAAATTACAAATGAAAGAGGAGAAATTACAACTAACACCCAAGAAACATAAAGGAATATAAGAAAATATTATGAACAACTAAATGCCAAGAGACTGGACAAAATGGATGAAATGAATCATTTCCTAAAAACATACAGTCTTTCAAAATTAAATCAGGAAGAATCAGAGAATCTGAATAGATAGTCATACCTAGTGAAATTGGAACAGTAATAAAAAAAAAAAAACTCCCATCAAACAAAAGCCCTGGACTGGATGACTTCACAGGTGAATTTTACCAAACATTCCAAGAAAAACTAACACCTCCTCTTCTTAAACTACTCCATAAAATTCAAGAGGAAGGAAGGCTCCCAAACTCATTTTAAGAGGCCAGCATTATCCTACTTCCAAAACCAGATAAAGACACTACAATGAAAGAAAATGACAGGCCAATAACCCTGATGAACATAAACACTAAAATCCTTTACAAAATACTAGCAAACCCTATGTACCAATACAGGAAAAAGATCATACGCCATGATCAAGTGGGATTTATTCTGAGAATGCAAGCATGATAGAACATTTGCAAATCAATAAATGTGATTCAGCCCTGGCTGGTGTGGCTCAGTGGATTGAGTGCTGGCCTGAGAACCAAAGGGTCACCAGTCAGGGCACAGGCCTGGGTTGTGGGCCAGGTCCCCAGTAGGGTGTGCATGAGAGGCAACCACACATTCATATTTCTCTCTCTGTCTTTGTCCCTCCCTTCCTCTCTCTCTAAAAATAAATAAATAAAATCTTTTAAAAAATAAATATGATTCACCACATAAACAAAATGAAGGATAAAAAACAATAAATGCAGAAAAAGCATTTGATAAAATCCAGCACATGTTTATGATAAAAACTCTCAGTAAAGTGGGAATAGAGGGAACATATGTAAACATAATAAAGGCCATATATGGCAAACCCACTGCCAGAATCATAAAAAATGGGCAAACACTAAAAGCATTTCCATTAAGATAGCAAACCAGACAAGAATATCTGCTTTCATTTATATTATTCATTTTTAAAATATAATTTATTGATTATGCTATTACAGTTGTCCTATTTTTCCTCCCCTTTATTCCCCTCTGCCCTGATTCCCTCCCCCCACCATAAGTCATGTCCATGGTTCGTACATGCAAATTCTTTGGCTTCTCCATTTTTCATACAATTCTTAATCTCCCCCTGTCTATTTTATACCTACCATTTATGCATATTATTCCCTGCACTTTTCCCCCTATTCTCCCCACTTCCTGTCCCTGCTGATAACCCTCCATGTGATCTCTATTTGTGTGAATCTACTCCTGTTCTATTTGTTTGCTTATTTCATTTCATTTTGTTTTTAAATTTTTAGGTTTGCTTGTTGATAGTTGTGAGTTTGTTGTCATTTAATTGCTCATATCTTTATGTTCTTTCAACACAGTACTGGAAGGCCTAGCCAGAGAAATCAGACACAAATAAAAGGCACCCAAATTGTAAAGCAAGAAGTAAAAGTATCTTTATCTGCAGATGACATGATACTGTGCACAGAGAACCCTAAAGATTCCACCAAGAACCTACTAGAACTGATAAATGAATTCAGCAAAGTGGAGGATAAAACATTAATATACAAAAATCAGTTGCATTTTATATGTCAATAATGAACTAACAGAAACAGAATTATGAAAACAATTCTATTCATAATTGCTACAAAAAGAATAAAGTACCTAAGAAGAAATCTAAAAAAGGATGTAAAGAAACTGTCCTCAGAAAATTAGAAGACACTGATGAATAAGAGAAGATGCTAACAAGTAGGAGAAAATACTGTGTTCATGGATAGAAGGAAATAACATAATTAAAATGTCCATACTACCCAAAGTAATCAATAGATTCACCACAATTCCTACAAAGATACCAATGATGTATCTCAGAGACCTAGAACAAATATTTAAAAAATTTGTGTGGAACCACACAGAATCCCCAAATAGCAACAATGATCCTCAAAAGAAAGAACAAAGTTGGAGGAATCATGCTACCTACTATCAAATTATAAGGCCATAGTAATCAAAGCAGCATGGTCCTGGCATAAAAACAGACACATAGATCAATGGAACAGAATAGAGAGCCCTGAGATAATCTGACACCTAAATTAATTGATATTTGGCAGAGGAATAAAAAACATACAATGTGCTAAAGATTATTTATTCAATAAATGGTGTTGGGGATATTGGACAGATACATGTAAAGAAATGAAACTAGACCAGCTTCTTACACCACACACAAGAATAAATTCAAAATGGACCAAAGACTTAAATGTTAAACTCAAAACTATAAATATCATAGGAGAAGACATAGGCAGTAAAATATTGGACATTGCTCAGAGCAATATTGTTTCTGATGTATCTTCTCAGGCAAGGGAAACAAAAGAAAAAATAAGTAAATGCGAGTTCATCAAACTGAAATGTTTTTTTTTTTCACAGCAAAAGAAACCATCAACAAAATAATAAGACAAACCACACAATGGGAGAACATATTAACAGATATATCTGATAAGGTGTTAATATCCAAAATTTATAAAGTATCTACAAATCTCAACATCGAAAAACTCTCAATTTGAAAAATGGGCAAAGGATCTGAATTGACACTTCTTCAAAGAGGATACAGAGATTGCCAATAGACATATGAAAAGATGTTCAGATTCACTAATCATAAGAGAAATACAAAATAAAACCACAATGAGATAACTCTCCTCACACCTGTCAGAATGGTTATCAATACATAAACAAACAACTATTAGTCAGGATGTGGAGAAAGGGGAACCCTTTTGCAGTGTTAGTTGGAATGTGGATTGGTGCAGTCACTATGGAAAGCAGTATGGAGAGACCTCAAAAAATTAAAAATGGATCTGCCTTGTAACCCTGAGATCCCACATCTGGGAATACATACAAAGGAACCCAAAACACTAATTTGAAAGGATGTGAGTGCCCCTATGTTCATTGCAACATTATTTACAATCACCAAGATACGGAAGCAGCCCAAGCATCCATCAATAGATGAGTGGATAAAACAACTATGAGATATTTACAGAATGGAATACTACTTGACCATACAAATTTTTTACCATTTGTGTCAGCATGGATAGACCTGGAGAACATTATGCTAAGTGAAATAAGCTAGTGAGAGAAGGACAATCACCACATCATTTCACTC
The DNA here is from genome assembly GCF_004126475.2 of Phyllostomus discolor. NCBI lineage: Eukaryota > Metazoa > Chordata > Mammalia > Chiroptera > Phyllostomidae > Phyllostomus > Phyllostomus discolor. Next base: position 64,579,549 of record NC_050198.1, on the reverse strand, counting down.
ATATGTGGGATCTAATAAACAAACTGAACTAACAAGGAGATTTGGGATACATTCATATATGGAGAGTAGGATGACAGCTAGTGGGGTGGGGGCTTGGGGATGGGGGATTGAGTAAAATGTAAAATGACTCATGGACACAGGTAACAGTGTGGTGATTGCTGGAGGAAAGGGATATAAGAAGACTAAATGGTAATGGAAAACACAATAAATATTCAAATAAAAAGAAGTGTTTCTATCATCTGAATACATGCCCTTGTCAGATGTAAGTGCAGCAAGATATTTTTTCCCAGTTTGTGACTTGTATTTTTATCTGTTTATCAGGGTCTTTTGAACAGCAAAACTTTTTGCTTGATAAAGTCTACTTTGATAATTTATTTTCTTTCATGGTTGTTGATTTCTGTGACACTTGAAAAAAATGTACCTATCCCAAAGTCATATACATTTTCTTCCCTGTTTCTTTATAAAAATTTTCACTTTAGCTTTTTCTAAAGATTTTATTTTTTTATTTTTAGAGAGGGTTAGGGAGGGAGAAAGAGGGAGAGAGACATCAATGTGTAGTTGCCTTTCATGTGTCCTGTACTGGGGACCTGGCCTGCAACCCAGGCATGTGGCCTAACTGGGAATTGAGCCACTGACTCTTTGGTTCACCAGCTGGAGCTCAATCCCCTGAACCACACCAGCCAGGGCTCACTTTCAGTTTTTATATTAAAGTCTACATCTATTTTGAATGAATATATGTCTATGGATTTAGGTTTGGATCAACATTATTTATTTTTCCATATATCCAGTTTCAACACTATTTATTTAGAAGACTTTTCTTTCTCCACTGAATTGCCTCAACAATTTTGTTGAAAAATATTTTGATCATCTATTTGGGCTTATTCTGGACTATTATTTTTCCTTTGGTAAATACGTATTTCTATCCTTTCTTCCATATTACACTCAATTACTATTGCTTTAGAGCCAGTCTTGAAATTGGATAGGTTTACAACATTTTTTTTTGCCCTGGCTGCTGTGGCTCAGTGATTTGAGCACTGGACTGCAAACCAAAGTGTCTCTGGTTTGATTCCCAGTCAGGGCACATGCCTTGGTTGTGAGAAAGGTCCCCAGTAGGAGGTATACAAGGGACAACTACACATTGATCTCTCTCTCTCTCTCTCCTTCTCTAAAAATAAATAAAAAATACTTTTAAAATAACAACATTTTTTTCTTTTAAAAATTACTTTGACAATTCTAGGTCATTTGTATTTCAATAAACATTTGGAATCAATTAAAAAATTTGTCTTTTAATTTTAAAATAGGATTGCCTTTAATTTCTGTCAGCAGTGTTTTATAGCTTTCCTTGACAAAACCTTTCCTGTTTTTTTTTAATTATCAAATAACTTTTAAAATGTTATTTTCCTCTCATTTGCTGGTATATAAAAATATAATTGACTTTTGAATATTTACTTTGTATCCTGTGACCTTGCTAGATTCATTAGTTAGTTCTATTAATTTTTTTGTAAATTTTGTGGGATTTTCTACATAAATAATCATCTGGAAATAGAGACCATTTCACTTATTCCTTTCAAATGTTAATGTCTTCTATTTGTTTTTCTTTCCTTATTGCAATAGCTAAGACTATCAGGATAACACTTAGCTGAAAGTGTTTAATGTTTCTCCATTAAGTATTTTGTTTAGTTCTTTTTTGTTGTTGTTGTCAGTGCCTGTCAAGGATCCCACAGATTGGTGATAGGTGATTTTGAACAACATTGTTTTCATCAACACTGTAACTTCAACCATTGCAATCCCCACCATTAATCACAGCACCCACTGACCCCAACCAGGGGAGGAAATCTGTTTCTTTCCCTACCCTGCCCTTTTTATTCTCCCTTTTCTACTACTCCACATAAAAACTTCTTCAAAGGGATGGCTAGATCACTCATGTTTAAAACCAAAATTATAAACCAGATAAATAAAAACTTTAAGAATAAAGCTAAAAACACAAGAATCAGAAAAGTATCCCAGATCACTGACTTATATTAAGATAGCCAAAGCAAACAAACTCATAGACAAAGACAACAATATGATTGTTGCCAGAGAGGAAGAGAATTCAGGGTAGATCAAGAGGGTAAAATGGGACAAATATATGGTGAGAGAAGGAAACTGCAATATTGGTGGTGAGCACACAGCTCAATATACTGATGATGTATTATAGAATTGTACACTTCATGTTTCTTTTCTTTTCTTTTTTTTTGTCATTTAACAGCTGGTATTAGTCAGATTGAGGAACACTTTTCTATTATTTTTTTGTGAGTGTATTTCTTTTTATTTTAAAGCATGAGTGGTTTTCTACATCTATTAAATAATATATTTTTCTCCTTTTTCAGTTAAGGTGATGAGATGAATTATATTGATTTATTTTTTAATGCATTCCTGAGATAAAACTAACTTAGTTATTGTGTTACCTTTTGGTCAGATTTGGTTTATTAATATTTTATTAAGAATTTGTGCATCTATTTTCATGACAGGTATTGGTCTTTGTCATGTTTTGATATCAAAGTAATGTTGGCTTCATTAAACCATTTGGCAGGGGATACCTCATTCTCTATGTTGTGAAATTTATCTTTTTTATGTTGTCAAATATGATACATTGTATTTTCAAGAAAACCATATGATCTCACCTTTAACTGGAACATAATCAACAAAAGAGAAAAGCAAACAAAATATAACCATAGAAATTGAAATTAAGAACAATCTAACAAGAGCCAGAAGGGAAGGGGGAGGGGGCAGTGGGGAGAAGAGTTTTCAGGAACTACTATAAAGGACACATGAACAAAACCAAGGGGAAGGGTGGAAGGAAGGGAGGGAGGTGGGTTTCGCTGGGGTGGGGGGGAATGGTGGGGAGAAAATGCAGACAACTGTAATTGAACAATAACAAAATAATTTAAAAATACATAAATGTCCAGGATGGGCATTATAGCAACATATTCCTCTGAACAGCACTTCAAGACCATAGTTGAAAGTGCACAGTAAAAGAATTGAATAGAAAGAAAAATAATTTTTCAATTTAAGTAAGCTATTGAAACTGTTAAAATACTGTAAATGAATGGATCAAAAAACTATGGTACATTTACACAATGGAATTCTATGCAGCAGAAAGAAAGAAGGAGCTCATACCCTTTGCAACAGCATGGATGGAGCTGGAAAGCATTATGCTAAGTGAAACAAGCCAGGCAGTGAAAGACAAATACCACATGATATCATCTTTAACAGGAATCTAAACAACAAAACAAAACAAAACAAAAAACTAGCAAAATATAACCAAAGACACTGAAATAGGGGATAGTCTGACAGTGGCCAGAGGGGAGAGAAGAGGGAATTTCAGGGGGGAATGGGCAGGGATTACAGGAACAAATTTGGAGGACACATGGACAAAAACTAGGGGTGGGGGGTAATGGGGGGAACGGGGGAGGGTTGGGTGGAGGGGCTGGAACGGGAGTAGGGGAGAGAAAACTGTACTTGAACAATGATTGAAAAAAAAAAAAAAGAAACTGTTAAAATACTTCCAGCAAGATGGAGGAATAGGTGGATGCACCATACCTCCTCGCACAACCAAGATTAGAACAACAAAAATTTACAACAATAATTTACAAACAGAATAACGCCCAGAACTGACAGAGGATTTATCTGAATGGAAGTTGGACAGCCAAGAAGTTGAAGTAGATGTGTTCATCTGGACTGGTAGGAGAAGACGAGCCAGGCGGGCATGGGGCTGGCGCAGGTTGGCGGCGGAGGTCGGGGAAAGTTTGGCGCGAAATCGGCGTGATAGCCATCCGGGGCGCAAGAACATAGTGGTGGTCCCTGAGTACACAAGCTACAGCTGAGTACACAAGCTGCGGCTGCCCCAGAGGGGCAGCGACTGTGGACCAGGGAAGAACTCGCAGCCTGGGAGCCCAGAGAAGGGTCTGAGCCAGAAGGGAACGGAACTACCGCCATTGTTCTCTCCCGTCCCCACTCCCACCCCAGCCCCCACATATAACGTCACAATCTAGCGACTGGGGTGCCCAGCCCTGGTGAACACCTAAGGCTCTGCCCCCCACCGTAACGAGAGCAACCAGACTGGGGGGGCGAGGAGAGACAGGGAAAGCTATGTTTTCAACAGAGCAGATCAGTCCCCCAGGACTCATCCTTTTGAGCGACTAAGAAATAGCCAATCTATCAGATGCGCAGTTCAAAACACTGGTGATCAGAAAGCTCACAGAATTGGTTGATTTTGGGCGCAATTTAGATGAAAGGATGCAGGTTACCATAAAAGAGATGCAGGAAGATACATGGAGGAGAGCCAATAGTGAAAGGAAGGAATCTGAGTCTCAAAACAATACAGTGGACCAGATAGAAGATAGAATCAACCAAGCAGGAAAGCATGATGAAATAAGAATTCAAAAAATCAAGGAAAAGCTTAAGAGCATCCAGGACACCTTTAAACATTCCAATATCCAAATTATAGGGGTACCAGAATCGGAAGGGGAAAAGCAACAAATTGAGCACATATTTGAACAAATAATAAAGGAGAACTTCCCCAATCTAGCAAAGGGAACAGTCTTCCAAGAAATCCAAGAAGCTCAGAGAGCCCCAAAGAAGTTGGACCCAAGAAGAAACACACCAAGGCACATCATAATTACATTAGCCAAGGTAAAAACGAAGGAGAGAATCCTAGAAGCAGCAAGAGATAAGGGGACAGTAACCTACAAAGGAGTTCCCATCAGACTGTCAGCTGATTTCTCAAAAGAGACCTTACAGGCAAGAAGGGGCTAGAAAGAAATATTCCAAGTCATGAAAGACAAGGACCTACATCCCAGATTGCTCTATCCAGCAAAGCTCTCATTTAGAATGGAAGGACAGATAAAGTGCTTCTCAGATAAGGTCAAGTTAAAGGAGTTCATCATCACCAAGACCTTATTTTATGAAATGCTAAAGGGACTTATCTTAGAAAAGAAGATAAAGAAAAGACATGTATAGTAAAAGGACAGCAAACTCACAAATATTAACAACCACACCTAAAGCAAAACCAAAAGAAACTAAGTAAACAATTAGGACAGGAACAGAACCACAGAAACGGAGGGCACATGGAGGGATAGCAGCAGGGGGGTGGGAGGAGGAGAGAGGGGGAAAAGGTATAGAGAATAAGTAGCATAGAATGTAGGTTGAAAATAGATAGGGGGAGGGCAAGAATAGTACGGGAAATGTAGAAGCTAAAGAACTCATAAGTATGACACATGGACACAAACTAAAGGGGGGAAACGTGGGTGGGAGGGGGGTACAGAGTGGAGGGGAGAGAAGGGGGAAATGGGACAACTGTAATAGCGTAATCAATAAAATATATTTTAAAAAACTGTTAAAATAAAGATCTTTAAATTATTCTTTAAATTATCTTATTAATGTCTATTGGACATAATTTGATAACCTCTTTTTAATTCCTGATAATGATTTATATATTCTCTCATTTTTCTCAATCAACCCAGGTAGGACTCTGTCAATTGTGTTGATATTTTCATAGAACCAGCTTTTGGCTTCATTAATTATCTGTGTTACCTGTTTATTCCTTCTCTCATGTTTATATTATTCCTTTGACATACTTTTGGTTTATGTTCTTATATTTTTAGCTTCTTGAGGTGGGAATTTAGGTAATTGATATTAACCTTTTTTTTCTGGTTTTCCAAAAAAAACATTTAAAACTTTAAGTTTTTCAAATATTTCATGCCAATCTCTTCTGGCTTGTAGTGGTTCTGTTGATAAATCAGCTGATAGGCTTATCGGAGCTCCCTTGTATGTATGTATACAATGGAATAAAGACAGTTTCTTCAAAATATGGTGTTGGGAGACCCAGACTGGCACATGCAAAAAAAAATGAAACTAGACTACCAACTTACACCATACAACAGAAGAAACTCAAAATGGATAAAAGACTTAAATAAAAGCCATGACACCATAAAAGTGCTTGAGGAAAATATATACAGGAAAATTTCAGATATCCCACATAGCAATATCTTCACTGATATGTCCCCTAAAGCAAGGAACATAAAGGAAAGAATAAACAAATGGAATCTTATCAAATTAAAAAGCCTCTGCATGACTAAAGAAAATAGCATTAAAATGAATAGAGTACCAATATATGGAAAAACATATTTGCCAATGATACCTCGGACAAGGGTTTGATCTCCAAAATATGTAAAGAACTCACATAACTTCACTCTAGGAAGACAAACAACCCAATTAAAAAATGGGCAAAACACTTGAACAGACACTTCTACAAGAAGGACACACAGAGGTCCCAGAGACATATGAAAAGATGCTCAGCATCACTAACCATCGGAGAGATGCAAATGAAAACCACAATGAGATACCAATTCACACTGGTGAGAATAGCCATCATTAGTAAATCAACAAACAAGTGCTAGAGAGGCTGCATAGGAAATGAAACCCTAGTATATTGTTGGTGGGAATGCAGACAGGTGCAGCTGCTGCAGAAAACTGTATGGAATTTCTTCAAAAACTAAAAATGGAACTGCCTTTTTACCCAGTGATTCTGTTGCTGGGAATATACCCTAAGAATCCCAAGTCACCAATTCAAAAGAACTTATGCACCCCTACATTCATAGTGGTGCTGTTTCTGATAGCTAAGTGCAAGACAGTCTAAGTGCCTGACAACCTAAGTGTCCATCAGTAAATGCATGGATCAAAAAAATCTATGGTACATTTACACAGTGGAATACTACACAGCAGAAAGAAAGAAGAAACTCCTACCTTTTGTATCAGCATGGATGAAACTGTAGACTATTATGGTAAGTGAAATAAGCCATGTGGTGAAAGAAAAATACCATATGATGTCACCTATAAGTGGAATGTAATGGACAAAATAAACCAATGAACAAAATAGAACCACAGGCATAGATACAGGGGAGCAGACTGAAAGTGACTAGAGGAGAGTGAAGAGGGAGACAATGGAGGAAAGAAGGAGAAGGGGCTAGACAAAGAACATTTATGAATTACCCAAAGACATGGACAACAGTGTGGGATTTCATTGTGAAAATGGAGGGTGAGATGGTTGGAGGAGGGAAAAAGGGGAAAAAGTGAGATACTTGTAATAGAATAACAATTAAAAATGATAAATAAATATTTTCAAACAGAAAAAATAAAACTATAAGTTTCCTTCTAAGCACAATATTTTGAACTGTTTTATTTTATTTTTATTATAATTCTATTAGAATTTCTTCTTTGGCTCATGGATTATTTAGAAGCATCTTGATTAAGATCCAAATATTTGAGGATTGCTTAGATTCCTATTGTTATTAGTTTTTATTTATTTTTTTAAATTTTAATCATTGTTCAAGTACAGTTTTCTGCCTTTTACTCCCATTCCAGCCCACCCACCCATCCCTCCCCACCTCCCTCCCATTACCACACCCCCCACTAGTTTTTGTCCATGTGTCCTTTATATTTGTTCTTGTAAACTCTTCCCATTCTCCCATGAAATTCCCTCCCCTCTCCCCTCTGGTCATTGTCAGCCTGTTCTCTATTTCAGTGTCTTTGACTATATTTTGCTTGTTTCTTTGTTTTGTTGTTCAGGTTCCTGTTAAAGGTGAGATTATATGGTATTTGTCTTTCACTTGCTGGCTTATATCACTCAGCATAATGCTTTCCAGTTCCATCCATGCTGTTGCAAAGGGTAGGAGCTCCTTCTTTCTTTCTGCTGCATAGAATTCCATTGTGTAAATGTACCATATTTTTTGATCCATTCATTTACTGATGGGCATCTAGGTTGCTTCCAACACTTAGCTATCATAAATTGTGCTGCTATGAATATTGGGGTGCATAAGTTCTTTTGAATTAGTGTTTCAGGGTTCTTAGGATATAATCCTAGCAGTGGAATTGCTGGGTCAAAAGGCAGATCCATTTTTAGTTTTCTGAGGAAGTTCCCTACTTTTTCCATAGTGGTTGTACCTGTCTGCAGTCCCACCAATAGTGCACTAGGGTTCCCTTTTCTCCACAACCTCTTGAACACTTTTGTTTGTTATTAGTTTTTACTGTAATTGTTTTGTGTACTGTGTGATTTCAGTCCTTTTTGGACACACTGAAATCTGCTTTATGGACACACATATGGTTTATCTTGGTGAATGTAGCATGTACATATGAAAAGTATATATATTCTGTTGCTATTGGGTGTCCTAGGCTATAAATACCAATTAAGTCAACCTGGTTGATATCATTGCTCAGCTCCTCTATGCTTAATCTGATTTTTGTGTATATATTCTATTAATTACTGAAAGCAGGGTATTAAAATTTACTGTGATTTTGAAAATGTCTATTTTTCTCTTTAATTCTGTAGCTTCCTGTTCATGGATTTGAAAGTTCTGTAATTAACTACATGTGCATTTACATCTTTCCTGACAAATTGATTGTTATCACTATAAATGTCCCACTCTACTTTAGTAATACTCTTTGTCTTGAGATTTCTTTTAGCTGGTATGAGTATAGATACTATGTTTCTCTTATGTCACTGCTTGCAAATACAACATATCAATCTATTTTTCCATATATCTGTGTCATATTTAATATATATATATATATATATATATATATATACATTATACACATAAAAATAAAGTATGTTCAAGACAAAGTTTTGAATTACAGTGTTTCTGATACTTTCTACCATTCCATTGTAGTGTCATGTATTATACTGTTATGGTTGTCTTTACATCTACTATTGGTTTTTGTTTCCTTTTATTTTTGTCTTTCTGTTTTCCCCACTATGCCCTCCTTTAGATTATTTGAATGTATTTTAGAATGTGATTTTATCTACTAACTTTTAACTGTATTTAATTTTTAGTAGTTGCTGTGGAGATTCCAGCATGCATTCTGAAATTGTGACAGCCTACTAAAGATTAGTATTTTACCACTTAACATAAAATATAGTAACCTTACAACTACATGGGTCCATTTTCTACCCCTCCTCACCTTCTTTTATACAATGTTTGTCATATGTATTACAACTAATTGCATTTCAACTCCATAACATATTGTTTGCTTTAAATAGTTGTGTTTATTTTAAAGACATTGAATGATTTGTCATTTTTACTCAAATATTTACATTATTTTGAGTCTCTTCAGTCATTCCTAATGACCTAAGATTGTCTTTTCCACTTGAAGAACTTTCTTTGGCATTTCTTATAGTTTAGATTTGCTGGTGATTCATTCTCTTCATTTTCTTTTTGTCTAAAACCAAAATTTATTTTATGCCAGTTGCTTCCTTCAAACTCTGATTCCTCTCCCAAATCTGCATGTTTTTATCATTCCATAAAAGGTAACAAAATACGTAGGACAAAACTTTTCCTTTCTTAAACTGTTACAAACCCATATTGCTTATATATAAATATTATAATCTAAAGATGATCATTAATTAGGTGTGCAAGTTCAACAACATAGCCCATTAACTGTTAAAAAAAAAACACCAAAAAAACAAGACAAGTTTATCTAAGAGTGGAGTGTCCTCCTGTGTTGTTCATCCTCAATGATCACAGGATTTTGTCAGTAAAGGAGGAAACCCCTGTGTGCATGTGTGTATAAGAGTGCTTTAGCCTAAGTTTTCACACCTCAGAGAACATAAATATACATAGAAGCATCCTTAATAGAATCAAGTACAAATCAATCCATTTGAGCTAATTTCAAATACAGAAAAAAGTATGGCACAGAATAAAAGCCACAACATGGTTTTCTTTAATTATACAGACTAACATCACATATGCCAGCATGGAGTTTGTTATTCAGACTACACAGATGTCTCTCTTTAATTCAATCAGCCCTGCTCAAGCAAAAGACAGGAAATGATTTGATGGTAATGATGATTAAACTTGCTCGGCACTCTGATACAAATGGAAAAAAATAAACCAGGGATGCTTCCACTGGTCCCAGTTCCAGAATATTCCCACTGAAACAGACACTCTCTTTTTAAAGGAACAGGAGTAGGAGGAAGGGTCTAGAAGATTTGGATAAGTACAAATACTTCAAGTTTTAGAATTTGCATGTGATCGTCAGTGGAGCCCCAACTAGAGGCCCTGTCCCACTCCACCTAGCCCTGACCAGGCCTTCATGTGGCCTCAAACTCATCACTGTGCTGCTTGGTGTTGCCCTCTCAGATCTGCTGCAGGATTTTGTACTTGCCCCAGCCTTGCTGCATGTTCTCATTGTGGATGATGTTGTTGTGGTTCCTCTTGCTCTAGTCTCTGTCACAGGACAGCTCACTTGATAGATTCATCAGCTGCCACTGCACGCACTAGTTCTTCTTGGCCTCTGTGATCTGCTTATCTTCATTGTGGCCCTCCAGGATGTCCTTGCTGAACAGCTTGGTGCTGTAGCCTGTGTACTCCATGCCCTTCTCCTTCATGTTCTCCTGGATGTGGTAGCCCACAGGCTCATATGCAGGGGAGGGGAGCGACAGGGGTGGGGATGCTGTCATCACCAGTTGCAGCTCTTCCCCGGTCTTCACCAGGTCATCTAGGCTTCCTTGGCCTGGTGCTGCCACTCCTGCTGCCACTCCTCAACTTCATCCTCCCTGCACCTGCATGCCTCCTACAAGAGGGCTATCTTGGTAGTGTACTCTGCAAGCTCTATAGCCAGCTGCTCCTAGCTCTTTATCTGATCTGCTGCCTGCCTCTCCATCTCCTCCTGGGCATGCAGCACATGGCCAGGTGGTCAGCTTGGAGGCTCTCAGCCTCCTTGTGGGTGCACTTTCGCTCCTCCTCCAGTTGCAGGGCCCTCTGAAACTAGTCCTGGAGCTCTTTCTTGGCCTTCTTGGTTTTGTGCTGGTAGTCCTGGACCCTGAGCATCAGCTCCTCCTTCTGCCATATCATCTGCTCTTTCTCTCTCTCTCTGCAGTTTCTCTCCTCTTCTCATTTTCCAGCTGTTGCAGCTGCAGCTGTTTTTGGTGCTTCTCCTCTGGGGCCTGGGGCTTCATCTCCTACACCTCGATGGTGTCAGGCTTCCTGCGGGGTAACTTCAGGTTGTGGTTCCTCTTGCAAGCTACAAAATCTGCTTGTTGATTTGCAGGGGGGAGGAAAAGAATAAGTCAGTTGCCTTCTTGTTGATGGGCTTAATGACAAACTTTTTTTTTGTTATTGAAAGAGATGTAAGTCGTGACACCACAAAAGTCCTAGAGGAAACATAGGCAGTAAAATGTCATATATCTCATGAAGCAATATCTTCACCAATATATCTCCTAGGGCAAGGGATATAAAGGAAAGAATAAACAAATTAGAATACATCAAATTAAAAGGCTCCTGCATAGCTAAAAAAAATCAGCAAAATGAAAAGGAAACCAACTGCATGGGAAAACATATTTGCCAATGATATCTTGGACAAGAGTTTTATCTACAAATTATATAAAGAACTAAAAAACCACACCAGGAAGTCAAACAGTACAATTAAAAATTTTTTAAAGGACTTGAACAGACACTTCTCCAAGGAGGACATACAGAGGGTCCATAGACATATGAAAGGATGCTCAACATCACTAGCCATCAGAGAGTTGCAAATTAAAACCACAATGAGATACCACTTCACAAGGTCAGAATGGCCATCATAAACCAGTCAGCAAACAACTGATGCCAAGGATGTGGAGAAATGGGAACCTTGGTTTACTGTTGGTGGGAATGCAGACTGGTGCAGCCTCTATGAAAAACAGTATGGGATTTCCTCGAAAAAACTAAAGATGGAACTGTCTTTTAATCTAGTGATCCCACTGTTGCAATTATACCCTAAGAATCCTGAAACACCAATTCAATAGACCCTATGCACCCCAATGTTCATAACAGCACAATTTACAGTAGCCAAGTATTGGAAACAGCCAAAATGCCCATCAGTAAATGAGTGCATCAAAAAACTGTGGTGCATTTACACAATGGAATATTATGCAGCAGAATGAAAGAAGGAGCTCCTACCCTTTGTGACAGAATGGATGGAACTGGAGAGTATTATTCTAGGTGACAAAAGCCAGGTGGCGAAATACAAACACCATATGATCTCAGTCATAACAGGAACCTAATGAACAAAAGAAACAAATGAGCAAAATACAACTGGAGACATGTAAGGGAGGAACAAACTGACAGTGACCAGAGGGGATGAGGGAAAGGGATAATGGGGGATATAAAGGGAAGAGTCCAGTCAAGCAGCATGTATAAAAGGCCCATGGTAATGGACAGCAGGGTGGGAACTGACTGAGGAGAGATGGGGCAGGCTAGAGCAATGGAGGAAAAACTGGGGCAACTATAATTGAAAAACAACTAAAAAAAGAAAGATCTGAAAGATAGGGAAGTAAGATTTGACTCAGCTATTGGTGTTCGCCTTCTGACTTCTTTCTGGATCCATCTCAGGTTTTGTCACAGCTCCAGGTCCTATTGTCTTACTCTTGTTAGGGGGAAGGCTCTTGATGATTTTAAACCTGTCAAATTGGTTTTACAGGTCATCTGAGATCCTGCAGGCAGAAGGGGACTGGGCTCCTTTTTTCCCCCCATGGACAAAGCCAAAGGAGGGTAGGATTGAGGGTGGGAGGTGGGGGTGGGTGAAGTGGGGGAGAGTGGTTGGAGGAAAATGGAGACAACTGTAGTTGAACAACAATAAAAATAAAGTAAATTTTAAAAAGAAATGATTATGTTTTACTCTAAAAAAAAGTTTGTTCCTGATTTCACTTCATGGGAAAGCCCATCTTTGGGGTCAACTTATCATTTTTCTCATAAGTATTTAGTCCAAAGACATCCACTCCAAGTGAAAGGTCTGTTCCTTTCTTATTTTTTTTTTTACCTCAAAATAATTGGTTCCATACATTTCCAGTTCCTGGATAATATTCAGATACTCCAGCATAGCACTCACTCTCTGAGCATCTGGAGGTGCTTAGTGTGCCACATCTGGATCCAGTTCTCTCACTGGTTGTGGTGAGCTTGTGAGGGTCATGACTCACTGGGGGATCAGCTGCATGAAGCTGAGGTACTCAGAATTCTGCATTTTTTTTGTTATAGTCTCCAAACTTTGGCTTGCACTGCTAAGAGCTGAGAAGCTCTGTGGTCTCAAGAGGGCAGTCAATCCCATTGTTAAGAAAGCCCCCCTTCATTTGGAGGAAGAAGAACTTCTGTGTGATGTCCTGGATGAGCTCCTCAGACACATCTTCAAGAAGAATGTGGCCCTGAACTTGAACTGGAAAGGAGTCTTCTTCCTTACCTCTTGGGCTGACACCTTCTTATCAAATTTCAGCTAGGTAGGGAAATCCTGTATTATCTACAAACTGGAGGCCAAAGTACCACACTCCCAGCATGCCAATAGTCTTAACCACCTGATCAAAAATCTGTTTTCCTGTCGTATTTGGTAGGATGGTGAACTCCAGCTCTGCATCTACGGTGGGAACTTGGACACTGGTTGGTTTCAGCATTTTCAGTTCCTGGAAGGGTTTTTTTTTTTTTAATTCTCTGAAAACACAAGTCACCAGCAGTAGTTGAGAAGGCTTGGCTCTCGGGACCCATGGAGTCTGCAGAGGACCACTTCTCTCCTGAATGTCTGTGCTTTGGCCTAATTTATAGTTTTTAATAATTGGAGGATAATTTTAAGAGTTTACTGACTTATATTGAAAGTAGAATCCCCATTAAGTTGTTTTTAAAAAATATTTAAAACATGGAAAGTGTTTATGCAGTATTGGTAAATGAAAAATATAATCATGAACAGAATGTCTTCCAATTTTTGAAACAAAAAAAATGTAGCTATACATTTGATGTATAAAAAGGAAAATAAAACATCTAAGCCCTAATAAGGATTATTACTTGGTGGTTGCATTGTGGCTGATTTTTGTTTTATTCTTTAAAACTTACTATAAATTATATTTTAAGAACTGCACATTTACCCCTGGCTGGTGTGACCCAGGGGATTGGGTATCAGCCTTCGAATCAAAGGGTCACTGGTTTGAGTCCCAGTCAGGGGACATGCCTGGGTTGTGGGCCAGGTTCCCAGTAGGGGGCATGTGAGAGGCAACCACACATTGATGTTTCTCTCCTTCTCTTTTACCATCTCTGCCTCTATAAATAAATAAATAAAAGTTTTAAAAATAGCACACTTAATTTTATGATCAATAAATAATAATTGATTTAAAATGATGTTGGAAGGCAATGAATTAACTTTAGTATTTTAGAGGAAAAAAAGGTTATTATCTAGTCCAGGAAATCAGAGCATCTTTACATGGAGAATGTGGGATATGAAATGTTTCTAGAAGGTGACACTTTAAATAAATATATGATAATATAGGTGAAATGGAAGGAATATTCCAATATTTTCTTGTTATAGAATTTTAGTTTTTGAATTCAAGAAGGTATATGCCAAGTTTCTCACTTTTTTGAGTTGCAAAATGAGTTTGTTACATTGGGTTTCATCCATAGGTTGATTCTGTTAGCAAGAGTAGCAGAGGGATAGGTTACTCATTGAACCTTCAGTTTGGTTTCTATTTCTGGCTCAGAGGCTGGAACTGGGGAAGTAAAAAAGAGAAGAATGAAGTATTTGATAACTTTCCTTTATTTTTGTTTCTGTTGCTTTCTTTTAATATCTTCCAACATTTTATTTTCCATCGAGAGAAATATTCTCAATCTGAGATAATCTCATAAACTTTCCTTATCAAACTTCATTAGAGAATTATTTCTTGTTTCTGATGTCATTTTCTATTATCATGATCTAATAAAAACCCAATATTTTAAGAATAAAACATTGAATTTTCACTTGAAATTAAAAATTAAATGTTTAAAACATGTTGTAGCATTTTGATAAAAAGTTCAAAGAGATAATTTTGGATTGCAACATGACTGTTATGCTTTCTAATTTTAACATCATGTCAAATGAACAAGCTACCACTCATCGGAAGTCTCAAATAATGTAAACTACTTTTCATTGTTTAAAACTCAACATCTAGATGCAAGGGGAAAGTTATAATAAAAATATACTACATAATAGGTATTAAATCACAAATCCAACCTCCAGGGTATATACCCTGGAGTGAACGCAACTAAAGACATCCCCTTCCCATCCTATACAGGGATTACTGACGCTCACTATGAGGATCCTGAGGCCCTGCAAGATTATAAGTGTTCAAAGGAATATTCAATAATGTTGAGAATGCAAGACAAAGAAATGGCCTTATATGTTTTAAAAAGATTAATATTAAGTGTGCTGAAATTGTAGTTATTGCTTAACAATCAAATAAAAATTATTTTAATAATAGTATTCTATTTCTTGAACATTTCAAGTAATTGTCATTTAATGCCTACACAGTTTGGACACAAGGGCTGTGAGCACCTTTGGAGGCTGTGGACACCGGAGGGGCTGGGTCGCGCAGCGGGCCCTGATCCCCATAGTCACTGGTCTGGCTGGGGAGTTTGACTGTGGGAGAAGCCAGGCTACAGTGTGGAGTGGCAGGCTTGAACAGGAGAAATTTCTCAAGAGGAAGGAGTGAATAGACAGACACTGTTTGGGGAATTCTCCTAAAGTGATCAATCGCTCCAGCCTCCCTGCCACCCTGCCGAGGGTGCACATGCAGGGAGAGCATCCCCACACCCCAGTCCACAGCTGTAACCCTGGGGAAAGACGTGATTACCAAACCCAGGGTCTAAGGAGCCATGTTAGCTTCCCAGACAGTGCGGGAGCCAGTGTGAGCTAGTGCCACTGACCAAGGAAGAAAAGCCATACCAATCACCCCTCAGCCTGCCGCAGCCATCAAGAGCAGAAAAACGGGTTTGGCCACTTTGAAACCAAGAGACTTTTTAATTTGATTCTATTTTTTTTAACAATTGTTAATTTTTTAAATTTTTGTTGTTTTTATTCTCTTTTGATTTTTTCTGTCTCTTTCCTGATTTCTTGTTTTATTCCTTCCTCCTTCCTTTCCTCCAATTTTATCTCTTCTTCCTTCATTCACCTGCCTTTTCTATTTTTATTCTTTTGAATTTTATGTAAATACCTACAAGTGAGACAAAATCCTGGATCTGTGAAAAGACCAAAGTTGAACCCAAAGAAGGGGCATCACAACAGCTGGGACAGTGAAACAGATTTCACTCTGCTATTACAGAGAACCTGCAAGTTATTGCATATTTGTATTATTATTATTTTTCAGTATTCTTACATCTTTTTAAAATAGGATTTTTGTATCCCTCTTCTTTTTGTATACTCTGCTCTGCTAGGCTTGATATATTGTATGACCTGACAGGTTTCCCCTGATATCTCTTTCCATAGTGTATTGCTAATCCACTGTCCTTTAACTCACCTGTGTCCCATTAGCACAGTACTCGAGGTTCTGTACTCCCTATTCTTGTTACCTAGATATCATAGATTCTGTCATATGACTGTTCCCCTAATATTATTGTAAATAATTGCTGTTCCATGCAATTCTAATTACTTCACCACACCCCTCCCAGATCTTAGCCCATTTCAAAGTTTCCTGGACTCTATTAATGTAGTGGTTAACTCTATTCTCTCACATACAACACCTATTTACTATCCTTTACTCTCACCTTACCTCAGAATCTGACCTCCCACAACCTCCCTGCTTTATAGATCCAACTCACAATCCTTCCTTCCCCAACAAGAGTCTTATCTTCTTTCCATCCTTTCTAAAAATCAGCTAGGTTGGTGGAAGATCATGGTTAACAGTATACATAGTCAAAGGATCTCCTATCTCTTCTCTACTTGCTGCTACTGTAAATATCATAGAATACTCTGTTACTGGCTTAAACCATTTTGCCTTCCCCTTCCAACTGATGACAAAAAAGAATAGGTGGAGGTGGTGAACACCAGGATACCCACTGGAGGAGGAAACCCAACAACAAAGGAACCACTAACAGATAACAACAGAAGAAGGTGAAGGAGGGAGTGGTAACCACACAAACCTCAATCCAGGACCTATCTGGAAATACAACTAAATGGTAGAGACAGTTCCCAATACAAACAACTGAACAAGAACAAGAGAGAATCCTTAAAACCTTTTACACATGGAAGAACCAGCTTCAACACAACCTGCCCTCAACAGCACAACAAAATACAAGAGGTGGTGGACAGGGTGACCCTCATTTAACCAGATGGTGGGAAGTAACCACCAAAGAAAGAACCAACAACAATCAAAATCCAAAGGCAAACACAAAGCCAACTTAAATGACACCCTAAAACTCGTGAGCTTGGGAGATCAAGGAAACTGCACCACTGAAACTCACTGCTATTCTACCAAAGAAGTTCACACCACAAACCCAGGGAACCAGAAGAGATCAATTTAAGAAGCTGAGGCTAACAAGAAAAGTCTCACAAACAATGGGAAGACAAAGAAACAATCGCCAAATGAAAGGAAAGGAGGAAGCCTCAAAAAGAATGCTAAATGAAATAGAGGCAATTCAACTATCAGATATTGAGTTCAAAGCAATGGTAGTCAGGAAGCTCAGTGAGCTCACAATGAGCTACCAGAAACTACAGGGAAGCTAAAATGAACTCACTGAAAACTACATCAACATGAAAAAGGAAATAGAAACCCTCAACAATGGCCAAGAGGAAATGGAGAATACAATTTCTGAACTGAAGAACACAGCAGAAGGAATGAGAAGCAGGATCAATGAAGCAGAAGATCCGATCAGCAAGCTAGAGGACAAAGTAGAAGAAAACACCTAGAAAGAGCAAGAAAAGGAAAAGAGGCTCAGAAAGAATGAAGAGCAGCTAAGAGAAATGCAAGACAATGTGAAACATAATAATATTCATATAATAGGGATACCAGAAGGAGAAGAAGAAGAGCAAGAGATAGAAAACCTATTGGAAAAAGTAATGATGGGAAACTTCCCTAATTTGATGAGAGAAAAAGGCACATAAATCCAGGAAACACAGAGAGTCCCAATCAAGAGGAACCCAAACAGGCCCACCTCAAGACACATCATAATTAAAATGGCAAAATTTCAAGACAAGGAGAGAGTATTAAAGGCAGCAAAGGAAAAACAGGATGTAACATACAAGGAAGCCCCAATAAGGCTAACAGCTGACTTCTCAATGGAAACACTCCAGCCAGAAGAGGATGGCAAGAAACATTCCAAGTAATGAGAACCAGAGGTCTGCAACCAAGGCTACTTTACCCAGCAAGGCTCTCAATCAAGAGAGAAGGCCAAATAAGAAGCTTCCCAGACAAAAGAAGTCTGAAAGAATACACCTCCACTAAACCAGCTCTGCAAGAGATGCTAAAGGGACTGCTTTAAGGAAAGACAGGAAAAGAGAGAGAGAAAGAGAGGAACACAGGTATGTAAATGGCAATGAATAAGTACCTATCAATAACCTATGTCTCCAATCAAAAGACATAGGCTAGCTGAATGGATAAGAAAAAATGACCCACACATATGCTGCCTACAGGAGGCCCACCTTAGGATAAAAGACCTTCACAGGCTGAAAGTGAAGGTCTGGAAACAAAACTTCCAAGCAAATGGACAGGAAAAAAAAGCTGGGGTAGCAATACTCATATCAGACAAAATAGACTTCCAAAAAAGGGCCATAAACAGAGACCCAGGAGGTCACTTCATAATACTCAAGGGAAGAATCTACCAAGAAAACATAAATATTGTAAATAAATATGCACCCAACAAAGGAGCACCGAAATACATAAAGAAAATCTTAGAGGACTTCAAGAAAGATATGGACAGCAACACAATTATAGTGGGGGATTTTAACACCCCACTATCAAAAATGGACAGATCTTACAAACAAAACATCAGCAAAGATATTGTGGCATTGATCAACACCCTAGATGAAATGGACTTTACTGATATATACAGAGCCCTCTATCCAACAGAAGCTAAATATGCATTCTTTTCAAATGTACACGGAACATTTTCAAAGATGACCACATGATAGGACACAAAACAAGCCTCAACAATTTCAAGAAAATTGAAATCATACCAAGCATTTTCTCAGACCACAAGGGACTGAAGCTAGAAACCAACCCCAAGGAAAAAAAAACAAAAACACTCAAAATTATGGAGATTAAATAGCATGCTATTAAACAATGAATGGGTCAAGAATGAAATTAGGGAAGAAATCAAAAGGTTTCTGGAAACAAATGAAAACGAACTCACAGCAACCCAAAACTTATGGGACACAGCCAAGGCAGCCCTGAGAGGGAATTTCATAGCAATAAAGGCCCACCTAAAAAAGTTAGAAACATTTCAAACAAAAAACCTAACCCTATGCCTACAAGAACTCGAGGAACAACAAAAAAGACACTCCGGAGGAAGCAAAAGGAAGGAAATAATCAAGATCAGAGCAGAATTAAATGACATAGAGACTAAAAGCACAATTCTAAGGATCAATGAATCCAAGAGCTGGTTCTTTGAAAAGATAAACAAAATCAACAAGGCCTTAAGCAGACTCATCAAGAAAAAAAAAGAGAGAAGACCCAAATAAACACAATCAGAAATGAAAGAGGAGGGATTACAATATATACCACAGAAATACAAAGGATTGTAAGAAATTGCTACGAAGAATTGTATGCCAAAAATTTTGAAAACCTAGATGAAACGGACAACTTTCTAGAAAAATATAATCTTCCAAAACTCAATGGAAAAGAAGCCAAAAGCCTGAACAAACCAATAACAGCAAAAGAAATTGAAGCAGTAATAAAAAATACTCCCAACACACAAAAGCCCTGGACCAGATGGTTTCACAGGAGAATTCTACAAAGCATTTAAGGAAGAGCTAATCACTATTCTTAACAGACTATTCCAAAAATTCCAAAAAGTTGGGAGACTCCCAAACTGTTTTTATGAGGCCAACATCATCCTAATTCCTAAACCAGATAAAGACACAACCAAGAAAGAAAACTTCAGGCCAATATTGCTGATAAACACTGATGCTAAAATCCTCAACAAAATACTGCCTAATCACATCCAACAGTACATTAAAATGATCACACACCATGACCAAGTTGGATTCATTCCAGGGATGCAAGGATGGTACAATATTCGCAAATCAGTAAATGTACATCACATAAACAAAGCAAAGACAAAAACCACATGATCATATCAATAGATGCAGAAAAAGCATTTGATAAGGTACAGCACCCATTTATGATGAAAACCCTCAGCAAAGTGGGAATAGAGAGAGCTTTCCTCAACATAATAAAGGCCCTATATGAGAGACCTACAGCCAACATCATTCTCAATGGGCAAAAATTAAAATCCTTTCCACTAAGATCAGGAACAAGACAAGGCTGTCCACTTTTACCACTTCTATTCAATATAGTACTGGAAATTTTAGCCACAGTGATCAGACAGAAAAAAGAGATAAAAGGCATCCAAATCTGAAAAGAGGAAACAAAACTGTCGCTGTTTGCAGATGACATGATAGTGTACATAGAAAATCTTATAGACTCGGCCAAAAAACTGCTTGAGGTAATAAATGAATATGGCAAAACAGCGGGATACAAAGTCAATGCCCAGAAATCAAAGGTATTTCTGTACACCCACAATGTAACAGCAGAAGCAGAAATCAAGAAAAAAATCCCATTTGAAAGAGAAAAAGGAAAGATAAAATACCTAGGAATAAACCTAACCAAAGAGGTAAAAGACCTGTATTCAGAAAACTACATAACACTCAGGAAAAAATCAAGGAAGACACAAACAAATGGAAACATATACTGTGTTCATGGATTGGAAGAATAAATATAATCACAATGTCCATACTACCCAAAGCAATTTACACATTCAATGCAATACCTATTAAAGTACCAATGGCTTATTTCACAGGCATAGAACAAACACTTCAAAAATTTATATGGAATCATAAACGACCCTGAATAGCTGCTGCAATTTTGAGAAAGGAGAGCAAAGTAGGAGGGATCACAATACCTGGCATTAAACTATACTACAAGACCAGTGTCATCAAAACAGCTTGTTACTGGCATAAAAACATGTACATGGACCAATGGAACAGAACAGAGAGCCCAGAAATAAACCCAAGTCTCTACCATTAATTAATATTTGACAAAGGAGAGAGCAACATAAAATGGATTAAAAATAGCCTCTTCAACAAATGGTGTTGGGAGAACTGGACAGCTACGTGCAAAAAAATGAAACTTCACCACCAACTTACACCTTATAGAAAAATAAATTCAAGGTGGATAAAAGACTTAAATGTAAATCGTGACACCATTAAAGTCCTAGAAGAGAACGTAGGTAGGAAAATCTCAGATATTTCACACAGAAACTTTTTTACTGACATGTCTCCTAGAGCAATAGACATAAAGGAAAGAATAATTAAATGGGATCTCATCAAAATAAAAAGCTTCTGCACAGCTAAAGAAAACAGTATCAAAATAAAAAGAGAAGCAACTGTATGGGAAAACATATTTGCCAATGATACCTCAGACAAGGGTTTAATCTCCAAAATATACAAAAAACTTACATGACTCCACTCTAACAAGACAAGCAACCAATTAAAAGTGCACTAAGGACTTGAACAGACACTTCTCCAAGGAGGTCATATAGAGGGCCCAGAGACACATGAAAAGATGCTAATATCACTAGCTATCATAGAGATGCAAAGTAAAGCCACAATGAGATGCCAGTTCACACCAGTCAGAATGGCCACCATAAACAAACCAACAGAGCAACAAACAACAAGTGTTGGAGAGGTTGTGTAGAAAAAGGGGTCCCTAGTGCACTGTTGGTGGGACTGCAGACTGGTACAACCACTATGGAAAGCAATATGGAACTTCCTCAGAAAACTAAAAATGGATCTCCCTTTTGACCCAGCAATTTCACTGCTGGCACCATATCCTAAAACATCAACAAAAGAAATCATCAACAAAATCATCAACAAATGAACCTATGCACCCCGATGCTCATAGCAGCACAATTTACAATAGCTAGGTGCTGGAAGCAACCTAGATGCCCATCAGTAAATGAATGGATCAAAAAACTCTGGTACATTTACACAATGGAATTCTATGCAGCAGAAAGAAAGAAGGAGCTCCTACCCTTTGCAACAGATTGTATGGAGCTGGAAAGCATTATGCTAAGTGAAATAAGCCAGGCAGTGAAAGACAAATACCATATAATCTCACCTTTAAGAAGAACATAAACAACAAAGCAAAGAAACAAGCAAAATATAACCAAAGACACTGAAATAGGGTACAGACTTACAGTTATCAGAGGGGAGTGAAGAGGGAATTTCAGGGGAGAATGGGTAGGGTTTTCAGGAAGAAATTTAAAGGACACATGGATAAAAACTAGGGGGAGGGTGGTAATGGGAGGGATGTGTGGAGGGATGGGTGGTTACGCTGGAATGGGAGTAAAAGGCAGAAAACTGTACTTGAATAATGATTAAAATAATGCCTACACAGTTTGAAATAATATAGTCATGTAATATTTTTAGAGAAACATATATTATAATAGATAAAATGATACTTTGTGTTCATTTTCTTTTTTTTTTAATTTTAAACTACTTTATTGCTTAAAAAATGCTAGGCATCATCTGAGGCTCCAGGGGTTTGTAATCTTATTGCTGGTGGAGGGTCCTGCCATGATATTGATCGCTGCTGACAGAACAGAGCAGAGTGGTGGTTGCTTAAGTTTGTGGTGGCTATGGACAGTTTTTTAAATAAGACAACAATTATGTTTGACACATTGATTGACTCTTCCTTTCAGAAGCAATTTTTCTGTTTGATGCAATGCTGTTTGATAGCATTTCACCCACAGTAGAATTTTCGAACTTGAATTCAACTTTCTCAAACAATGACACTGTATTATCAACTAAGTTTATGTAATATTCTAAATCCTTTTTTAATGGTCATTTCAACAACGTTCACAACATCTCCACAGCATTGCAATAAACATGTTTTTTTTAACTGTCCATAAAAAGCAACTCTTCATCCCTTAAAGATTCTATATAAGATTGCAGCAATTCAGTCATGACTTCAGGGCCCACTCCTAATTTTTATTTTCTTGCTATTTCCACCACCTGTGCAGTTATGTCCTCCACTGATGTCCTGAACCCCTCAAAATTATTTGCGAGTATTGATGTCAACTTCTTCCAAACTTCTGTTAATGTTGATAATTTTATCTCTTTCCCTGAATCAAATGTTTCTTTTTAATTTTTAAAATATATTTTATTGATTATGCTATTACAGTTGTCCCATTTTTCCTTACTCTATTCCCCTCTGCACTGGACACCCACTCCCACCTGCATTCCCCCCCTTTAGTTCATATCCATGGGTTTTACATATAAGTTCTTTGGCTTCTACATTTCCTATATCATTCTTAACCTTCCCCTATGTATTTTCAACCTACCATTTACACTACTTATTCTCTGTACCTTTTCCCTCTCTACCACTCCCTCTCCCCTGCTGATAACCCTCCATGTGATCTTCATTTCTGTGATTCTGTTCCTGTTCTAGTTGTTCAATTAGTTTTTTTGTTGTTGTTTTTGTTTAGGTTTGGTTGTTAATAGCTGTGAGTTTGTTGTCATTTTACTGTTCTCATATTTGGCCTTCTTTTTCTTAGATAAGTCCCTTTAACATTTCATATATTAAAGGCTGGGTGATGATGAACTCCTTTACCTTGGCATTATTTGGGAAACACTTTATCTTCCCTTCTATTCTAAATGATAGCTTTGCTGGATAGAGTAATCTTGGATGTAGGTCCTTGCCTTTCTTGACTTCGAATACCTCTTTCCATCCCCTTCTTGCCTGTAAGGTTTCTTGTGAGAAATCAGCTGATAGTCTTATGGGAACTCCTTTTTAGATAATTCTCTTTTTTTTCTCTTGCTGCTTTTAAGGTTCTCTCCTTATCTTTAATCTTGGCTAATGTAATGATGATGTGGATTAGTGTGTTCCTCCTTGAGTCCAACTTCTTTGGGACTCTGAGCTTCCTGGACTTCCTGAAAGTCTATTTCCTTGGCTAGATTCAGGAACTTCTCCTTCACTATTTGTTCAAATAAGCTTTCAATTTCTTGCTCTTACTCTTCTCCTTCTGGAATCCCTATGATTTGGATGTTGGAATGTTTAAAGATGTCTTGGAGGTTCCTAAGCCTCTCCTCATTTTTTTGAATTCTTGTTTCTTCATTCTGTTCTGGTTGGATGTTTATTTATTCCTTCTGGTCCAATCCATTGATTTGAGTCCTGGTTCCCTTCCTGTCACTGTTGGCTCCCTGTAGATTTTTATTTATTTCACATAATGCAACCTTCATTGCTGCGTGTGTCTTTTTTATGCTATTGAAGTACCCAGTGAGTTCCTGCAGTATCCTGATAACCAGTGTTTTGAACTGTGCATCTGATAGGTTGGCTATCTCTTCATCACTTAGTTGTATTTTTTTCTGGAGCTTTGAACTGTTCTTTCATTGGGACCATTTTTTTTTGGCACACCTGTTACATAGTAAGGGGTGGAGCCTTAGGTGTTCACCAGGGCGAGGGACCCCATGTTACTACCTTGTGATGCTGTATGTGGGTGAAGGGTCTGAGAGGGAACAGTGCCACTTACTCCTCTCTCTGCTGGTTTTCAGTTACTTCCCCAGCTGTCCACAATCAAATCGGTCCTTTCTGGTTCTGATTCCTGGGTGTCTGGGTTTTTGTACATTCTAGGACCCTGTGGGTCTCTCTAACAATCTCTCCTGTGAGCCAGGGAGTTTCTCCTGCTGCCACCTCGACCCCCACAGGTGTTTTTAGCCAGAGGCTTTGAGGCTTTATTTCCCTGTGCTCGAACCCTGGGTTGTGTGGTCTCTCCTGCTTCCCAATTGTTCCTCCTGGTTTATCTGCACTCGAATGTGGAACATACAAGCCTCCAAGCCACTGCCTCATCTAGTTCTCCAGCCTCCACCTTGCTGTGAGTCCTCTCCACCCAGCTGCCCATCTCCACCCCTCCTACCGCTATGAATGAATGTTTCTTCTTTAATTCCTTGGGTGTTAGACTTCCATACAGTTTGATTTTCTGTCAGTTCTGTTGTGTTTTTTTGTTGTTTTAAATTTACTGTTGTTCTTCTTTTGGTTGTGTGAGGAGGCACAGTGTGTCTACCTACACCTCCATCTTGGTGGGAAGTCTCCCATTTTTTTGTCAGTATTCTCTGTATTTGTCATTGCAGTTAGTCAGATCGTTTTTAATACATGGGCATCTGAATCATCTCTCCGCAACCAGCAATAATAAATGTTAGGAGAATGCTTGATCCTTAACGAAATGTATACTTTTTAATGAAGCTCAAACAGTTTATCACTGATCATTTAAAATTCACTTAAGCATCTAGAATGGAATGGCTGGAATTTCCTAGCAGAACTTCCTGTGAAGTTAGAAATGTTCTGAATCTGCACTGTCTGTTATGATAACTACTAATCATGTGTTGCTATTAGATCTTAAAATAAGACTAGTGTGCCATAGAAACTAAAATTTAATTATTAATAAATTAGTTACTTTAAATAGCAACGTGTGGCTATTTTTAGGTTTAGAGTATAGATAATAATAGAGTTCTCATGTATTATTGAAATAGTAAAGTGATAATAAAACTTTAAGTAGAATTTTCTTTCTCTTATTTCACTCTGAAATGAGAATTTAGTTAGAAATTGAAAATTCAAAAAAGCTTTTTAATTCACCAAAGTCTCCAAATAAACATGAAGAAAATGCAACAATTGAGTATGCAATCCAAACGTTTCAGTTTTCTGTTTATTTGTTGACAGGGTTTAAATATTCTCTTGAGATTTATTTTTTTGAAATGCATAATTGATGCTCTGTTGAATTAGTTGAAATTGTTAAAAATTTATATGCTTAAATTTAAAATGAATATTTAAGTTTAATTCATTAAAATATTTATATTTATTTTGTTAAAGAAAAGAAGCCTGAACACCTAATTTTGCATAAGTTATATAAAATCATTTTAACTATCTGTGGATTTTGTTAGTGGCTGTTATCCATCTAATATATATCATGACAAAAAATTCTCAAGTGAAAGGAGAATGTAGTGCAAATTTGTCCTCCTTCAAATTCTGTCATTAAACTTTTAATGGTTTTCTGTGACCACCTTTGAGCAGTTATAGGTCTTCCCTTTTGTCTGTAGTAAAATACAGGGTCCAGCAGAAGTAAGGCTTGCTTGAACGTGATGGGTAAGGTATGTGAATGTCCCACACAAGATGGACAGCAACTTGAACATTTCACCTAAAATGCCACATATGGTGTGCTTGAGTGTGATATTGTTATGTTATAGAACTATATGCTTATGATTTTGTAATAAAATATTTTATGTAATACAAGGGGTGTTATTTGTGCTGGACCCTGTATTTTTTGGGGAGGAGGTGGTAGTGGTGGGATGGTGTGACAAGAAGGGGATAATAAAAGTAAAAATATTGTAGAACTCAGTATAGTTTTTATACTCATTTGGTATTTCTGATCTTTTTGGCTTGCTTTCTCTTTCTGTCTCTCTGCCTCTGTGTGTCTCTCTCTCAGACTTGAGCACCTACTTAACCTTAGTGTATTATCATGTGTGGATTTAATAGCATTATTCTAGCATTATAGTCATTGTTAGGGGAAAATAAATTTCTTCACATGCAAAACAGGATTTTTTTGACTACCATTCAATATTCTACCTTTAACTTTCTATCATTTAAGTTTCCTTTTATCATAGCCTCTTTCTGCTCCCTGAGTAAAGTGAAGGTAACAAACACTGGCAAGAAAAAAAAACTTGGTGAAAGACAGGAAGAAGAAAAGTGATCATCTGCAAACTCCATTTGCACCTTCAGAGATATAATAATGTGAATTATTAATATGCAAGGTCTTATATTCTTGGTATTTAAAAATGTCTTACAGCATTATCCAGGTAACTGTTTATGGCCTCCATTCCCTACCCCACTAGTGTGTAATGTCTTATTAATGTGGGGAAATCTGCTGATTACATATTGCCACTCCTGCCTGAAGGCACAAGTGAGAATTCAATTGAATTTCAACATCATTTTCCACTTTCAATACCCACTATGCTATGGCTCAGCAGAATACATTGGAGGTGGTTAAATTCAAATTTATTTTTCTATCAATATAATGTTGTAAAATTTGCAATAATGACCTTAATTTGTGTTATGCGCTGTATGGATAATAGCATAATTTTCCTAATGAAAATAACTAATATATACTATACATTTGTTGTTTTAAATTGTGGTAATAATGCCTTTTTAGTGACTTTAGTCTTCACTTTTCTGAAGTGAGGTTTTGTAAAAATGGCTAGTGATTTTACTGATTATCCCCAAATGGCTCAATGAACATGTTCTTAATATGCTATGAATAAATTTTTAAACTTATTTTTCAAAGTGCCTATATGGTAGTTTTAAGCCCTGAAAATTTTACTCCAAATAAGCTCATCTTTAAATGTTGGAGTCAAGAATTGGTTTTATTTATTTTAGAAAAAAATGTAACAGCTCTTTTAAAATAAAAAAAAAAAGATTCCAGAATTGAGACTTTTGTTAATTGCACAACAATACTTATTTACACATAAAAATTTTAAAAAGGCCTTTTTGAAGGAAAAGTATATTTCTTAAGCTCTGTTAATATTTTGCCTCTATTTGTTTCCAGTGGCTTGCTCAGGCTCTCTAGTGATTATGTTTGGAACACTTATGGAGTGCATTACTTAAACATTGTTGCAGTGATGCAGCTCCATGAGCAATGCAGGAAATAAAAGACAACAGGGAAAATTAATTTACATTGGCTTAAAAAAGACTAGAAAAAATGGATTCCAGTACTCCTTTAAGTGCTCATGCTACTTTTTTTGTGAAAGGAGAAACACCACACAATATATTAGGACAACAAAACTAGCTTTTTAGATGAAACAAACAAACAAACAAACAAAAACCAACAACAAATTGTTCAAGGATCATTCCTACTCTGACTAGAAGATTCCATATTCTATGAGAGATTGCAGAAGATACTGACAAACAAATCTTACCTTTCTTGCTTATGGCCCTGTAAGTGTCAGGCTATCTCAGTATTTAGTACCAGTCATCATCCTAATATTCAGTCAAGGATATGAAGTAGCTAGAAATGGCTTAGAGATTGCTAGAAAAAGAAAGCAGTCATCCTTAGAACCCATATGTGTATGGTGGCCCTGTGAAAAGTACCATCTCAAGGTGTTTTACCTAAAGCCCAAGAAGTTAAATCTTATGTTTGTATTTTTCTTATTTTACCTCTCTAGATAATTACAACAATTAAAATCATTTTTAGATTATGGAAGCAATCTATGCTCTTTGTGAGCCAACACAGAATAATACAATGTTAAATGACTAAGTCAACTAAAAATTTGGCTTATGGTTGATATAGATTAAAGAATTATATCAATGTTAAGTTTCCCGAAGATTGATAACTGTATTGGTGGAAATATTATTTAGATGAAATGCTCACTGAACTATTTAAGGGTAGAGAGCTTTATACAATTTACTCTCCATTGTTTCAGAAAAATGTTAAGTGTGTGTGTGTAAATATATGTAGATGCACATTTATATGGAAAAGAAATAGCCAACAATGAAGCAAATGGAGTAAAATGCTAATATGTCAAGCTATATAAAAGATAGGTGGGTGTTCTTTGTACTATTGTTATCCTTGCAACTTTCGTTAAGCTTGAGATTATTTCCAAAAAAGTTGAAAAAATAAACAGTGAAAACTCCCATTATCCAGATTTTTTCTATGTATACATCACACAGAGATGTTTTAAAATATAAATAGGATAATATATATTTAATTTTGTGACTAGATTTTTTTTCTTTTTCACTTACCATATATATTGAATTGTGTTAGTATTATGGGCACCTGATTTCCAAGTACAGTCATTTTATTCTAGCCAAGCTTCTTTTGAAGGCATTGCACTCTGTCTTTTTCAATTGCCCAATGAATCTTATACATGTGTTTCAAAGAACTATGTCAACATTTACATTAGAGTAAAAATTGAATTTGAGATAACCATATTTCTGAGGTCCTACCATGGGGAAAACTATGTTATAAAATTCAACTTAATTTGTTATTTTAGTCATTTACGGAAAAGATAGTTCATTCATGTGGTTTAAATTTAAAACAGTGCAAAAGGGCATACAGTGAAGAACATTCTTTCTATCTCTTTCCCTGCTACCCAGGCCTTCTTTTCAGAAGCAATCAGGGTTATTTCTTTCTTGTCTATCTTTCCAGAGATATTGTTTGTGTTCACAGTATGTGTATGTGCATTTGTGCAGTCATATCTTCATAGCATGCATATATATGCACATATATATGTGTATATATTCATATATCTGTATATTATATTCAAATTCATCACATATTTATTGAGCCCCTTCAGTGTACCATACACTATTATAGGTGTTGTGATATATCAATGAACCAAACAAAATCCTTACTCGCATGTAGCTGTCATTATAATGGGAATACACATACAATAAACCACAAGCATAATAAATCCATTATATAATATGTTAGTAGGTAAAATGTGCTATAAAATAAAGAGGGCAGAGAAAGCACAGTTTGGAGTGCCAGGCATGGAGCAGGAGAAGAAAACTGTGTTGGAATTTCAAAGAGAATGGGACTCCTTGAGAAAGTAACGTTTATGCAGACTTGAAAGAGTTTTAGATTATCTTGCGGATATCTGGAGCACTTCAAGAACTGGCAATGGTCAGTTTTAAAGCCTTAAGGTAACAGCATCATGCCTGGTATCCTTTAAGAATACCAAAGGGTTCCGTGTGACTGGATCAGAGTGAACCAAAGAGAAAATAGTTCCATAGAAGGTCAGAGAAGAAATTTAGAATCAGCTCACATGAATGGAGAGACATGGGGGAGGTTTGATCAGAAGAATGACATTATCTGACTTAAGTTGTTTTTTTTTTTTACCCTCACCTGAGGAGATTTTTAAAATTGCTTTTAGAGAGAGGGGAAGGAAGAGGCAGAAACATCAATATGGGAGAAACATCAATTTGTTGCCTCCCATATGTGCCCTGGCTGGGGATAGAACCCGCAACCTAGGTATATCCTGACAGGGAATCTAATCTCCATTCCTTTTGGTTACTGAACAATGCTCCTACCGAGTCCCATTGCCCAGGGCTGACTTAGGGTTTAAGAAAGTAATTCTCTGACAGCTGAAAATAATTTTTGTACAGTATTAAGACATGGGTGAAAACAAGATTAAGTGGGTTGTTCCAAAATTTGGATAGTTTGGATCAGGGTAGTAGCTGTAGTCCAGTTACACATATATTCTGAAGTCAGAGCCAACAAGATCTAACAGTTTGAGCATGGTATATGAGTGAAAGAGAAAGAGTCAGAACTAACTTCAATAGTTCTGACATGAGCAACTGAAAATGTGGATTTGCCATTGGGACAGACACAGGTATTGAGAGGCCTAAAGTTTCTATACAATGTGGAGGCCTACCTCAGAAAAATGAACACACAATTACAAAAACAGAATTGAATATTTGGTAAAATGGGAATATTTGTTTATAATGAGATAAACAATTACAAAATTTACAAATGTTAAACACGCATACAGGTAGCTGTTTATTTTCCTTTAAAAGGGCCAAATATTGCTCTTTCTATCTTCCAACCAAGATGGAGGAATAGGTAGATATGCTTCACATCATCACTGAACCAAAAGAAGGATAACAAACAATCTAAAGACAAAAACAAACCAGAACTACTAAAAATTGAACTGTATAGAAGTCAAGACAACCAAAGAGTTAAAGAAATATTCATCCACACTGGTAAGAGGGGTAGAGACAGGAAGCTGGGGCAACAACATGCACAACAAGGCAGTGGCTGGCAGATGGAGATATCCCAGTTTCATGTGTGGATAACTCAGGAGGAACAACTGGGGAATGAGATAGACTGAGCAACCCAGGGTTCCAATGTGGGAAACTAAAACCACAGAAGCTTGGACTGTAAAAACCTGTGGGAGTTGTGACAGCAGGAGAAACTCCCAGTCTCACAGAAGAGTCCATTGAGGAGGCCCACAGGATCCTAGAACACACACAAGCCCATCCACATGGGAATCAGCACCTGAAAGGGAATAATCTACTTGTGGGAAGTGACTGAAAGTTGGGTGAGAGCCAAGCAAGCAGCATTGTTCTCTCTCTGACCCCTCCCCCACATACAGCACCACAACACTGGGAAGTGAGTTGTCGTACCCTAGCAAATACCTAAGGCTCTGCTGCTCACAATGTAACAGGTGCTCTCAGACAAAGGAATATGGCCCAAATGCAGGAACAGATCAAATCTCCAGAAGAAGAATTAAGTGATGAAAAAATAGCCAACCTATCAGATGCAGAGTTCAAAACACTGGTAATCAGGATTCTCACAGCAACAACTGAGTATGGACGTAAAATAGAGGAAGAAGTGAAGGCTATGCAAAGTGAAATAAAGAAAAATATACAGGGACCAACAGTGAAGGGAAGGAAATCGGGTTTTAAATCAAAGATTTGGAACAGAAGGAAGAAATAAACATTCATCCAGAACAGAATGAAGAGACAAGAACTCCAAAAAATGAGGAGAGGCTTAGGAGCCTCTGGGACAATTTTAAATATTCTAACATCTGAATCATAATAGTGCCAGAAGGAGAAGAAGAAGAGCAAGAAATTGAAACGTTACTTGAGAAAATAATGAAGGATCATTCCCCAATCTGGAGAAGGAACTAGACACGCAAGCCGAGGAATCTCAGAGAGCTCCAAAGAAGTTGGATCCAAGAAGAAACACACCAATATGTATAATAATTAAATTATCTACAATTAAAAATGAGAGTCTTAAAATCAGCAAAAGAAAAGAAGAGAGTTACCTACAAAGGAGTTACCATAAGACTATCAGCTGATTTCTCAAAAGAAATCTTGCATGCAAGAAGGGTCTGGAAAGAAGTATTCAAAGTCATAAAAAGCAAGAGCCCACAACCTAGATTACTCTACCCAGCAAAGCTTTCATTTAGAATGGAAGGGTAGATAAAATGCTTCCCAGATAAGGTAAGGTTAAAGGAGTACATCATTGCCACACCCTTTTATATGAATTGTTTTTTTTTAAGGTTGAAAGAATGTTTTTTTTTATTTTTTTTTATTTTTAATTTTTTTAATTTTAATCATTGTTCAAGTACAGTTTTCTCCCCCCTACTCCCATTCCAGCCCACCCACCCAACCCTCCCCCCTTCCCCCATTACCCCCTACCCCTAGTTTTTGTCCATGCGTCCTCCAAATTTGTTCCTGTAAATCCTACCCATTCCCCCCTGAAATTCCCTCTTCTCTCCCCTCTGGTCACTGTCAGACTATCCCCTATGAATTGTTAAAGAGACTTATCTAAGAAAAAGAATATAGAAACTATGAACAGTAAAATTACAACAAACTCACAACTGTCAACAACTGAGCATAAAACAAAAACAAAAACAAATTAAGCAACCAACTAGAATAGGAACAGAATCATAGAAATGAAGATCACATGGAGGGTTATCGATGGGGAGGGTGTGGGGTATGATGGGAAAAAAGGCACAGAGAATAAGAAACATAGTTAGTAGGCATGAAATATACAGGGGGAGGTTAAGAATAGTATAGGAAATGGAGAAGCTAAAGAATTTATTCGTTATGACCCATCCACATAAAGTATGGGGGGGATGCTGGAGGGAGGGTGGGTGCAGGGCAGAAGGGGGTAAAGAGAGGGAATGGCACAGCTGTAATAGCATAATCAGTAAAATATATTTTAAAAGGAGAAAAAACTGACATATACCATGAACATCACAAAAACCCAGAAAAAATGCCTAGTTTTAAAGTTAATTACTTGAAACATCTCTACCTGTTATCATTTGTTTAGTTTCAAATAGTTCTTTTATCACTATTCTATGAATATTCCTTTTTAAAGCATCCTGTTCTTGCTTCATACATACATAATGCCTTTTCTGAGTATATCATTGATTGTTTTTTTTAAGTTTTCTTCTTGCATGTCTTCACTTATTTCAGTTTTCTTTTTGTTCTGTTGTAAATATTTTTATTTTTATAAGTTGTTTTAGTTTTTAGTTTTGTCTCTAACTTATGTGTTGGATACTTTCCACAGGGTTTGCTAACTGTTGGTTGTCTGCTCATATTTAAGAGTACTGATCGCAACTCAGAGCCTGGGATGTAGCTTGTTTATTCAGTGCATGGGCAGACTGCTCATCTGTAACCCTCTGCTGTCTGCATATTTACTTTTCTTTCCTGGGCTCATAAGATTGTCTAGATAAGACTTTTGCAATCTTTTTCCTGGAGGGTGATGCCAGTCTTCTGCAAGCTTAGTAGAGGAAACATTCAATTTATAATGCAGATAGCTATCCAATTCCCTTATTTTAGATAGTGTACAGGTTCAGTGTGCCTGGTGTCTTCCAGTTCAGTGACCCTCTATTTTTTACCCATAGCTGAATAATAAACCTCAAGACTTTTGTGGGCATGGAGGAAAAGTATTTATTTAGTTCTTTGGAATGAGGGAGACGATTATTTTAGATTAAATAGTTTTTCATATCCTTGGCCAGGTAGCTCAGTTGATTAGAGCATCATCCTAATATACCAAGCTCATAGGTTCAATTCCCAGTCAGGGCGCATATAAGAAGCAACCAATGAATGTATAAATAAATGCAACAACAAATTCTTTTTTTTCTCTCCTCCTTCATCTTTCACTCTGAAATCAATAAATAAAAATTTAAAAAATAAAATAAAAAAGGAGTGCATTGATTTAAATATTAAAAATAACTTCTCAGTGTCCCAGGTTCGATTCCCAGCCAGGGTACATTCCTGGGTTGCAGGCCATAACCCCCAGCAACCGCACATTGATCTCTCTCTCTCTCTCTGTTTCTCTCTCTCTCTCTCTCTCCCCACTTCCTTCCCTCCCTAAAAATAAATAAATAAAATCTTTTTAAAAATAAATAACTTCTCAAATAGTTTTAGCAAAACCTTCAAAGTTTAGCTGTTTCCCCCATGCCTTTCAGTTCTACAGGTACCTGGCATTGTCACTTTCTGACTCTGATGAGAACATTGAATTATAAATTGTGTTATTTCTCAGCATTCTCCACTAATTCCTGAGGCCTCTACTATTTCAGGTTTCTTAAGTCCACTAACACTAATTATCTGTTTTCCACTTCAGGAACATTGCTTTCATCTATTCTAATGGTCTTCCAGGACTTTTGGGTTTATATATTTAAAAAGTTTTTACCTGAATTTTAGTGGGGTTTGGGGAGATTACAACTAGATACCTATATACAATTTACCATCTAACTGAATCCTCCTTGGGGTCCAATATTTAAATAATTTGTTTTGTTATTACTGTAATTTGACCAGGAATCCTGATTCCATTCATTTTTCAAGGTAACCACCACCACTAGTACCACAACAAACTTACCTAACCATGTTTATTATATGAGAATTAATTGTACACAAGAGGACATGTTAATACAAGTCAATGATACAGCAATTGTGAAGTGAGAATCTACTTGGTACCAGACACTGTACTAAGCTTTTGATATATGGAAATGGATAAAGCTTCGTACTCATCCTCATAAGATCACAGTCTAACAGGTGTAAGTGATATAGACAAAAATAGTATGTGTAATATTACAAGTACATAAATAGTTCCAATATAGACCCCACAGAGGTGTCATTAAATCTATTGGGATCAGGCTTAGGGGAGACTTCCTGGAGAGGTTGATGCTGAGGCAGTGTATGAAGTAGTTAGCCACTTAGATATAACAGATATGATTAAGTTTCATTAAACAATATAAATCTTTCACATTCCTGATTTAGGTCTGAGAGCTCTTTTAGATCTTAGAGTCCCAGATATGAAAGAGAAGAAATAAATAAGTATATATTTCAGAACTTATTAATTCAAGATGACAGAATGTCATGGTAAATATGTTCACATCATAATTCACATAAGTAGAGAAGAAATACAATGAAGTCAGTTTACTTCTTTTGTATTCATTATGATTTTGTGGTGTTTAATGTAATGGTTTACGTAAGAATGCTTTAGCCCTGGCTGGGTAACTCAGTTGTTTGGAACACTGTCTCATACACCAAAATATTGCAGGTTTCATTCCCAGTCAGGGCACATACCTAGATTGTGGGTTTGATCTCCAGTTGGGGCACATTTGGTAGGTGGCTGCTTAATGTTTCTCTCTCTCTCTCTCCCTTCCTTCTCTCTAAAATCAATAAAAACATATCCTCAAGTGAGGATGAAAAAATAAGAATGCTTTAGCCCTGGCTGGTGTAGTTCAGTGGATTGAGCACTGGCCTACAAACTAAAGGGTCACTGGTTCAATTCCTAATCAGGGAACATGCCTGGGCTGTGGGCCAGGTCCCCAGTTGGTGGTGTGTGAGAGGTGACCACACATTGATGTTTCTCTCCCTCTCTTTCTTCTTCCCTCCCCCTCTCTAAAATAAATAAATTTTAAAAATAAAAAAATGTTTTGTGAGATTGAACATGAACACTTTTCATTATCAATTCAAAAAGAAAATCTGAACTTTAGAGTCATAAGTTCATTAAACAAATACTAAACACCTGCTATGTACTAGGAACTCTTCAGGTGTGGGGCAATGATGAAAAAACAGATTGTGGCAGAGGCTGCTTAAAATGTTAAGAGTTTAATGAAGGGAGAAATATAGATTGCAGTAGGATCATATAACAAGTGAGGTTAACATAGCTTTAGACATTTGATGTCTTCCTAAATCACCTATACTTATATTGAGGTATAAGAAATGATAAGTTAGCTAAATGATGAACGCAGATGCTAAAATCCTCAAAAAAAATGAACTGAATAATGCAATGCATCAAAAAGATCATACACCATGATCAAGTGGGATTTATTCCAGAAGTGCAAGTTTCATACAATATTCACAAATAAGTAAATGTGATTCACCACATAAACAGAATGAAGGATAAAAACCTCATGATCATGTCAATAGATGCAGAAAAACATTTTGATAAAATCCAGTACTCATTTATAATAAAAATTCTCAGCAAGGTGGGGATAGAGGGAACATACCTAAACATAATAAAGGCCATGTATAACAAACTCACTGCCAGCATCATACTCAATGGGCACGAACTATAAGTGCTGTCCTTAAGATCAGGTACAAGACAGGGATGTCCACTTTCACCACTTTTTTCAACATAGTACTGGGAGTCATAGAAACAGCAATCAGTCAAGAAGAAAAATAAAAGATGTCTAAATTGGAAAGGAAGAAGTAAAACTGTTCTTATTTACAGATGACATGATACTGTACACAGAGAACCCCAAAGATTATACCAGAAAGCAAAGTACTAAATTGATAAATGAATTTAGCAAAATAGCAGGATAAAGAATTAATATTCAGAAATCAGTTGCATTTTTTATATGCCAATAGCAAACTAACAGAAAAGCTAATTAAGGAAAAAAGTCCAGTTACAATTGGTTCAAAAAGAATAAAATACCTAAGAATAAACCTAACCAAGCATGTAAAAGACCTGTACTTTGAAAATTAAGACCCTGAAGGAAGAAACTGAAGAAGATACAAATAAGTGGAAGAATATATAGAGTTCATGGATAGAATGAATTAACATCATTAAAATGTCCATCCTACCCAAAGCAATCTATAAAGTCAATCCAATTCTTATCAAGATTCCAATGACATATTTCATAGAAGCAGAACAAATATTTCAAAAATTCATATGGAGGCACAAAAGGCCCCACATGGCAACAGTGATCCTGATAAAGAAGAACAAAGTTGGAGAAATTATGCTGCCTAATATCAAACTATACTGCAAGTCTACAGTAATCAAAACAGCATGGTACTGTCATAAAAAGAGACACATATATCAATGGAACAGAATACAGATCCCAGAAATAAACCTACAATTTTATAGTCAATTAATATTCAACAGAGGAAGCAAGTACATACAATGGGTTAAAGATAGTTGATTGAATAAATGGTGCTGTGGATATTGGACAGATACATGCAGAGAAATGAAACTAGACAACCTTCTTATACCACACAAAAGAACAAATTCAAAATGGAGCAAAGACTTAAATGTTAGACCTGAAACCATAAGTATCTGTGGGGGAGCTTTGTCCAGCAGAGCTCTCCTGGCTGCCACAGATGAGAATAAGTCTACCAAGACATGATCTTCTTGGAGAGGAAAGGCTGACCAGTCTCTCAGAGGAGAAAAGTCTAAAGTCTCTCTCTCAATTGGCTTTTATTGAGTTTAGCTTGCATAGGGATGCATATCAAAGAAAGGAGGAATGGTTTACAGAGAACATTTCTGGGATCACGGGTGTCCCTGTGAGTCAGGGGCTGATAGACAGGGTGATGCCAATTGACTGCAAAACCTTAGGAAATAAAGTTATTTTGTGCTTGAACCCTTAAAATCTAAATTGAAAGCATTCTTAGCAAAGCAGGTTTCACAGGATTTGATGCATTCTTTCTCAGGCCTGATCACCCCTCCCCCATTGGGAACCACCAGTTCTGACACAGGGCTGCACCCACCCTTTGGCATTTTTTCAGGCCTGAATCAGGTGGGGGAAGCAAGGCAGCCAAGAGATTAAGAGACTTTTTACAGATAGAATGAGGACTCAGGCTATGATAAAGCTAAGGGGTGAGGGTCTTTTGTTCTTCCTCCACAACCCCTTAAGCCCTTCCCTGATGGCCCCTTTTCAGCTGTGCCTATCTTAGGTTGTTCCTTCCTTGAGGAATCTTACCCATCATTGACTATCCAGCTATCCTCCAGAGGCCAAGCAGGGTGAAATAAATGGAGCAGAGACTGTGCCCCTGCTGGGAGGATAAGTTTTGGCTCCTTACTGGCTTATGGTCTCAAAGTACCCTAGCCACAGGGCCTTTTCACCTGTTGGTGGGGTTACAGCTTCTGAAACCAGGCAAGACAGTTCCCAACAAATATTCCAGAAGAAAACATAGGCAGAGAAATCTTGGATATTGTTCATACAAATTTTTATCAGATATATTTCCTTAGAAAAGGGAAACAAAAGAAAAAATAAACAAAGAGGACTTCATCAAATTAAAAAGTTTTTGCAAAGAAAATCATCAACAAAATAGCAAGGAAATCATCAACAAAATAGAAAGACAACCCACAGAATGGGAAAACATATTCATTGATACATCTGATGAGAGACTAATATCCAAAATTTATAAATTACCTACAAAACTCAACACCAAAAAAAACCCAAACAATTCAATTAAAAAATGGGCAAAGGACCAGAATAAACACTTCTCCAAAGAATACATACAGATGACCAATAGGTATATGAAAAGATAATCAATGTCACTAATCATCGGGGAAATGCAAATTAAAACCATAAAGAGATACCATCTCACACCTGTCAGAATGACTGTCATGAATAAGTCAACAAAGAAAAAGTGCTGGCAAAGATGAGGAGAAAGGACAACCCTTTTGTAGTGTGGATGGAAATGCACACTGTTGCTGCCACTATGGCAAGTAGTATGGAGATACTTCAAAAAATTAAAAATGGATCTCCTTTTGACCCTGTGATCCCACTTCTGTGAATATATCTTAAGGAACCCAAAACATTAATTCAAGAAAACATAAGCTCCCCTATGTTCCTTGCACCGTTATTTTACAATTTCTAAGATATGGAAGCCTCCCAAGCATCAGTCAATAGATGAGTGGATAAAACAACTATGGGACATTTACACAATGGAATTTTACTTGGCAGTAAGAAAGAATAAAATATTACTTTTTTCAATAATATGGATTGAGCTGGAGAACATTTTATGCTAAGTGAAATAAGCCAGTCAGAGAAGGACAAATACCATATGATTTCACTCATATGTGAGATCTATTGAACAAACTGAACTAAGAAGCAAAAAAATAAACAGACTCATAGATGGAGAACAGACAACAGCTAGTGGGGGTGGAGGTTAGCAGGTAGAGGGATTGAGCAAAAGAAAAAAAAAAGGACTCATGGACATGGACAACAGGGTGGTTATTATTGGGGAGAAGGGGTATAAGGGGACTAAGTAGTAATGGAAAATATAATAAAGATTATATATATATATTTTTTAAAAAAGGCTAAGCAAGGGAAAAGAGCTTTAACTGACAATCCAGCACACATGAATTTCCTGAAGTAGTCAAAAGTAAGACCCATTGAGGACTGGACAATAAAGTCAATGTCTGCTTCCAAAGTATGAGGCACACTGTGGCATAAGATAAGGCTTTAGTGACAGGCAGCTGCCAGTTGATAAGCTTGTAAGAATTTATGTTGGAAATGTCCTGTAAGATGGCAGTGTAGGTAAACTTGACCCATTTCCTTGCACAACTACATCAAAATTACAACTGGACTATAGAACAACCATCAGTCAGAACCACTAGAAATAGAACTGAATGGAAGTCCTGAAAGTATGGATTAAAGAAGAAACCATATGGAGACTTGTAGGAGAGATGAAGATATGGAATGCACTGGTCCTACACTTATGTATAGCAGATAAAAATCAGGAGTGATATCTCAGTAGTGAGGGTCTTAGCCCCATGCTAAGCTCCCCAGGCCATGGTTCCAGTGCCAGGAAGATAAGTCCCAATAACTTCTGGCTGTAGAAACCACCAGGGATTGAGGCTGTGGAAGACAGAGACTTCTGGAGTTCCAGGTAGTTCCTCTCAAAGGGCCCAAACACAGACTTACTCAGACTTACTCCCTCTGAGTTCCAGCATGGACATAGAAGATTGAAAGGTATCAGGGAATCACAGGGAGGGACTGAATTGTCTAGTATCAGGGCTAGAGCTCAGGAGCAGGTTTCTCCCAGACAGAAGTGCTGGTAGAGGTGATCTTTTTCTGAGCCCTCCCATCACAGAACCACAGAGGTGACTGGCAGGTGCCATACCTGAGACTTCATCAACCTGGCTCACACTGTTTGCCCCACCCTAGTGATTTCCTGATTCTCTGCTGAACCCAACTTTTGCACCCAGCCAAGCTGTTTCCAGTGGCTTTTCCATATGAAAAGCTTGTCTTGGCCCATGCTTCAGATTTTCCTAAATTCTCTCAAACAAGCAGCATCTGGCTTCAATGATCCCCATACCTCTTGCTAAGTTCCTCCAGACCCGGCACAAGCAGCATCAGACTATGGTTCACAGCTCGACTTCACCTGGTCATTTGTAAGCCCAGCAGGCTGTGCTACTGGAATATCTGGGACACCAACTACATTAGTTAACTCTACCAAGCCTGGGAGATGTAACAACTCTACTTAATACATAGAAACAAACACATGAAGGTTGTCAAATTAGGAGATGAAGAAACATGGTGCAAGTGAAAGAACAGAACAAAACTCCAGAAAAAGAACTAAACAAAATGGAGATAAGCAATCTACTAGATAGAGTTCAAAACACTGGTTATAAGGGTGCTGAAAGACATTACTGAGGGCCTCAACAGCATAAGAAAATCTGGTCAGAAACAAAGATACACTAATTGAAATAAATAATCTACATGGAATCAACAGTAGAGTGGAGGAAGTTGAGAATGAAATCAACAATTTGTAATATAAGGAAGCAAAAAAATAACCAATCAGAACAGCAATAAGAAAACAATAAAAAATGAGGATTGTGAAATTAGCCTTTGGAACAACTTCAATTATTACAACATCTGCATCATAGGGGTGCCAGAAGGAGAAGAGACAGAATAAGAAATTGGAAAACTATTTGAAAAAATAATGACAAAAAATTTCCCCAACCTGGTGAAGAAAATAAACATACAAATCCAGAAAGTGCTGAGCATCCCAAACAAGATGAATCCAAACAGGCCCACACCAAGATATATCATAATAAAAATACCAAAGGAGAAGACAAACAGAGATCTTCAAAGCAGCAGGATAAAAGCAGTTAGTACCTACAAGGGAGCTCCCATTAAATTATCAGTTGAATTCTCAAAAGAAATATTTCAGGATAGAGGAGGTTGGCAAGAAATATTCAAAGTGCTAAAAAGCAAGGACCTAAAACCAAGATACTCTACCTAGCAAAGTTATCATTTAGAATTGAAGGACAGATAAAGAGTTTCCAAGAAAAAAAATGCTAAAGGACTTCATCACCACCAGACCATATTATATGAAATGTTCAAGGATCTTCTCTAAGAGCAAGGAGAAGGTAAAAAAATGAACAATAAATCGGCAATATGTATCTATCAACAATTCCAAAAAAATTAATAAGCAGGATGTAAACACACCATAGACACAGAATGTTTTGATGGTGCCAGATGGGAGTGGGTAGTGGAATGAGTGGAAAAGTGAAGGGATTAAGAAGTACAAATTGGTAATTACAGAATAGTCATGGGATGTAAACTACAGCATAGAGAATACAGTAGCCAAAGAACATATATGCATGACTCATAGACATGGACAATAGTGTGACTACCTGAGGGAGTGGGGACAGCTGAGTACACTGAACACAGAGGAAATATTTGAGAGACTATTATAGCATAGACCAGTAAAATACAAGTTTTTTTAAAAAAGAATTGGGTTTTATCCCAACAAAAATGGAAATTGAAGGGTTTACACAGGGCAGTAAACATTTATACATATTTATTTATGCATTTTTTATTTATTTATTGTTAGAGAGAGGGGAAGGGAGGGAAAAAGAGAGGGAGAGAAACATCAGTGTGTGATTGCCTCTCATGTACCCCGCACCCAGGGACCTGGCCCAAAACCTAGGCATGTTCCTTGACTGGGAATCAAACCAGTAACTCTTCCGTTCACAGGCTGGTGCTCAATCCACTGAGCCACACAAACCAGGGCAGTATACATGTTTATATGTATATATATTATATTATATTATATTATATTACTTTATATTTTATTTTATTTTATCATTTTATTTTTTTGTTGTTATATTACAGTTGTGCCAATTTCCCCCTGTTGCTCTCCCCTGTCCCATCCACTCCACTGCTCCTACAGTCAATCCCTAACCTGTTTTCCCTATCTATGGGCTATTTATACTTGTCCTTTACTAGATTTTTCCCTTTCTTTCCTCCCTTATACCCCTCTACCTATAACTGTGGTCCCTGCCAGTTTGTTCTTATTTCCATGCCTCTGGTTATATTTGGTTCATTTGTTTGTTTTTCTCATTAGGTTCCTGTTATAAGTTAGGTCATATGGTATTTTTGTTTAGCCACCTGGCTTATTTCACTTATAGTGATACTCTCCAGATCCATCAATCCTGTCACAAAAAGGTTTCTTTCTGCTGCATAGTATTCCAATTTGTAAATGTACCATAGATTTTTGATCCACTCATTTTCTGATGGGCATTCAGGCTGTTTCCAGGACTTGGCTATTATAACTAATGATTCTATGAACATTGGGGTGCATTGGGTCTTTTGATTTGGTATTTTAGGATTCTTAGGGTACAATCCCAGGAGTGGAATCACTGGGTCAAAAGGCAGTTCCATTTTTAGTTTTCTGAGGAATTTCCATACTGTTTTCCACAGTGGCTGCACCATTCAGAATTCCCACCAATAGTAAAATAGGGTTCCCTTTTCTCCACAGTCTTGTCAGCACTTGTCTGTTGATTTGTTAATAATGATCATTCTGTCTGGTGTGAGGTGGAATTTCACTGGGTTTTAATTTTCATCTCTCTCATGGCTAGTGATGTTGAACATCCTTTCATCTGCCTGTGGGCACTCTGTATGTCCTCCTTGGGGAGGTGTTTTCTCAGGTCATTTACTCATTTTTAAATTGAATTTTTTGTCTTCCTGGCATTGAGTTATATGTGTTCTTTGTATATTTTGAAGATCAAACTGTTGTTTGATGTATCATTGGCAAATAGGTTTTTCCATATTGTTGATTCTCTTTTCATTTTGATGATGTTTTCTTTAGCTATAAAGAAGTTTGTAATTTGATGTGGTCCCATTTATTTATTCTTTCTTTATTTTATTTCTCTTGCCCTAAAGGATGTATCAATGAAAATATTGCTACGTGGGATATCTGAATTTTTACTGCCTATGTTTTCCTCTTGGATGTTTATGATGTCATGGCTCATATTTAAGTCTTTTATCCATTTATTCTGAGTTTATTTTGGTGTATGGTGTAAGTTGGTGGCTTAGTTTAATTTTTCTTTGCATATACCATTCCACATCTCTCAGTACCATTTGTTGAACATTCTATTTTTACTCCATATTATGCTTCTTCCCACTTTGTCAAATGTTAACTGATGATAGAGACATTGTTTTATTCCTGGGTTTTATATTCTGTTACATTAATCTTTGTGTCTTTTCTTATGCTATTACCAGACTGTTTTGATTACAGTTGACTTGTAGTTCAGTTTGATATCAGAAATTGTGATCTCTTCTACTGTGTTCTTGTTTCTCAAGATGCTGAGGCTATTTTGGGGTCATTTCTGGCTCCATATAAATTTTTGAAATAGTTGTTCTAAATCTTTGAAATATGTCATTAATATTTTTATAGGGATTGGATTGAATCTATTATATGCTTTAGGTAGTGTGGACATTTAAATGATGTTGTTTGTTCCAATCCATGAATATAGTATATGCTTCAATTTGTTTATATATTCCCTAATTTCCATCTTCAGTGTTCTGTAGTTTTTTATTACAATTCATTTACTTCTTTGGTTAAGTTTATTCCTAGGTAGTTTATCTTTTTTGTAGCTACACTAAAGGAGATTATTTCCTAGTTATTATTTGTATTATTTCATTGTTGGTGTACAAAAATGCCTTCAATTTCTGAATATGACATTGTATCCTGCTGTTTTGCCATATTCACTTATTAAGTCAATTAGTTTTAGGTGGTGCCTATAGAGTTTTCTATGTACAATATCATGTCATCTGCAAAAAATGACAGTTTTATTTCCTCCTTTCCAATTTGGATGTCTTTTTATTTATTTTTCTTGTCTGATTGCTACAAGTTCCAATACTATATTGAATAAAAGTGGTGAAAGTAGACATCTTTGTATTGTTCCTAATTTTAGGGGGAATCCTTTAATATTTGCCCTTTGAGTGTGATATTGGCTGGAGTTTTCTCATATATGGTTTTTATTATGTTGAGGT
This sequence comes from Phyllostomus discolor, assembly GCF_004126475.2. NCBI lineage: Eukaryota > Metazoa > Chordata > Mammalia > Chiroptera > Phyllostomidae > Phyllostomus > Phyllostomus discolor. The sequence goes on along the minus strand of NC_050198.1, from coordinate 64,535,500 downwards.
ATGCTCTCTCTATTCCCACATTCCTGAGCATTCTTATCATAAATAGGTGGTATACTTTATCAAATGCTTTTTCCAGAGTCTATTGATATGATCATGATCAATAAAATGAAAGATTATTTACATGATGTATTATGTGTTTTGTTTTGTGAATACTGTACTATCCTAGTATCCCTGGGATGAATCCCACTTGATCATGGTGTATGATATTTCTAATGTATTTCTGGATGCAGTTTGCCAATATTTTGTTGAGCATTTTGACATCTATGTTCATCAGTGATATTGACCTGTAGTTTCCTTTCTTGTGTATTTACCTAGTTTTAGGATGATGCTAACCTCATAAAAAGAGTTTGGTAGTCTTCCCTCTTCTTGAATTTTTTGGAATAGTTTGACAATGATAGTGGTTATCTCCTCCCTAAATGTTTGGTAAAATTCACCTGTGAAGCCTTCCAGCCCAGGGCTTTTGTATGACACAATTTTTCTGATTACTGTTGCAAATTAACTAGCTGTTATTGATCTGTTCAGGCTTTCTGCTTCTTCATTCAGTTTTGGAAGATTACCTTTTTCTAGAAATGTGTGAATTTCACCAAGCTTGTCAAATTTCTTGTCATATAGTTGTTTGCTGTAATTTCTTGCAATTTTTTTTTTGTATTTCTGTGGTATTGGTTGTAATTTCTCATCTTTTTTTCTCTCATATTACTTTTTGTGGGGTCCTCTATCTTTCTATTCTTGATGAATCTGGTTAAAGGTTTGTTGAGTTTGTTTATGTTTGCAAAGAATCAGCTACTAGACTTTTTGATCCTTTCAGTTATTTTTTAGTCTCTATGTCATTTAATTCTGCAGTGGTCTGGATAATTCCCTTCCTTCTACTTGCACTGGACATTGTTTGTTGTTGTTTCTCTACTTCTTGTAGATGTAGGGTTAAGCCATTTATTTTTCTCTCTTTCCTAGGTAGGCCTGTATTGCTATGAACTTCCCTCTCTGGACTGCCTTCCTTGTGTCTCATAGGTTTTGGGTTGTTGTGAGTTCATTTTCATTTGTTTACATACATTTTGATTTCTTCCTTAATCTCACTGTTAATTGATTAATTATTTAATAGCAGTTTATTCAATCTCCATGAATTCGAATGTTTTTCAGTTTCTTCCTTGCTGCTGGTTTCTAGTTTTGAGCCATTGTGATCTGAGAAAATGCTTGATATAATTTAATTCTTATTGATTTTGTTGAGGCTCCCTTGGAGACCTACCATGTGGTCTATATTTGAAAATGTTCCATGTGCATGTGAAAAGAATGTATATTTTGCATCTTTGTCCTGAAAAATTCTGCACATATCAATTTTGTCCATTTTATCTTGAGTGTTGTTCAATGCCACAATATTCTTGTTGATTCTTTGCTTGGAAGATCTGTCCATTGTAGACAATGGGGTTAGAATCTCTTATTATGAGTGTGTTATTGTTCATATTTTTCTTGAAGTCCTCTAAGATTTTCCTTATATATTTTAGTGCTCCTATGTTGGATGCATATATGTTTACTAGGGTAATAGCTTCTTAATGGAATCTTCCCTTAAGTATTGTATTGTGTCCGCCTTTGTCTCTCTTTTGGCTTTTGTTCTGAAATCTATTTTGTCTGATATAAGTATGGCTGCCCCAGCTATTTTTGTTGTTTGCTTGGAATATTTTCTTGTTTGCTTGGAATATTTCCAACTCTTAACTTCCAGCCAGTGTAGGTTTTTTTGTTCTGAGGTGTGTCTTTTGTAGACAGCATATATGGGGATCATGTTTTTTTTTTAATTAAAATATATTATTGTTGAATTACAGTTGTCTGCATTTTCCCCCCACCGATGACCCTACACCAGCCAAGTCCCTCTCCCTCTCCTGCTCCCACCCTCCCCCTTGATTTTGTCCATGTGTCATTTATAGTAGTTTCTGAAAACCCTTTGATTCACTATCTCCTCCCGCCTCCCCTCTGACTACTGTCAGATGTTCTTATTTTCAATGTCTCTGGTAATATTTTGCTTACTTTTCTCTTTTGTTGATTATGTTCCAGTTAAAGGTGAGATCATATGGTATTTGTTCCTCACTACCTGGCTTATTTCACTTAGCATGATTCTCTTCAGTTCTGTCCATGCTATCTCACAGGGTAGGAGCTCCTTCTTTCTCTCTGCTGCATAGTATTCCATTGTGTAAATGTACCATATTTTAAAATTATATTTTATTGATTATGCTATTAAACTTTTCCCAATTCCCCACCTTATCCCCCCTCCACCCTGTACCCCCCAACTGTCCAGCATCTCCCTTTAGTTCATGCCCATGGGTTGTATATATAAGTTCTTTGAGTTCTCTCTTTTCTATACCATTTTTGACCTCTCCCTATCTGTTTAATGCCTACAAATTATGCTTCTTCTTCCCTGTACCCCCCATTCCCCCTCCCAACTGAAAAGCCTCCATGTGATATTAATTTCTCTGATTCTGTTCCTATTCTAGTGTTGGCTTAGTTTTAGTTTTTGTTGTTTTTCTTTGTTTTATTTTTTTTAGGTTCATTTGTTGATAGTTGTGAGTTTATTGTCATTTTACTCTTTATAGTTTTGATCTTCCTTTTCTTAGATAAGTCCCTTTAACTTTTTATATAATAATGGCTTGGTGATGATGAACTCTTTTAACTGGACCTCATCTGGGAAGCACTTTATCTGCCCTTCCATTCTAAAATATAACGTTGTTGGAGAGAGTATTCTTTGATGTAGGCCCTTGCCTTTTACGAGTTCAAATACTTCTTTCCATCCCCTTCTTGCCTGCAAGGTTTCTTTGAGAAATCAGCTGATAATCTTATGGGCACCCCTTTGTAGGTAACTCTCTTCTTCCCTCTTGCTGCTTTTAAAATTGTTTCTCTGTCTTTAATCTCAAGTAACTTAATGATGATGTGCTTTGGTGTGTTCTTCTTTGGGCCCAACTTCTTTGGGACTCTCTGGGCTTCCTGGACTTCCTAAAGCTCTATGTCCTTCAGCAGGTTAGGGAAGATTTCCTTCATTATTTGTTCAAATAAGTTTTCAATTTTTTGCTTTTTTTCTTCTTCTTCTAGAACCCTTATAATTTGGATATTGGAACATTTCAGGTTGTCCCAGAGATTCCTCAGACTCTCTTCATTTTTTTTTGTTCTTGTTTCTTCATTATGTTCCCGTTGGATGTGTATTTCTTCTTTTTTGTTCCAAATAGTTTCTTTGAGTCCTGGTTTCCTTCCTGTCACTTCTGGTTCCCTGAATATTTTTCTTTATTTTATTTTGGGTATCTTTTTTGTTGTTGTTGTTCTTTCAGTTTTCAACCAAGCTCAGTCAGTTCTTTCAGCATTTTGATTACCAGGGCTTTAAATTCTCCAGCAGCTAGGTTGGCTATATCCCCCTCACTTAGCTGTCTTTCTGAGGTTTTGCACTGTTCTTTCATTTTGTCCCTTTTTCTTTGTTTGGGACCCCTGATAAGTTGTAACTGGATGGGTCTTTGGTATTCACCCAAGCAGGGCAAACCTCCTTGCTGTGCTGTGATGCTGCCTGTGGGGGAGGGGACAGAGAGGGAACAATGCAGCTCACCTTCTCATCTCTAGCACACTTTTCAACAAACTCTCATTTGAGACTGGGAGATTCTCCTAGTGCAGCAACCGCTGTAGTCCACAACCACCTCTGAATCTGTTTCCCCTTAAGTCAGCCCCTCCCTTACAGCCTGCCTCCGCACCACAGCCAGCCCCACCCTCATGGTACACCACCTCACTGAAGTTTCTGTATGTCTACCACCTTACCAGGTTGGTTGTTCTGTTTGACTGTTTCTTTAATTCTGTGATTGTGAGAGTTCCATGCAGTTTGATTTTCTGGCACTTCTGGTTGTTTATTCATTTTATATGGGTTGTTTTTGTCCTTCTGGTTGTGTGAGGAAGCAAAGGGTTTCTACCTATGCCTACATCTTGGCCAGAACTTGTACCATATTTGTTTGATCCACTCACATACTGATGGGCACTTAGGTTGTTTCCAGTACTTGGTTATTTTAAATGGTGCTGCTATGAACATTGGAGTTCATAGGTTCTTTTGGATTGGTGTTTCAGGGTTCTTAGTATATAATCCCAGCAGTGAAATTGCTGGTTCAGCTACCCTATGTCTTTTTATTGTAGAATTTAATCCATGTATATTTAAGATTATTATGGACAGGTACTTATTCATTCCCATTTTTCCCTTGGTACTTGTGTTCTCTCTCTCTCTCTCTCTCTCTCTTCATCTTCTTAAAGAATTCCATATAGCATCTCTTGCAATGGTGGTTTGGTGGATATGTGTTCTTTTAGCCTTCTTTTTTGAAATCTGGGTAGCTCCTTATTTTTGCCTTACATTTTAAATGAGAGTCTTGTTGTGTAGAGTAGATTTAGTTGCAGGCCTTGCTTTTAATTACTTGGAATATTTCTTGCCATTCCCTTCCGGCTTGTATTGTTCTATTGAGAAGTCAGCTACTGGCCTCATTGGAGCTCCTTTGTATGTTACTTCCTGTTTGTCCTTTGCTGCCTTTGAGATTTTCTTTTTGTCTTGGAATTTTACCATTTTTATTGTGTTGTGTCTTGGGGTAGGCCTCCTTGGATTCATATTGATTGGGTCTGCATCCTGGATTTGGCTAACTTTTTCTCTCATTAACACAGAGAAGTTTTCTGTCATTTTTTTCCCAAATAGGCTTTCAATGATTTGCCCCTGTTCTCATTCTGGTGTGCCTTATGATATGGGTATTATTACATTTCACGTTGTTCCATGGCACCTTTTAACCATCTTTATTCTTTTTGTCTCTCTTTTCCTTTTGTTGCACTCTCTGTGAATTTTTTTCTACCTTGTCCTCCAGTTAGCTGATTCAATCTTCTGCTTCATCTAGACTGTTTTTTTCAATTTAGGAATTGTGTCCTTTATTTCCTTCTGGCTCTTATTTATAGTTTTTATGCCCTTTTTCATGATGATGCAATATACATTAAGTTTCTTGTAGCTTTCTTATAATTCTTTGTGGTTCTCACTGAGCTCATTGAACTTCCTTTTAACCATTATTTTCAGCCCAGTGTCTGATAGCTTACTTGTCCCTATTTCATTTAACACACTTTCTGGGGATTCTTCCTCTCCTTTGAAAAGAATTAGGTATTCTTTCTTTGTCTCCCCATTTTAAGTACTCTTCTTGTTTTTTTTTTCCTACTTGTTAGATTGATCTACTTTCACTCCTTGTCTTTGGTTTGTGATCTTGCATGTTCTTGTGCATGTGCTGCCAGAGAAAAACCAAACAGCCCAGGGAAACAAACACACACCTGCAAAAATAACCCTCACCCATAATCACATTGTCCACAGCAAATGAGTCCGTTTTAACAAGGATGTAAAGAGATTAAGACTATTATTAAAATGGTGAAATGAATATGAGATGATTAACAAAGAAAAATGATTCTAGGACAATAGAGGAAGGAGGAACAATAATAAGAATAGGTAGTAGAGATAAGGCAAAGAGAGAAAATTTACATCATAAATGAAAAACAGAATGAAGAAGGTGGAATCAAGCAAGAGAAGGTAAGCATATAGTATTAGTTTTAAACAGAAAATTTTAAAAAGTGCAGTGATAGAAAGAAAAGTAAAAAAAATAAGTAAATAAATGAAAATATAGGAACTAGTGTTGGCTGGTGTGGCTCAGTGGATTGGGCACTGGCATGTGAATTCAGGGTCACTGGTTTGATTCCTAGTAAGGTTACATGGTTGAGTTCTGGGCCAGGTCCCCAGTGGGGCGATATGTGAGAAGCAGCCATGCATTGATGTTTCTCTCCCTCTCTTTTTTCATCCCTTTCCCTTATTCTAAAAATGAACAAATTAAACCTTTAAAAAATATATAGGAACCAAATTGGAGACAAAAATCCACCACAGCCCTATCATCAATAAATGAGCTAAGATTAATGTAGGTGGGATAGGAATGAATAAGAGGGAAAAAAGAAATAAAAAAGCTTAAGAGTTGTCAAGAGGAAAGGGAAGTGATTTTGAGATAACAAAGGGAGAAGGAATGCTAAGAGTGAAGAACAAAAAACAGGATAAGCCAGTGAAAATTCAAATGTGGGGCAAAAAACCAGAAAGAGCAGGAGAAAGGCAGAATGGAGTAGATGAGGGGAACAGTAAAATTTAAGATTTGACATACCGAAATACTAAACATCTAGAGATAAACTTGAAGAAATGCAGCAACAACCACCCTATCCATAACCAATAAGCATGGATTGATAAAAGTGGAGAGAGAACAAGGGTATTTTAAAAACAAGAAAAAGAATGTGAGATAACCAATAACAAGAACAGTGGTTTTGAGAAGGTGGAGGGTGGAGAAATAATAAGAGTTCAAAATGGAAACAAGTCATAACAAGAGAGAAAACAAAATTTAAAACAACAATACGAAGTAGAAAGAAGAAGATAAAATGGACTAAGAGAAGGGAGGAGAAAAATATGAGACTTGAAATAAACTCTAATATAAAATCTAGTGACAATATGCACAATCTTGTAGGGCAAGAAATGAATATTAAAAAGCTATGCAGGAGAGAAAATATCACAAATCGTGAAGAAGTGCGCATTGGAATTCATCTTGGTAGCATATACTAATTACCACTGTTTTTTTTCTTTTTGGATACACCTCTGGGGATGTCAAATAGTGTCCTAGTCTTACCTTAGGCAGCCTGTTTGAGACTACCAAGGATCAACTGTCCATGGCTGACTCTTTTAGTTGCTAACTGAGTCACTCTGTAATCAGGAGTCATGCTTAAGCATCATACAGTAGAGCAGAATAATTCCTGTGGGCCAGGCTATTGCTTCTCAGGTTGATTCCACTGGGAGGGGAGTGGTCTGCTTGAGCAACATGGTTCCTGCAGTGTGGGAGATGACTCAGCAATGGGATCTTGCCAGTTATTTTCTTAGTTCTCTATGCAAAGCCACTATCTACAGTCTCTCCTCAAGTGTTTCTAATCAACTCTACCTCCCCCCACCTTTGCCAGAGCCCACAGTAAGTGGCTACAAATGAAATGTTATACATTCATCCTTTAAAAGGCTCTCTGTGACTCCAGCCATCTGTTCCTGGCAGAGAGAAACCCTGCTGCTTTTCACAGCTGGATGTTATCTGGGTTCTTTTCAGGCTCTGGTGATGGAAGCTAGGCAGCCCAGCTTGGGGTTTAGATCCCACACTTCTCATAAGGAATACCTCAGCCACTGAAATATTCTTCTGGTACTTCAGCTGCTGCCAGTGGGACCATGGCAATCTCTCTCACAATTCTACACTCCATACCAGTCATATTGTGGTGAAGCTGTTTCTTCTATCAGTCCATGGTTATAAGGCTTCTCTCCTGCTATTGTTCAGTTGTTTATTCTAGATGATTTCTCTACAATTTAGTTGTAATTCCAGATTGGTCCTGGGAGGAGGTTAGTGTAGCTTCCACTTACTCCTCTGCTATTTTGGATCCTATATGTATATTTATAAAAAAATCACCCTGTTAACATAATTAGAATAATTTTCAGATACATCATAAAATCATTCTTTAAAAGATCACGAATGTTCCTAACATAAGAAAGATGCACTGGGAATTATGTATGCAAGACCATCTATGACATATTTATACAAAAAATTAAATGTAAATCAGATCAAGCCTTTAGTTGTAACTATGAGTTTATAGAAATGAAGGAGAACAGAAGAATATGTGCAGTGACACCAGTGGAATATAATCAAGAAAATCAAGACTGTTGCGAACTCTATAAGATGGAAGACTCAAAGTATTCAGGAAATAAACTCTAAGAAATAGGAATATGAAGAAGAAACCTATAGAGCAGGAGGAGCTTTAAGGGAAACATCAACCAAATGCAATGAGAAAACCTTGTTTTTACTGTGATTCAAACAAAAATGATAAACATCTTCATACTCTTAATATATCTGAACAGCAATGGGATATTTAACAATATTCAGGAATAACTAGTAATTTTATAGATGTAAAAATGATGTGGTGGTTATGTTTTAAAAAATACTTCTTATTTTTAGAGATATATACAAACATATTTACAAGGTAATTAATTAATAAGGCAACTTTCTGCTACATTTTTCTACTAATTGTTTCCTATAATTGCTTGTAGGAGAGGAAGTTTAGAAGCAGAATGAATATGTAGATAGGAAGCTTTGGCAATAATTCAGAAGAAAAATATGAAAGACTAGACTAGAGTTGCAGTGGAGATGAAGAAGGGTAGATGATTTCAAGATATGCTTTGGAGTTGGAGCTGAAAGAATTTGTTGATGCCTTAGATGTATGGGAATTTTGAGATAAGGAAATACACAAAAATAATTACTAATTTGGGGTTTGATCAACTCAGTGGATTAATAGTGCCATGTGCTTTAACTGGGAAAAAATAGAGGATAATTAGTTTATGGAGAGAGGTAGTAAGAGATGATGGGTTCAATTTGATATTGATATTAACTTTTGATATGAGGTTTCAGTGAGATATGTTAATGCAGGTGACTAATTGGTATTTTGGATTTTCAGATCTAGAGTGCAGGAAATAGCTCTGGTTTGGAGTTGGGAGATATCAACTTAAGATTCATTGGTATGTAGATAACAACAGAAAATATGGAACTATATTAGACCACCTTAGAGAAGTGTGATGGAGAAGGAAAAGAGGAAAAGGGAGACCAGAGAGGAGAAAAGGTCTAGGACACAAATCTGAGGACAAGGAAAGAAGAGAATTAATAAGCAAAGATGAGAAGATAAGGGGCAAATTATGAAAAATATTCTCCTGATATTCCAGGAGGAGAAAAAAAGGTGTTAAAAATGTCTGTGGCTAATATTGTCAGTTGCTATGGAAAGTTCCAGTAAGATAAGAGAAGAGTGTACATTGGATTTGGTGATAAGGAAGTCATTAGTGATTTTATGATATTTTTATGGAATGATGGAGAAAAACTAAGTTTAAGTAATTTGGGAATTTAGTGAAACATGGGGGGATTGTGACAGACAATATAGATAACTTTTTTCAGTAAATGTGAGGATAGACATAGGGTGATATTAAGAGGGAAATATGGGGTTAAGATGTATTTAGGACTTGAGTGCATATAAATGAAAATGGAAAGTCTCCAGTACTGAATGAAAAAATGAAGATAGAAAAAGGGGAGGGGATAATCAGAAGTGAAAAATCCTGACTCATGACAGGGGTGGGAACCACAATAGAGGTGGAGGGCTTGACTTTAGGCATGAGAAAAACCACCTTTTCTTTTATTACAGAAAAGAAATATAAAGAATATGTACAGATAACTGTGTAAGTATCTGTGTGTGTGGTATGTGAAAGAAAAACAGAAGGTTATTTGCAGAGTTTGAAGGAAGATTTGTAGATGAAAAGTCACAGAAGTTTTAGAATAATGGGGGAAATTTGAAGTAGCTAAAGAAATATATCCTGTGAGTTGATAAAGAAACAATGAAATTACAAGGCAATTTAGGGATCAGTGGTTACCATGAATATATAGTTGATCCTTTACCAATGGGAGGTTTGGGGCACTGACCTCTGCATAGTCAAAAGTCTATGTATAATTTTGACTCCCTCAAAACTTAACTACACCAGTTTTTCCTCAGTACAGAGGATTGATTCTAGAACCCTGGTGAATACCAAAATCTGTGTATGCTCAAATCCCTTATATAAAATGGAATGTATCAATGCACACAATCAGCCCTTATATCTACAAACTTCCAGATGCAGGTAGAACATAGCACAGGTATTTATTGAAAAAGACCTGTGTGTAAGTGGACCTGTGCAGTTTAAACCCATGTTTTTCAAGGGTAAAATGTAGTGGTAGCTATATGTCCAGTTGTATGATTTTCACCAACAGTGCTCAGCAGTCTACAGTTAAACCACAATCATTTGACATTTAAAAAGAAAGAAAATATGAAGGGTTCAAAGCAAGTTTTATTTACTTAATGTATAATTCCTGTTTATCTCCCAAGGACTTTGTGAGTAAAAACAAGATAATGGGTTCAAAGTACTTTGAGATCTTTGAAGCAAAGTTCTTTTTTAAATACAAAGTGAAGGTACTGTGATTGTCATATAAAATTAAGCTATATGAGATTTTTTATGTTTCCTTTTTGTTTGACTCCTGCATTATGTCCCTTTAATTTCCCTTTGATCCATCCCTTCACAATTAACTTTGGTATGATTTTCCTAATACTGATATTTGATATTATCCTGTCCACTTAAGAAACTTCAGAGTAAATTAAAATTGATGATGCCTTGATTATAAAATAACAAACATTTCAAAACAGAAATGTCATTCCTAAAAAAAAAAAAAATTAAGAGCAACTTACACTGCCCATAAAAATCCACTCAAGATATTTCCAAACATCAACTATTTTATAGTTGTGAAGTGAATTCCATTAAAAATTTAGACATGTATCTATATAAGCATTTATTCTATTTTAACTGTATTTATTTTGAACATAACACTGTTGTTAGCCCCTCAGGACTTGGGGCTAAAGATGGATAAGATGAATTCCTTTTGTGTATTCAAAGAGTTCATAAATTTGAGGCAAGAGTGACAACAAGGGTGAAGAGCCAATCAATGGAGAGCCTTATAGTTAATGTTAATAAGGTTTGGTTTTTAACACAAGGACAAATTAAAACTTCCAAATGATATACAATAGGGAAGTGACATGATCAGATTTGTGTTAAGGTCACCAATATAGCGGTGTGCAAAAGGGACTGGAGAAGAATAAACTATAAGGAGAGATATATTATTTTTTGAGTGACTACTATATGCATGGCACAGTATTGAATGCTTTCTATATTTAATATGACCACAATAACATGGAAGGAAAAACATTATCTCTTCAATTTTGTGGCTGAGGAAAATAAAGCTTAGAAAGTTTAATTTGTCAAAAGTCACAATTAGAAAATATATTGTTGGCATCTGAACACATGCTGACTCTACAATTCATGCTTTTCTTTAAGACCATACAATCTCTTAGGAGGCACTGTATCAATCTGGAAGTGAATGATAAAGGCCTGAATCAAAACAGTATCCATAAGATTGGGAAGAAAAGAAAAATGTGATAGCTATTCAAAGAATATAATAGACAACAAAACTTTGGTTACCGTGTAGATTTGGAGTGGGGAAGACCAAGAGGGTATAAGGAGTCAGGAAACTCTCCCATGTTTTAATTTGCCTAGATGTGAGGATGGATGATGGTGTTATTAATAAAAATTGGATGAAGTAAAGGAATGAATAGAAAAAAAGATGTTGAATATACAGGAAAGAATGGGAAAAACTGATGGAATAAATTGTTGGAAGAGATGAGAAACAACGCAAGTGGAAGCATTACCTTAGTTGCTTTCTCTGTAATGGTACAAGAGACTAATTATTGGTACAGGTGTATAATAGATAAATTGCAATAATTTGGGAGGGAATAATGTTGACAAATTTTGGGCCCAATAGCCTCTATATTATCTCTGAATAAGGAAGTGAAGGTAGAAGGAAAAGAAAGGAAAGTGAGCTTGAAAAGCACATTCTTAAAAGTTTTAATTAGCCACTGAGGGGAATGGGAAAGAAAACTAATCACCATTTTCTAAATCACAATGCAATTGTCTTGGTTCACTATTGTAAGATACTCAGGCTAGAACTTGGTTTCAAGTTTATAATTTTTTCTATTTCTCAAAATAAAGTTATCAGAAATAATTTCTATAATTGATAACACAACTCATCCATGAGAACATACATAATTGTATATATAACATATATTATATAATACATATAATTTGAATATGTAATATATAATGCATTATAATTTATATATTATATATAATTTACATATAAATAAACAGATATATTTTATATTTATTTCACAATGTGGTGGAAACACAGTAGACTCTCAGGAGAAGCATATAGATTCTTCTTTGGCTATTGTCTAGTTATATAAGTACTATGTTAGCCATTTAAAATGAATTTAGAATGCTTTTCTTTTATATTATTGAAAAATTTGAGTAAGAAAAATAATATGTTTCTTGAATTTCTCTGTAACTCTTTTAAACTCTGGTGTTTTCTTCACTGGAAGATATTTTTAACTGTCAGTTAAATTTATTTAATGTCCATTAAGTTATTCAGTTTCCTATTTCTTCTTGAGTCAGTTTTGATAAATTATATTTTTCTAGAAATTTACTCATTTATTTATGTTTGTAAAATTACTATAGAAGTTCTTTATATTATCCTCTTATCTGTTTAATATCAACATCTATAGTTATATTTAATTTTTTATTCTTAATATTGTTTATTTGTACCTTTTCACTCTCATTCTTTTTAAAAGGATTTTATTTATTTATTCTTAGAGACAGGGGAAGGGAGGGAGAAAGAGAGGGAGAGAGACATCAATGTGTGGTTGCCTCTTAAGCACCCCCACTGGGAACCTGGCCCACAACCCAGGGACATGCTCAGACTGGGAATTGAACAGGCAACCCTTTGGTTCTCAGACCAGCAGTCAGTCCACTGACTGCCACACCAGCCAGGGCCCTCAAACTCTTATTATGGTACATAGCATGCCTTTTCTTTTTTCTTTTGGTAACTTCATCATTAGAAGTTCATCATTAAAAAAAAATCTTATCGAAGTGCCAACTTACACCTTTGTTGGTCTTTTATTTTATGTTTAATTTCTATTTAATTAAATATTACTATTTTTTCTTTCTACTTTCTTTTGATTTACTTTGGTATTTTTTCTGAGTTCTTGAAATTGATTATCTAATCATTATTTAAACTTTGCTTCTTTCATTTTATACCAATTTAAGGCCTTAAAGTTTGTTCAAAATAACACTTTAGGTACATCCTTGTGTTTAGATGTATAAAGTTTTTGTGGTCATTTATTTCTAAATATTTACACATTTTTATTATGAGGTTTTCTTTGATATATGACCTACTAGGTATTTCATTTGTTTGTTTTTAATGTTCAATAATGAATTTTTCTTGTATAAAAATATACATGATTTAATTTCCTTTGTATATGTACTCAGTGCTCAATGATGGGATTGTTAGATCATGTGGTAATTGTATTTTTAATTTCTTGAACAAGCTCCATACTCTTTCTTATAATGGTTGTACCAATTTACATTGCTACTAACAGTGCATAAGTGTTTCCTTTTCTCCCCACTGTCACCAACACTTGTTATCTCTTGTATTTTTTATAATAACCATCCTAATAGGTATGAGGAATCTAAATATGTTAAACTCAAAAGACCAGAGAAAAGAACAGTGTTTATGAGGGACAAGTTGGTCAAAGTGAACAAATTTTCAGTTATAAGATCTGGGGATCTAATGTATAGCATGGTGACTATAGTTAATAATACTGTATTATATACTTGAAATTTGCTAAAAGAGTAGATCTTAAGTATGATCACTGTATCAAAACAAACAAAAAGCAAAATAAAACAAACCATGAGGTGATAATGCATTAATCAACTTGATTTTGGTAATTCTTTCACAATGTATACATATATCAAATCATCCCACTGTATAACTTAAATTGTATAGTTTATATTTGTATATTATACCTCAATAAATCTAGAAAAGTGAAATGACAACATTACCCTTATAAAATATTTAACTTTGACAGTCAAAGAATATGGTCTGTATGATGACCACTTTTTTCAATTTGACAGCTCATATCTTTTATACTACTATTTATTTTTACGATCTACCCTAATTGTCAACTACAGAGATAGCTATAATTTAGTATCTTAAAATGATGATTTATTTTTCAACTTCTCTCTGTACTTCTGTCATTATTTTATGTTTTGGAGGCTATATCAATTGGTTAAAACAAGTTTAGAATTGCTTTATCATTTTGGTAATTAGGTGTCTGTTATTATGTAATGACCCTCCTTATCCCTAGTACAGGACTTTTTAATGTTTTATTTTTTAATTGCCAATGTCTATTTTTCTGGTACTAATGTATCTATAGCCACTTACCTTGGGTTAATGTTGCATAATATAATGTTTTTATTCTTTAACTTTCATCTTCTTATATACTTTTGTAAAGTATGTAATTGGATTTTTAAAAATCTAGTAGAACAGTCTTTGTCTTTAGCTGGAGAGTTTAGTCCATTTATATTTGTAGTAATTACTGGATATTTGCATATACTTAAATTATCTTATGTATTTTCTGTTTGTCTTTTTTCTATGTCCTTTAGGCCTGGTAATCTTTTGGACTGACTGATTTTTTTTTAAATGTCAGTGATTACTGGCTATTTTAATATGTTTTTTTTAACACAGCAAATTCTAAAATTAGTCAACATTGTTATGCTCCATTTGAACTACATAAATACTTTTGAATGCTTTAGTTTTATGATCGCCCTTCCAATGTTGAAAACAGCAGTGATAGTAAAAAACCTTGTGGTATCCTTCTGACTTTATTGGAAAGATGTCTAGTGTTTCACTATTAACATATGTAATACCTTTTATTAAACTATGAAACTATATTTTTAGCTAAATCATGTCATCTTATTTTTTGTTTCATTGATGTGATAATGTTTTCTGGGATGGTTGAGAAAGGGTATGAAGCTGACTCTGGTTTTAGTAACAAAAAAGTAGAATACATGTTTAATGTGGTCTTCTGTGGGCATGCTGGGGATCAGAATGGCAACATGTGTGCTATGTCACCTTGGAAAGCATGTGTGATAAAATGAAATAAAACACAGAGCAGGCATGCTTTTATTTGGGATGGGTACTAGAGTAAGGAAACATGCAGAGCATAGGCACTTGGAGAGAACATTAAAAATAACTCTGTGGGGGTCCAGGGCAGCGAAAAGATAAGTGGGGATACTAGTTCTTGAAAAAGAAGAAAATGGGCAAGGTGGGCAGTTTTCAAAGACAAATTATTTGCATTTGAATTTTTTATGGTTATCCTTGGAAGAAAAATAAGCTGTACTACTTTCCTGTGGCAGCTCCTACATACCTTTGTCTCTATTCCCCAGGTTAATGAGGAGATCAGCGAGTAACCTGCTGCTTTCCATTATCTGTTTCATTGCTTCTCTTCATTAGTGTTATCACAGAAAGTGGAATTCAGTGTACTTTGGAGGCACTACAGTAAGATATTACATACATACTAGTCAGCAGCCAAAATCACATCATTATTTGCTAGTGAATCTGCAAATAACCAGTGTATCAGGTACTTCCACAATTTTCACCAAATGTTGCACTTTTGAGAGCTTCATTAATCCAGCTCCATTAGGATGGATAGAGTGAATGAATTTATGGCTGCGGAAGGTGAAGTAGCAGAATTTGCAGCTCTTAAAATATTGCTGGTGTTTATTTATGAAAATGGAGTCTAAGTGATATTAAAATTCCCCTACAAAATATTACTTGTAGTAAAAAACCACCAAATACATGGTAAATTTAATGATAAAATAGTTAAAACCCAACAAATGATTATTTACTAAAATTAATGACTCTGAAATGACAAGCCCCTATGTTTCTTAGAATCATGCATACACAGCTCTAGAATTGCAAGCAAGGGAGCAGCTGAAACAAAACAAGAGACATTCCAGAGGGAACAGAGCTATATATATTCAAAAAGGAAATCTGATTGAAAAAGTCATCAGTACTGCAAGGGATTTTCATCCATACTTGACCTTTTCCTGGAATTATAATTATCTGTTTTAAAGTGACAAATATTATGTTTAGAAAAAGCAAACATTGGTGTTTAGGGAAGAATAGTGCAGACAGCTACTCTACATCAAGATGAGGTTTGATTATCTAAAACCGTGACTTCTGGGCTTGGATTTTGGTTTATGATCAATAGACAGAACATCAAAGAGATATCCCTTGCAAATATCCTATCATCTTTGTTCTCCATTTTCATTTCATTTTGTCCTTCTTTTGATTCACCATTTGTCTTTAGTCTTGTCTACCCTGCAGCTAGGAATGACTATTGCGAAAAGTAAGCATGAAATAGGTAACCTCATGTGGGCCAGGAAGCTTTCTCTTTCTTAATTTGTCCACTTTTATGTGTCAACCTGTATTGGCACACACTGTGACCAAAGCTAAAAGAGTAGTACACACTGTCTAGAGCCATGGATTTTATGAAAGGAGCTTTTTGCATACAACTGACAGATTTAACCAAGTTTTTGCTGTGATTAGCCTTTGAAAGCTGTAACCAATTCTGATAGTAAAGAAGTGCTATTTGGAAACAAATTACAACTCTTGTCTTTATGACATGTATCAACCTACACACAAGCTGCATAAATCACTTTTTATATTTTTTCTGTAATGGAAAAATACTTCAGGGCATTTTAACAATCAATAAATTACATGTTTAATGAACCAGACCAAAATATAAATAGTCTGAGTTAAACACCCCTAAGAATAAGGACTGAGTATTGACTTGGTAGAAATTCTGATCACATAGGCTACAGGCTATTGGATCCATCACAGTTCAAGAGAATAAATGCTTGTTCTTCATCTATGATTATCCACATGAAAATTCTTCTTGAACTTTATTGCTTATTTGCAGACCTTGCTTATTTAGTGCTTATACCACTCTTCCAACAAATCACAGTGAAAACAGAGCATTTCACATTTACACTTTTAAAAGTATTACTCCAGGAAGTTATATAGTATATCTATTAGCCCTGGTGAATTGGTAGAGAAAGCTTTTTGGAACCACTTATGCTAAATCACTATGTTCATTTGACGCTACTCTGAAAGCATGTAAAGCTCTACTGATAAAGAAATTTAAATGTAGCCACAGAGTCATTCAACTACCTTTTTAGCTCTCAGATATGTGAATGGCATTTATCCTGCTGGCCCTTAACAAGTTGAGAGAAATTAGTGAAACTTGAATTATTGTGATAGAACTGTCCAAGTTAATGTGAGCTACTTCACTGCTTCTCTATCTTGTATTCAGGATTACAATTATCCATGCATTATAACAATAAAGAATTAATGATATTTGACCTAAAATTTTTGACATAATTTTTTGCTTCTTATTAAAGAACAGTGAACTGGTATAGGTTAAAGAAAATGAGGCTGGGAACCAAAGAACATGAGTCTCACAAACAACTAATGAGGGTGCCACTAACTAGTTGTGTAACCCTGGCTAAATCACTTCTCTTGAATTTTCATTTTCTCATCTCTAAAATGAGGGAGCCAGGCAAGAAGATGAGTAAGTGATGCTTTTATTGTATAAGTGATGGTCTTTGTTGGAAGCCTGAGAGTTTGCATATGAAATCTGGTAAAGTTGTATCTTATTTTATAAAATAGTCACATTAGACAAGTGTTGTGTATATTCATTTCTTTCTTTCATTTACTTTATATGTGTGTGTGTGAATCCAATTATATTTTGAGCACAATAAGGGAGACTTTTATTTAAAACAAAACTGTGATGATTCTTTATGAGGCAAATAAACCTTGGTGATGCCAATGTTCATATTCTAATGTTTTTATTTTGCAAGTTTCCATTTTAATATATCAAGTTTGCTTACTCCAAAGTATACTAACCTTTCCATAATAATGAAAACTTACACCAATTTTTAGCCTAGAGAAAAATTTTAATTCTTCCTAGGTACTCCCAAATATTTACTGACTATGCCATTTATTTAGATATTTGCCATAAGAGAAATTGGCCTTTATTGGTGAAGTGCTCAGTCTCTGAAGTTACACAGGCTGGATTTTAGGTCTGGTTCTGTTGCTTACTAGCTAGGAAGCTGTTGACCCTCAGTTTCTTCATCTGTAAATATGAGATAACAATAGTACTTATCTTGTGTTCATGTAAGAATTAAATATGATAAAAGACATTAAGTACTACAATTAGTATCCAACATATAAGTGCTTATTAAATTTAAACTATTAGCATTATTCTCAAAACATCTTATATTGTGAGTTTTCTCTTCTTATAAACAATATACATTGCACACTTTACCAGGATTGTAAATTCCATGAAGCCAGAGAACACATATAATGCTTGTTTGTATATTATGCTCTACATACCCTAGAAGAATGTCTTGAATTAATCAGTTATTCAATATGTATTCATTTTTTTTACTAATTCACATTGATTCACACCAGAGAGGATTTTATTCCACTTTAAAACAGAACATGATTAAGAGGAAGGTGGCAGTGTGGTATGAGGGAGCAGATTCCATTTCCTCCTGCACACAGGAGAAAAACTAAATGATCTACGAAGGAACAGAGCAAAAAGCCAACAATATCACCTTATTTATAAAAATAGGAGATCAAAAATTATAGTGGACATTGAAAAAACAGATGATAAGGAGAGTGTTTCAGGATAATAAGGGCTCAGGGATCAGCACAGGGACCTGAGAGGTTGCAGCCCCAGGCCCAGCAC
Organism: Phyllostomus discolor; assembly: GCF_004126475.2. NCBI lineage: Eukaryota > Metazoa > Chordata > Mammalia > Chiroptera > Phyllostomidae > Phyllostomus > Phyllostomus discolor. Next base: position 64,517,149 of record NC_050198.1, on the reverse strand, counting down.
TCCTGGGTCTGCCTCAGGGTACTCGGGAGAAAGCTGGGTCAACTGCTCCCTCCATGGCCAAACAAGGATTGAGCAGTACCAGGGGAGGCCTCGTTCCTTGAAGGCACAGAGAGGGGAGTGAGGACTGAGAGACAATCACACAGGGGCTGTGAGCACCCATGCATAGCCCTGGGAAGAGCATGTGCTCAAGCCTGTGCAACCAAGGGCGGCCTGGCTGTGCGACCATGCCCCCAAACCCGGAGAGAGTGTTGTTTTTCTGGAAGACCTAGACCCCACAGCCTTGAACAAGGAAAAGGCATGGGCACTCCACAGGATCCCCAGTGCCCAGGCCATAAACTCAGGGGAAGTGTGTGCCCCTTGGGATTCCCAGAGCTCACATGAACCCGGAAAATGTGCAGGTCCTCCACAGGATCCAAGAGACTGTGGTGGTGAACTCCGGACAGTGTACTTAGGAGTGCCCAGACCCATACCCAGGGCCCTTCAGAGAGGTACTAGATCAGCTCTGGGGAGAATTTGAGGCTAGCCCTGGGGACAGTATGCAAGAGGCTGACTGTGTTCTGTGTTCTGACCCGGAAGGGAGAAAAGTGATTCCATTCACCCCTCAGCCTGCTGAAGACAGCAAGGCCAGAAAAACTGGTTTGGCTAGTTAGAAACCAACAAGAGGGTTTTTTTTTTTTAATTGTTTGATTTTATCTTTTTAAATAACTTTTTATTTTTAAAATCTTATTATTTTTATATCTCTCAATTCCTTATGATTTTCTTTCTTTCACTCTAGTGTTATTCCTTCCTTTCCAAATTTATCTCTTCATTCCATCTTCTGTTTTTTTTTCCCTTTTTTGACCCTACAAGTTATTGCATATTTGTATTACATTTTTCATTATTCTTACATTTCTTATTTTAATAGTATTTTGGAATTCCTCTTCTTTCTGTATAGTCTTCATTGCTTGGATGGTCATAATGTATCATTTGATAGGTTTCCCCTGTTATCTCATTCATAGTGTATTGCTAATTTACTGTCCTTCATTTGTGTTCCATTAATACACTACTCAAAGTTCTATACTCCCTATTCTTGTTATCTAGATCTCATAGATTCTGTCATATGATTGTTGCTCTAATATTACTGTAAATAAGACATATTCCATACAATTGTAACTACTACACAAAACACCTCCCAGATCTTAGCCTACTTCATGGTTTCCCAAACTCTATCACTGTAGTGGTTAACCCTATTCTCTCACAAACTACACCTATTTACTATATTTTACTCTCACCCTACCTCAAAATCTGACCTCCCACCACCTCACTGCTTTCTAGATACAACTCACAATACGTACCTCCCCAACAAGAGTCTTATCTTCTTTCCATCCTTTCTAAAATGTGACTAGTGGGATGGGAGATCACAGTTAACATTATACATAGTCAAAGGATCTCCTATCTCTTCTCTACTGGATGCTACTGTAAATATCATACAATACTCTATTGTTTTCTTAAACTATTTTACCTTACCACTCCAACTGATCACAAAAAAGAGTAGAAGAAGCTGTGAACACAATGATACCCAAAGGAGACTGCACCAGTGAATCTCACAAGTATTCTACCACAGAAGTTCACATGATAAACTCAGGGAACTAGAACAGATCAATTTAAGAAACAGAGGCTAACAAGAAGAGTCTCATGAACAATGTGAAGACAAAGAAACAATCCCCAAATGAAGGGAAAGGGGGAAACCTCAGAAAAATGCTAAATGAAATAGAGGCAACTCAACTATTAGATATTGAGTTCAAAGCAATGATTATCAGGAAGCTCAATGAGCTCACAATGAGCTACAAGAAACTACAGGGAAGCTACAGTGAACTCACTGCAAACTATATCAAAATGAAAAAGGAAACAGAAATTATCAACAGGGGTCAAGAGGAAATGAAGAATACAATTTCTGAACTGAAGAACACAGTAGAAGGAAGGAAAAGCAGGATCGATGAAATAGAAGATCGGATCAGCGAATTGGAAGACAAAGTAGAAAAAAACATCCAGAAAGAGCAAGAAGAAAAAAAGAGACTCAGAAAGAATGAAGAAGGATTCAGAGAAATGCAAGACAATATGAAACATAATAATATCCATATAATAGGGAAACCACAAAGAGAAGAAGAAGAGCAAGGGATAGAAAACCTATTTGAAAAAGCAATGATGGAAAACTTCCCTAATTTATGAGAGAAATAGGCACACAAATCCAGGAAACACAGAGAGTCCCAATCAAGAGGAACCCAAAGAGGCCCACCTCTAGACACATCATAATTAAAATGACAAAATTTCAAGACAAAGAGAGAATGTTGAAGGCAGCAAGGGAGAAACAGGAAGTAACACACAAGGGAGCCCCAATAAGGCTAACAGCTGACTTCTCAATGGAAATGCTCTAAGCCAAAAAGGAATGGCAGGAATTATTCCAAGTAATGAGAACCGGAGGTCTGCATCCAAGGCTACTTTACCAATCGAGGCTCTCAGTCAAGATACAAGGCCAAATAAAAAGCTTCCAAGACAAAACAAGTCTAAAGGAATACACCTCCACCAAAACAGCTCTGCAAGAGATACTAAAGGGACTCCTTTAAGGAAAGGAAGGAAGGACGGAAGAGAGAGAGAGAGAGACAGGCATGTAAATGGCAACAAATAAGTACCTATGAATAATAACCTTAACTGTAAATGTATTAAATGCACCAATCAAAGACATAGAATAGCTGAATGGGTAAGAAAGCATGATCCACACATATGCTGCCTACAAGAGACTGACCTCAGGATAAATGACCTACACAGTCTGCAAGTGAAGGACTGGAAACAAATTTTCCAAACAAATGGACAGGAAAAAAAGCCGGGGTAGCAATACTCACATCAGACAAAACAGACTTCCAAAAAAGGGCCATAAACAGAGACCCAGAAGGTCACTTCATAATACTCAAGGGAAGAATCCTCTAAAAAGACATAAACATTGTAAACATATACACACCCCCAAAAAGGAGCACCCAAATGCATAGAGAACATATTAGAGGACTTGAAGAAACATATTGATAGTAACACAATTATAGTGGAGGATTTCAAAATCCCACTGTCAAAAATGGACAGATCTTCCAAACAAAATATCAACAAAGATATTGTGGCACTGAAAAATGCCCTAGATCAAATGGACTTAACTGATTATATATATATATATATATATATATATATATATATATATATATATATATAACCCTGCATCCCAAAGAAGCTAGATACATATTGTTTTCAAATGCACGTGGAACATTTTCAAAGATAGACCACATTATAGGACACAAAACAAGCCTCAACAAATTTAAGAAAATTGAAATCATACCAAGCATCTTCTCAGATCACAAGGGGCTGAAACTAGAAACCAGCCCCAAGGAAAAAAATCCAAAACACAAAAAATCATGGCGATTAAATACCATGTTATTAAACAATGAGTGGGTCAAGAATGAAATTAGGGAAGAATTCAAAAATTTTCTGGAAACAAATGAAAATGAACTCACAACAGACTAAAACTTATGGGACACAGGGAAGGCAGTTCTGAGAGGGAAGTTCATAGCTATAAAGGCCAACCTAAAAAAGATAAAAACATTCTAAACAAACATCCTAACCCTATGTCTATAAGAACTCTAGGAGCAACAACAAAGACAGCCCAGAATAAGCAGAAAGAAGGGAATAACCAAGATTAGAGCAGAATTAAATGACATAGAGATTGAAAGCACAATTCTAAGGATCAATGAATCCAAGAGCTGGTTCTTTGAAAAGATAAACAAAATCAACAAGCTTTTAAGGAGCCTCATCAAGAAAAAAGAGAGAAGACCCAAATAAGCACAATCAGAAATGAAAGAGGAGAGATTACAACTGACACCACAGAAATACAGAGGCTTGTAAGAAATTACTACAAAGATCTGTATGGCCCAAAATTCGAAAACCTAGGTGAAATGGACAAATTTCTAGAAAAATATAATCTTTCAAAACTCCATGAAGAAGAAGCAGAAAGCCTCAACAGACCAATAACAACAGATGAAATTGAATCAGTAATCAAAGAACTCCCTACACACAAAAGCCCTGGACCAGATGGTTTCAAAGGATAATTCTACAAAGCATTTAAGGAAGAGCTAACCCCTATCCTTCACAGACTATTCCAAAAAATCCAAAAAGAGAAAAGATACCCAAACTCATTTTATGAAGCCAGCATCATCCTAATCCCAAAACCAGACAGAGACACAACAAAGAAAGAAAACTTCAGGCCAATATCGCTGATGAACATAGACACTAAAATCCTCAAAAAATATTGGCAAACTGCATCCAAAAATACATTAAAAAGATCATACACCATGATGAAGTGGGATTCATCCCAGAGATGCAAGGATGGTACAATATTTGCAAATCAGTAAATGTAATACATCACATAAACAAAAGCAAAGACAAAAATCACATGATCATACCAATAGATGCAGAAAAATTTTTGATAAGGTACAGCACCCATCTATGATAAAAACACTCAATAAAGTGGGAATAGAAAGAGCATTCCTCAACATAATAAAGGCCATATATGAGAGACCTACAGCCAACATCATACTCAGTGGGCAAAAACAAAAATCTTTTCCACTAAGATTAGGAACAAGACAAGGTTGTTCACTTTCACCACTTCTATTCAGTATAGTACTAGAAATTTTAGCCATAGAGATAAGACAAGAAAAAGAAGTAAAAGGCATCCAAATCAGAAAGGAGGAAACAAAACTGCCACTGTTTGCAGATGACATGATAGTGTACATAGAAAATCTTATGGACTCGGCCAAAAAACTGCTTGACTTAATAAATGAATATGGCAAAACAGCAGGATGTAAAGTCAATATCCAGAAATCAAAAGCATTTCTGTACAACATCAATGAAACAGCAGAAGCAGAAATCAAGGAAGAAATTACATTTTATATAGCAAAATGAAAAATAAAATACCTAGGAATAAACCTAACCAAAGAGGCAAAAGACCTGTATGCAGAAAACGACAGAACAATGAAGAAAGAAATCAAGGAAGACACAAACAAATGGAAACATATATCGTGTTCATGGATTGGAAGAATTAACATCATCAAAATGTCCATACTACCCAAAGCAATTTACAGATTCAATGCAATACCTATTAAAGTACCAATGACACATTTCACAGGCATAGAATGAGCACTTCAAAAATTTATATGGAACTATTAATGACCCCAAATATCTGCTGCAATTTGAGAAAGATGAGTAAAGTAGGAGGGATAACAATACCTGATATTAAACACCATTACATAGCCACTATAATCAATAGAGCCTGGTACTGGCATACAAACAGGCACATGGACCAATGGAACAGAACAGAGCCCAGAAATAAGCTCAAGTCTCTATGGCCAATTAATATTTGACAAAGGGGGCAATAAACAAAAAATTCAGTAAAAATAGACTGTTCAACAAATGGTGCTGGGAGAGCCTGACAGCTACATGCAAAAAAAAAAAAAAAAAAATGAAACTCGAGCACCAACGTACACCATACACAAAAATAAATTCAAGGTGGATAAAAGACTTAAATATAAACCATGAGACCATTAAAGTCCTAGAGGAGAACGTAGGTAGGAAAATCTCATATATTTCATGTAGAAACTTTTTTAATATGTCCTCTAGAGCAAGGGACATAAAGGAAAGAATAATCAAATGGGATCTCATAAAAATAAAAATCTTCTGCACAGCTAAAGAAAACAGTATTAAAATAAAAAGACAACCAACTGCATGGAAAACATATTTGCCAATGAAACCTCAGACAAGGGTTTAATCTCCAAAATATATAAAGACCTTACATGACTCCACTCTAAGAAGACAAGCAACCCAATTAAAAGATGGGCAAAGGATGTGAACAGACACTTCTCCAAGGAGGACATACAAAGGATCCAAAGACACATGAAAAGATTTTCAATATTGCTAGCTATCAGAGAGATGCAAATTCAAACCACAATGAGATACCACTTCACACCAGTCAGAATGGCCATCATAAACAAAGCAACAAACAACAAGTGTTGGAGAGGTTGTGGATAAAAGGGGACCCTAGTACACTGTTGGTGGGACTGCAGACTGGTACAACCACTATGGAAAATAGTATGAAATTTCCTCAGAAAACTAAGAATGGATCTTCTTTTGACCCAGCAATTCCACTGCTGGGACTATATCCCTAGAACTCTGAAACACCAATCTAAAAGTACCTATGCATCCCAATGTTCATAGCAGCACAATTTACAATAGCTAAGTGCTGGAAGCAACCTATGTGCCCATCAGTAAATGTATGGATCAAATAAACTATGGTACATTTACACAATGGAATTCTATGCAGCAGAAAGAAAGGAATTCTTTGCAATAGCTTGGATGGAACTGGAAAGCATTATGCTAAGTGAAATAAACCAGGCGGTGAAAGATAAATACCATATGATCTCACCTTTAACAGGAACCTAAACAACAAAACTAAGAAATAAGGAAAATATAGCCAAAGACTCTGAAATAAAGGACATGCTGACAGTGACCAGAGGGGAGAGAGGAGGGATTTTCAGGGCAGAATGGGAATGGTTTACAGGAACAAATATAAAGGACACATGGACAAAAAGTAGGGGGTGTGGAAATGGAAGGGAGATGGGAAGGGATGGGTGGGTGGTTTGGAATGGGAGTAAAGGACAGAAAACTATACTTGAACAATGATTAAAACAAAATTTAAAAAATATAACATAACTAAACACAAGAGTGGTAAATGGTGGTATAAGGATCTTTAAAGTTTCATGAAAAAGACAGATTCCAATTACTCTCATGGATAGAGGTTTATTGAAAGGATTCATGAGAAAATAAGGTAGTACGGTCACTCATTAGTTTCAGAGTCACTTTGGTAACTGATGTTTCTAAAGTTTGAATATTTGACTTGATTTGAATTCTGGCTCTGCCACTTTCAAATAGTGTGACCTTGGGCAAGTCACTGAAGCTCTTAGTGTCCAAGAGTCTTTATCTATATATAGTAGATAAATCCACCTCCTAGAGGTGAATGAGGATTAAACAAAGATAATGCATGTAAAGTGCTTATTCCAGTACCTGACCATGATAGGTTCTCAGTGAATGGTACTTACTTTGTATCAGCAGCAGCAGCAGCAGCAGCAGCAGCAGCACTAATGGTAATAATAATAGTAGTTGTTGCTGCAATTGTAGTTCTTATTCACATGACTTAGAAAATAAGAATATAGCTGAGTGTTAATCAGGATAACTTCCTGAGGTCAAATGATTTGCATTCTCTTTTTCACTTAACATTTGTAATTCTCAAAATAGAGGATCAGATTGGGTTGGTTTTGCATTTATTTATTTATTTATTTATAAGATTTCATTTATTTATTTTTAGACAGGGGGAAGGGAGGGAGAAAGAGAGGAGAGAAACATCAATGTGTGGTTGCCTCTCATGGGGCCCCCACTGGGGACCCAGCCTGCAACCCAGGCATGTGCCGTGACCGGGAATTGAACCAGTGACCCTTTGACCCTTTGATTCACAGCCTTGCTCAATCCACTGAGCTACACCAGCCAGGGCATGGTTTTGCCAACATGTAATGTGCACTACCAAAACAAGCTCATAATTAAGTGTATCCCCACCACACCCTGTTCAAAATCTATAGTGATTTTCTTTAGGTACCCTACTAATTCCTGGTCCAACCTACTGGAGTGAAACTAGCAAGATTGTTTTTAGCTCTGATATACACACCGGATGCACAATGACAAGGGCAAAGAAAGAAACAAAAACAGGACCATTTTCTTTAATAGAGATCTGTTTCTAAGTCAAACACTTTGCTTTTATGGAACCTTCTTTGAACATATTCAGTCTAGTGTCCTTCCTACAGAATAATATTTTTTTCTTTTTCTTCAGTATGAGTTTCCTTAAAGCTCCTGATATCGTCCAAGTATTGAGTCAAATGAATATTATATAATTAAATCACATAGAAAGTAAAAACCTGTGTGATAGGATATTAGCAATCTGGGTTTCCAGAAAGTCATGCTGCTTCATTGTATACTACTGCAACTTTTATCGAGCTGTGTTAGGTCCAGATAAAATGATTTAATGATTCAAAATGAATGAAAACTCACCAAGGATTCCCACTGTGAAGTCCTTCCCACTTTATCAAAGCAGACAGGCCTATGGATAGCTCAAAAACAAAAGGAGGTCTTTGAAGCCCAAAGTTACCTTAGAACTGTTATGAGTCCTGCTTTGAAGATCATGTTTATATTTTAAACTTTTACTCTTTCATGAGAGAAGCAGTTTGATTCATTGCTGCATCTTCCAAATTTTTCAAAATGAACCTAAACTTAACCTTGATGGATTTCTGACAAGTTTTTTTCTATAATAAATTTTTATAGTTGTGATCACAGTTAAAGCAAAACTTTTTGTAAAAACTCATGTTTAAGACATGAAATACTAGTAGATAGAGGGCACTGGCATGCTGGTAACAAACATGGCATGGGATAAGAAAATGTCCAACAGATTTTATTTTCAAAATATTTTATTTATTTATTTTTAAAAAGAAGGGAAGGGAGAGGAAAAGAGAGTGAGGGAAACATCAACGTTTGAGGCAAACATTGATTACCTCTCACATATGCCCAACTGGGGACCTGGCCCACCACCCAAGCATGTGCCCTGACTGGGGATTGAACTGGTGACCTTTTGTTTCACAGGCCAGTGCTCAATCCACTGAGAAAAACTACCTACGGCTTATAACACTGAGGTACTGACAAATGCTTGTTTGCCCATTCTGCTTCCCAGAGTTCTTTTGGGCTTGATATCAGCTATGGAGGTACCACATAGATCAGTGGGCTTCTTATTATCAACATTGTCAAAAAAGCTTATGAATCTCAAATGATTAGTATCCTTTAAAGAAGATTCTCAACTAAAGTGAATAATGTTTTGAAGGCAATAATAATTTCTATTTCACATCTGAAACAAGGCTGTGAAAAAAACAGAGAAAGTGAAATTACATAGAATAGATTTGCTTTTGAGTATCCTGGAAAAGATTCATCATCCCTTGGTAGATGATTGAAACTGACCAGTGTTCATAATCTTCCAGTGCTTATTATCTGCTGGTGTAAACACACACACACACACACACACACACACACACAAGGTCTGTCTGAAAAAAGTCCAGCCGTTGTTAATATAATGAGAATGGTTTGTGCAACATTGATGTAAACTGGCAGCCAGGAAGAGTGTAGTGGAATGCTCATGTGCATGAATGATGAAGACTTAACTGTACTAGTCAGTGAGGATGGTTGATGCCATTGAATGAGCATGTGTACTCTGCGGACATCACATTCAAAATGACTGAGTGAGTAGAGCAACAAATCTGCATGAAATTTTTCATTAAGCTTGAGTACTCCTTTGTGGAAATTATTCAGATGATTCAGAAGGTTTTTGGGGAAACTGAAGTTAATTAAGCACAAATAAATGTGTGACACAAATGCTTCAAGATGGTCAAGAATATGCTGAAAGTGATCCACATGCTGGAAGGCCTATAACAAGCAGAACACTTGAGAATATTCAACAAGTATGGGTGCAATCATCAAAGATGGATGACTGACAATGAGAAATGTAGAATCTAATCTGGGGAATCCCAAAGCTACTGTGTCTAAGACTTTGACACAGGATCTTGGCATGAAATGCAGCAAAAATTCATTCTGTGGCTTCTGATACGAGAGCAGAAGGAACATTGTGCTGCAGTTGCTAATGACTTGATTGAAAACCCATCAATGAACCAGATTTAGCACGCTGTGACTTCTTGCTTTTCCAAATTAAATCACCATTGAAAGGGAAGAGATTTCAGACCACCAATAAGATTCTGGAAAATACAATGGGGAGAGCTGATGGTGATTCCAATAAAGGATTTTGTAGAGTGGTTTGAACAGTAGAAGAGATGCTGGAAAAACTATGTAAGGTCCCAAAGTGCCTACTTTGAAGGGGACTGAGGCATCGTTGTCCTATATACAATGTATTTTGTGTCGTGTAACTTCTTCAATAAATGTCTCTATTTTTCATACTACATGGATGGATACTTTCTGGACAGACCTAGTACATCTGTTAAGGGGTTAATATAAAAGATTTATTTTTAAAAACAAACTCACAAAACTCAATACCAAAAAAAATCAAGCGAGTCATTGTAAACCAAAACAGATTGGCACTGGAGATTTTATATATATGTATGTGTATACACACATACATATATACATATGTATATATATTTGCTTAATCCCTTTATTTTCTTTCATCCAGTCACTCTCCCACCTCCTGTAATAGCTGTCAGTCTGCTCCATGTATCCATGCTTATTTCTGCTTCATTCTACTTTGTTCATCTGTTTATTTTGTTCATTAGGTTCCACATATAAAAGAGATTATATGGTACTTGTCTTTCTCTCACTGGCTTGTTTCACTTAGCATAATGCTCTCCAGGTCCATCCATGCTGTCACAAAAGATAAGATTTCCTTCTTTTAGATGGCTGAATAGTATTCCATTTTGTAAGTGTACCACTACTTTTTTATTTTATTCTTTTTTATTTTAAAAAGTTTTTTTGGACCTGGAAAGATGGCGGCTTTACTCTAGGCAGCATGTTTCTCAGCTTCTTTGAAGAGGAGGGAAACTTGCAGATCGGTGGAGAAACAGAGCAAGTAGCCTAGGTTACCAAAACATTTTTGAAAACAGGACATCAAAAATTATTGTGATCATTGAAAAACCAGACGGTAAGGAGGCTGCTTTGGGACAGAAGGGACCTAGGGATCAGCGTGGGGACCAGGGGGGTTGCAGTTCCCAGGCCCGGTGTTCCTGGGTCTGCCTCAGGGCTCCCAGGAGAGGGGAGTAGCTGCTCCCTCTGGGGAATATGGGGTTGAGCAACACCAGGGGAGACCTTGTTGCCTGAAGGCACAGAGAGGCCTGTTGGACTGGAGAAAAAATCACCCAGGGTCTGTGAACACCCACCCAGAGCAGTGGGAGAAGTGAGTGCCTCTAGCTGGCATGACCAGGGGCGGCCTGGAAGAGCGCCCGCACCCCTAGCCCAGTGGGAGTGTGGATCAGTGGAAAACCCAGACATTGCAACCCCGATCCAGGAAAGGGTGCGGAGTTCTCAGGTTTCTGGAGCCTGCAGCGCTGAACTGTGGAAGCACGCACCCCATCTGGAATCCTGACTCTGGAGCTGTGAACCCGGAAGGATTGCTGAGCTTAGTGCATTCCTAGAGCCCCAAACTCAAAAATTTGGTGGATGGGCACGCCCTTTTATGATCACCAGAGATGGTGCAGTGAATCCCAAAAAGTCACAGGTGCTTCCTGAGATCTTAGAGCTGGAACCCTGCAGGGACCCTGGAGCCTGGGAGAACACGGCAGTGAGCTCTGGAAAGCGAGTGTGCTCCAGAGCGCCCAGGGTCCAGCAGGGGAAAGTCAGATTGGCCCTGGGGATAGTACCTGAGAGACTTACTGAGGTTTGGCTGGGAAGAGTGATAAGCATTTCAAAAGTCCCTCAGCCAGCTGAAGCCAGCAAGATCAGAAAAACTGGTCTTGCCAGTTAGGAACCAACAAGAGGTTTGTTTTGTTTTGTTTTGTTTTGTTTTGTTTTGTTTTTGTGGCTGTTGTTGGTTGGTTGATTTTATCTTGTGTTTTAAGTGACATTTTATTTTTCAATTCTTATTTTTATATCTCTCAATCCCTTATGTTTCTCTTCCATTCATCCTAGTATTATTCCTTCCACTCCAAATTTATCTCTCCTGCATCCCATCTTCTGCTTTTTTTTTCCTTTTTTTTTGATCTTGCAAGTTACTGCAAATTTGTATTATCTTTTTCTCACTTTTCTGACATTTTTTATTTTAATAGTATTTTTGTATTCCTTTTCTTTCTGTATAATATTCTTTGCTTGGCTGGTTATACTGTCATTTGATAGGTTTTCCTGTCACCTCAGTCACAGTGTGTTGATAATTTACTCTCCTTCATCTGTGTTCCATTAATACACCTCTCAAGGGTCTATACTCCTTATTCTTGTTATCTAGATCTCATCGATTCTGCCACAAGACTATTGCTTTACTATTACTGTTAATAAGATCTAGTTCATACAATTGTAAATACTACTCAATACCCCTACCTGATCTCACACCATTTCGCAATTTCCTGAACTATCCTATTGTGGGGGTTGTCTCTATTCTTTTACACACTACTTCTATTTACTACTCTTTATTCCGACCCTACCTTAGAATCTGACCTCCCACAGCCTCACAACTTGCTAGTTCCAACTAACAATCCTTTCGTCCCCAATAAGAGTCTTACCTTCTTTCCATCCTTTCTAAAATGTGGCTAGTGGGGTGGAGGACCACAGTTAACACTATAAGGAGCCAAAGGATAACCCATCTTTTGCCTACTAGCTGCTAATGTAAATATCATGTATACTGTCTTGCTGTCTTAAACCATTTTGCCTTACTCCTCCAACTGATCACAAAAAAGAGTAGGGGGAAATTGTGAACACAACGATACATAAAGGAGACTGTACCACTGAATCTCACAAGTATTCTACCACAGAAGTTCACACCATAATTACAGGGAACCAGAACAAATCAATTTCAGAAACAGAGGATAACAACAAGAGACTCACAAACAATGAGAAAACAAAGAAACAATCCCCAATTGAAGGGAAAGGAGGAAGCCTCAGGGAAAATGCTAAATGAAATAGAGGCAACTCAACTATCAGACAGTGAGTTCAAAAGAATGATTATCAGGAAGCTCAATGAACTCACAATGAGCCAGCAGAAACTACAGGGAAGCTGCAATGATCTCACTGCAAACTATATCAACATGAAAAAGGAAATAGAAACCTTCAACAAAGGCCAAGAGGAAATGAAGAATGCCATTTCAGAACTGAGGAACACAGTAGAAGGAAGGAAAAGCAGGATTGATGAAGCAGAAGATCAGATTAGCAACCTAGAGGACAAAGTAAAAAACAACATCCAGGAAGAGCAAGAAAAGGAAAAGAGGCTCAGAAAGAATGAAGAACGAGTAAGAGAAATGCAAGACAATAGGAAACGTAATAATATCCATATAATAGGGATACCAGAAAGAGAAGAAGAAGAGCAAGGGATCGAAAACCTAGTTGAAAAAGTAATGATGGAAAACATCCCTAATCTGATGAGAGAAATAGGCACACAAATCCAGGAAACACAGAGAGTCCCAATCAAGAGGAACCCAAACAGGCCCACCTAAAGACACATCATAATTAAAATGGCAAAATTTCAAGACAAAGAGAGAATCTTGAAGGCAGCAAGTGAGAAACAGGAAGTAACATACAAGGGAGCCCCCATAAGGCTAACAGCTGACTTCAATGTAAACACTTCAAGCCAGAAGAGAATGGCAAGGAATATTCCAAGTAATGAGAACCAGAGGTCGGCAACCAAGGCCACTTTATCCAGCAAGGCTCTTGATCAAAATAGAAGGCCAAATAAGAAGGTTTCCAGACAAAAGAAGTCTAAAGGAATACACCTTCACCAAACCAGCTCTGCCAGAGATTCGAAAGGGACTGCTTTAAGGAAGGGAAGGGAAAGAGAGAGAGAGAGAGAGAGGAACACTCTTACATAAAAGACAATGAATAAGTACCTATCAATAATAACCTTATGTAAATGGATTAAATGCTCCAATCAAAAGACATAGACTAACTGAACAGATAAGAAAAAATGACCCACACATACGCTGACCACAAGATACCCACCTCAGGATAAAAGACCTGCACAAGCTGAAAGTGAAGGGTTGGAACCAAATTTTCCAAGCAAATGGACAGGGAAAAAAAAAGCCGGTGTAGCAATACTCATATCAGACAAATAAGGCTTCCAAAAAAGGTCCATAAAGAGAGTCCCAGAAGGTCACTTCATAATACTCAAGGGAAGAATCCACCAAGAGGACCTAAATATTGTTAATACATATGCACCCAACATAGGGGCACCCAAATAGATAAAGAAAATCTTAGAGGACTTCAAGAAAGATATGGACAGCAACACAATTATAGTGGGGAATTTTAACACCCCACTATAAAAAATGGACAGATCTTCCAAAAAACATCAACAAAGATATTGTGGCATTGAACAATACCCCTGATGAAATAGACTTTACTGATATACACAGAACCCTCCATCTAAAAGAAGCTAAATATACATTCTTTTCAAATGTACATGGAATGTTTTCAAAGACTGACCACATGATAGGACACAAAATAGGCCTCAAGAATTTCAAGAAAATTGAAATCATACCAAGCATTTTCTTGGATCACAAGGGACTGAAGCTAGAAACCAACCCCAAGGAAAGAAACCCAAAACACTCAAAATCATGGAGATTAAATAGAATACTATTAAACAATGAATGGGTCAAGAATGATATTAGGGAATAAGTCAAAAGGTTTCTGGAAACAAATGAATATGAACTCACAACAACCCAAAACTTATGAGACACAGCCAAGGCAGTCCTGAGAGGGAAGTTAATAACAATACAGGCCCACCTAAAAAAATTAGAAACATTCCAAACAACCTAACCCTGCATCTCCAAGAACTCGAGGAACAACAACAAAGACAACCCAGAGCAAGCAGAAGGAAGGAAATAACCAAGATCAGAGCAGAATTAAATAGCATAGAGATTAAAAGCACAATTCTAAGGATCAATGGATCCAAAACTGGTTCTTTGAAAAGATAAACACAATCGAGAAGCCTTTAAGCAGACTCATCAAGAAAAAAAGAGAGAAGACCCAAATAAATACAATCAGAAATGAAAGAGGAGAGATTACAACGGATACCACAGAAATAAAAAGGATTGTAAGAAATTACTACAAAGAACTGTATGCCAAGAAATTTGAAAACCTAGATGAAATGGACAAATTTCTAGAAAAATATAATCTGCCAAAACTCAATGAAGAAGAAGAAGAAAGCCTGAACAGACCAATAACAACAAAAGAAATTGAAGCAGTAATCAAAAAACTCCCAACACACAAAAGCCCTGGGCCAGATGGTTTCACAGAATTCTACAAAGCATTTGAGGAAGAGATAACCCCTATCCTTCACAGACTATTCCAAAAAATCCAAAAAGATGGGACACTCCCAAACTCTTTTTTTTTGAGGCCAACATCATCCTAATTCCAAAGCCAGATAAAGATACAACAAAGAAAGAAAGCTTCAGGCCAATATCACTGATGAACATTGACTCTAAAATCCTCAACAAAACACTGGCAAACCACATCCAACAATACATTAAAAATATCATACACCATGACCGAGTGGGATTCATTCCAGGGATGCAAGGATGGTACAATATTTGCAAATCAGTAAATGTAATACAACACATAAACAAAAGCAAAGACAAAAACCACATGATCAAATCAATAGATGCAGAAAAAGCATTTGATAAGGTACAGCACCCATTTATGATGAAAACCCTCAGCAAAGTGGGAATAGAGAGAGCTTTCCTCAACATAATAAAGACCATATATGAGAGACCTACAGCCAACATCATTATCAATGGGCAAAAATTAAAATCTTTTCCACTAAGATCAGGAACAAGACAAGGCTGTCCACTTTTACCACTTCTATTCAATATAGTACTGAAAATTTTAGCCACAGTGATCAGACAGAAAAAAGAGATAAAGGCATCCAAATCGGAAAGGAGGAAACAAAACTGTCACTACAGACGACATGATAGTGTACATAGAAAGTCTTATAGACTCGGCCAAAAAACTGCTTGAGCTAGTAAATGAATATGGCAAAACAGCAGGATGCAAAGTCAATATCCAGAAATCAAAGGCATTTCTGTACACCCACAATGTAACAGTAGAAGCAGAAATCAAGAAAAAAATCCCATTTGAAATAATAAAAAGAAAAATAAAATATCTAGGAATAAACCTAACCAAAGAGGTGAAAGACCTGTATTTAGAAAACTACATAACACTCAGGAAAGAAATCAAGGAAGACACAAACAAATGGAAACCTATACCATGTTCATGGATTGGAAGAATAAATATCACCAAAATGTCCATACTACCCAAAGCAATTTACACATTCAGTGCAATACCTATTAAAGTGCCAATGGCTTATTTCACAGACATAGAACACTTCAAAAATTTATATGGAATCATAAACAACCCCGAATTGCTGCTGCAATTTTGAGAAAGAAAAGTAAAGTAGGAGGGATCACAATGCCTGCCACTATACTATACTGCAAGGCCACTGTAATCAAAACAGCCTGGTACTGGCATGAAAACAGGTGCAGAGACCAATGGAAGAGAACAGAGACCCCAGAAATAAACCCAAATCTCTATGGTCAATTAATATTTGACAAAGGAGGCAGCAACTTAAAATGGAATAAAAATAGCCTCTTCAACAAATGGTGCTGGGAGAACTGGACAGCCACATGCAAAAAAATGAAACTCAGCACCAACTTACACCATATACAAAAATAAATTCAAGGTGGATAAAAGACTTAAATATAAACCATGACACCATTAAAGTCCTAGAGGAGAACGTAGGTAGGAAAATCTCAGTTATTTCAAGCAGAAACTTTTTTACTGACTTTCCCCTAGAGCAAGGGACATAAAGGAAAGAATAAACAAATGGAACCTTATCAAAATTAAAAGCTTCTGCACAGCTAAAGAAAACAGTATCAAAATGAAAAGAGAACCAACTGTATGGGAAAACATATTTGCCAATAAAACCTCAGACAAGGGTTTAATCTCCAAAATATATAAAGAACTTACACGACTGCTCTCTAAGAAGACAAGGAATCCAATTAAAAAAAATGGGCAAAGGACTTGAACAGACACTTCTCCAAGGAAGACATACAGAAAATCCAAAGACACATGAAATGATGTTCAATATTGCTAGCCATCAGAGAGATGCAAATTAAAACCACAATGAGATACCACTTCACACCAGACAGAATGGCCATCATAAACAAAACAACAAACAACAAGTGTTGGAGAGGTTGTGGAGAAAAGGGATCCCTAGTGCACTGCTGGTGGGACTGTAGACTGGTGCAACCATTATGGAAAGCAGTATGGAACTTCCTTAGAAAACTAAAAATGAATCTGCTTTTTGACCCAGCAGTTCCACTGTTGGGACTCTATCCTAAGAATACTAAAACACCAATCCTAAAGAACCTATGCATCCCAATGTTCATAGCAGCACAATTTACAATAGCTAGATGCTGGAAGCAACCTATGTGCCCACCAGTTATTGAATGGATCAAAAAACTATGGTACATTTACACATTGGAATTCTATGCAGCAGAAAGAAAGAAGGAGCTCCTACCCTTTGCAATAGCTTGGATGGAACTGGAAAACATTATGCTAAGTGAAACAAGCCAGGCAATGAAAGACAAATACCATATGATCTCACCTTTAACAGGAACCTAAACAACAAAACAAAGAAACAAGCAAAATATAACCAAAGACACTGAAATAGAGGACAGGCTGACAGTGACCAATGGGAAGAGAAGAGGGAATTTCAGCGGACAATGGAAGGGTTCACGGGAACAAATTTAAAGGACACATGGACAAAAACTAGGGGGAGGGTAGTAATGGGAGGGAAGTGGGGAGGGTTGGGAGGGGGCACTGGATTGGGAGTAAAAGGGAGAAAACTGTACTTGAACAATGATGAAAATAAAATTTTAAAAAAAGTTTTTTTATTTATTGATTTTAGAGGAACAGAGAGAGAGAAGAGAAAGATCGACATATTATTCCACCCATACATGTATTCATTGGTTGCCTCCCACATATACCCTGATTAGGGATCAAACCCACAACCCTGGTGTTTCAGGATGCAGTTTTAACCAAGGTACCATGGCAGGTCTGGTTCTCATTATATTTTATAGCTCACATATAATTCACATTGTTGTTTATCTGCTAGCTCACATCACTGGCATGACACAACAGCTGGGCCTGCAACTGATCCATCTACTGCAGGATCTATCTTTCAGCTCCCTGACTCCTGAGTGAAGGGTGTTTAAATCTGTAAGGAACGACCTTGACTTTGACAGGACATCCACACCATCAAAGTTAATCCACTCATCTACTACTGGCCACTTTGGCTGTTTCCGGATATTGGCTATTGTAACTAACTCTACAATAAGCAAAAGGGTGCATATATTCTTTATTAGTGTTTCAGGGTTTTTTTCTATTATATTCCCAGAAACAGGGTCACTGGATCATAAGGCAGTTCCATTTTTTTTTTTTAGTTATTTTTTTTAAGTTTTAGTATGTTCTTTTTTTTTTTTTTTTTAGTGACTTTCTTCAGAAAACTAAACATGGAACTTCCTTTTGACCTGGCAATTCCACTACTGGGATTATACCCTAAGAATCCTGAAACAACAATTCAAAAGAACCTATGCACCCCAATGTTCATAGCAGCACAATATACATTAGCCAAGTGTTGGAAACAACCTAAGTGTCTATCAGTAAGTGAGTAGATAAAAACAAAACAAAGCAAAACAAAAACTGCGTTCCATTTTTTAAGTAAACTCCATGCTATTTTCCTTAGTAGCTGTAGCAGTCTGCATTCCCACCTGTAGTGAATGAGGGTTCCATTTTCTCCACATCCTCACTAACGCTTGTTCATGGATTTATTGATGATACCATTCTGACAGGTGTGAGGTAATATATCATTGTGGTTTTAATTTGCATCTCTCAGATTTTTAGTGATGGTGAACACTTTTTTCATATGTCTATTGTCTATCTGTATTTTCCCTTTGGAGGAGTGTATATTCATATACTTCATCCCTTTTTTAATTGGATTGTTTGTCTTCTTTGTATTAAGTTGTATAAGCTATTTATATGTTTTAGAAATTAACCTCTTATCCAATGTATCATTGGCTAATGTGTTCTCCCATTCTATGGGTTTCATTTTAATTTTGTTGATGGTTTCTTTTGCTGTGCAAAAGCTTTTTCTTTGATGTAGCCCCATTTATTTTTTCATTTTGTATCCCTTGCCTGAATAGATACAATGACAAAAATACTGCTATGTGAGATGTCTGAAACTTTATTGCCTGTATTTTCTTCTAGGATTTTTCTATTTTTGGCTTACTTTTAAGTCTTAAATCCATTTTGAGTTTATTCTTGTTTATGGTGTAAGTTGGTGGTCTAGTTTAATTTTTTTTTGCCAGTACCTGTCCAGTTTGTCTGACACCATTTATTGAAATGATTATCTTTACTCCATTGTACATTCTTGTTGTAAGTTCTTGCCTCCCTTGTCAAATATTAATTGACTATAAAGGGATGGGTTTATTTCTGGGCTCTCTATTTTGTTCCATTGACCTATATGTCTGTTTTTATGACAGTACCATCCTGTTTTGATTACTATGGCTTTCTAGTAGAGTTTAATGTCAGATAGTCTGACTCCTCCATATTTGTGCTTTCTCAAGACTTCCCACTGTACATTTTAGGGGTCTTTTGTGATTTCATAGATATTTTTGGAATATTTGTTCTAGTTCCATGAAATACACCACTGGTATCTTGATAGAAATTGCATTGAATCTGTAGATTGCTTTTGGTAGTATGGACATTTTAATGATGTTAACTTTTTTCTATTCATGAACATGGCATATGTTTCCACTTATTTGTATCTTACACAATTTCTTTGCTCAGTATTTTATAATTTTTTTGAATACAGGTCTTTTACCTCCTTGGTTAAATTTAGTTATTTCTAGGTACCACATATTTTTTTCTGTTGCAATAGTAAATGGGATTGTTTTCTTAATTTCCATCTTTAAAAAAATTCTCATCCAAGGATATATTTTTTTAAATTGGTTTTTAGAGAGACAGTAGGGCATTGATGTAAGAGAGAAATACCCATTGATTGCTACCCATAGTAGCCCTGATTAGGGTTCAAACCCACAATGTAGGTCTGTTCCTTGACTGGGAATCAAATGCACTACCTAATGTATATGGGAAGATGCTCTAACCAACTGAGCTACCCTGACAAGGTAATTTCTCTAATATTTTATTATCGGTGTATAAAAATGTCACCAATTTCTGAATGTTAATTTGACATCCTGCTACTTTGCCAAATTCACTTATTTGATCTAATAGTTTTTTTTTTTTTTTTGGTTGAGTCTTTAGGGTTTTCTATATACACTATCATGTTATCTACAAACAATGACAGTTTTACTTCCTCCTTTCCAGGTTGTACGCTGTTTATTTCTTCTTGTTGATTGCTGTAACTAGAACTTCCACTACTATGTTGAATAAAAGTGGTAATAATGGACATCCCTGTCTTGTTCCTGATCTTAAAGGAAACAGTTTTTAATGTTTCCCATTGAATATGATGTTGGCTTTGAGTTTGTCATATGTGGCCTTTATTTGTTGATGTATGATGCTTTTATTCCCACTTTGCTGGGACTTTTAAATCATAAATTGGTGTTGGATGTTTTCAAATGCTTTTTCTGCATCTATTGATATGATCTTTTGATTGTACCTTTCTTGTTGTTTATGTGATGTATCACGTTTATTGATTTGCAGATATTGTACCAACTTTGCATCCTCAAAATAAATCCCACTTGAACATGGTGTGTAATCTTTTTAATATATTGCTGGATTTGGTTTGCTATCATTTTGTTGAGCCATCCAGTCCAGCACTTTTGTTTTCTGGGAGTTTCTTGATTACAGTTTCAATTTCATTAGTTGTAATTGGTCTATTCAGGTTTTCAGATTTGTTCTCATTTAGTTTCGGAAGACTGTATGTTTCTAGGAATTTATCCATTTCACCCAAGTTGTTCAATTTAGTGACTTATAACTGTCATATATTTTCTCTTTTTCACTTTTTTTACTGTTGTTCGAGCACAGTCTCCATTTCCCCCTCCCACCCAGCCATCACCACCTCCCACTCCTGATCCCAACACATTGATTTTGTTCCTGTGTCCTGTATAGCTGTTCCTGAAAAATGTTCCCCCTTTTCCCTCCATCATCCCCTCCTACCTCCCCTCTAGTTACTGTTAGTTAGTTGCTAGTTTCAATGTCTCTGGTTGTATTTTGCTTGCTTGTTTATTTTGTTAATGAAGTTCCACTTACAGATGAGATCATATGATATTTGTCTTTCACTACCTGGATTATTTCACTTAGCATAATGGTCTCCAGATCCATCCATGCTGTCACAGAGGGTAGAAACTCCTTCCTTCTTTCTGCTGTGTACTTGTGGCAGACTCTGGCCCACAGAGTCTGCCTGTTGAGACTGAAGATGAAAAAAATGCATGGGCTACAGCAATCCTGTGGAGAAAAAGGGACGGCATGGCCACTCTCTCAAGGGGAGAGCACCTCTGAGTGCTTCAGCTACTCTCTCAAGAGGAAAGTGCACCAACCCTTGCCTAGACAAGCTTTTATTATTTTTCTCAGGTTTTACACCAAAGAAGGATTTATTATCTGTTACATAGAATATTGTTGTCTACATTTTAAGTACAATCAAAGAAATGAAAATAACACATGCAGAAGGGAAAGGCAGTGAGCTAGTTAGCTCTGTCCTTGGGAAAATTTACACAGACTTTGGAAACTACCTGGATGATAGACAATAAACATATACTATTTCAGACCAGGGTGAGAGAGTTTTTGCAAGTGCAAGCCATAACAGTCTGTATGCATATTTTAGGCCTGATTCTCATGGGAAAACCTGGTTTGAGGGTCTGCTCCTGCCCACTACATTGCTTCTATAGGTTTTCCATACAGAGTTGAGTCACATTTGCCAGACCAAAACAAACCAGTTCCGTTCACATAGTATTCCATTGTGTAAACGTACCATAGTTTTTTGATCCATTCATTTAATGGTGGGCACTTAGGTTGCCTGCAGCACATGGCTATTGTAAATTATGCTGCTATGAACATTGGAGTGCATTGGTTCTTTTGGATTGGTATTTTAGGGTTCTTAAGATATAATCCCAACAGTGGAATGGCCAGGTCAAAAAGCAGTTCCATTTTTAGTTTACTGAGGAAATTCCACACTGTTTTCCATAGTATTTTATTAAAATCCTTTGTGTTTCTGTGGTTTCAGTTTTTACTTCCCCTCTTTCATTTCTTATTTTATTTATTTGGGTCATCTTTTTTATGAATCTGGTTACAGCTTCATCAGTCTTCTTTGTCTTTTCAAAGGATCTGCTCGTGGTTTCATTTATCTTTTATATAATTTTTTAAAAAATTTTCAATATCATTTATTTCCCCTCTAATATTTATTATTTCCTTCCTTCTACTTACTCTGGGATTTGTTTGTTGTTTTTTCTAGTACTTTTTGGTGTAGAGTTAGAATGCTTATTTGAGATTTTTCTTGTTTCTTAAAGTAATCCTGTAATGCTATGAACTTTAATTTCAGTACTGCTTTCACTGTGTCCCATAGATTTTGGTTTGTTGTGACTCCTTTCATTTGTTTCCAAATAACTTTTAATTTTGTCTTAGATATCACTGTTAAACTATTCATTGTTAAAGAACACACTGTTCAGGCTTGATGTGTTTGAATGTTTTTAAGGTTTTTTTAATGTAGTTGATTTCTGGTTTTACACCATTGTGGTCAGAAAAGATGCTTGATGTGATTTTAATCTTCTTGAACTTTTTGTGTCCTAACATGTGGTCTACCTTTTAGAATATTCAATGTACACTTGAGGAGAATGTATATTCTGCTATTTGGGAATGAAATGTTCTGTAAATATCAACTAAATGTAACCAATCCAGGGTGTTATTTAAAGTGACTGTTGCCTTGTTGATTTTTTGTCTCAAAGATCAATTCATTGATGTCAGTAGGGTATTAAAATTCCTTCATATGTCTGTATTGTTTATTTCTGCCTTGTTCTTCACCAAGATTTCCTTTATATATTTAGGTGATCCTGTGTTGGGTGCATATATGTTTACAAGGGTTATATCCTCTTGTTGGATGGATCTCTTTAGTATTATGTATTCATCTTCTTTGTCTCTTGTTATGGCCTTTGTTTTGAAGTCTATTTTCTCTGATATAAGTATTCCTACCCCAGCTTTTTCTTGGTTTCTATTTGCAGGAAATATTTTCTTCCATCCCTTCCTTTTCAGTCGTTGGTGTTGTTGTTGTTGTTGTTGTTGTTTTTGTTTTGTTCTGAGGAGGGTCTCTTGTAGACAGAAAGTTGATAGGTCATGATTTTTTTCCATTCATCTACACTTTTTCTTTTCATTGAAGTGTTTAATTTGTTTACATTTAAAGTGATTATTGAGCCTTGGCTGGTGTGGCTCAGTGGATTGATTACAGAACTGCTAACCAAAAAAATTGCTGGCTTGATTCCCAGTCAGAGCACATGCCTGGGTTGCAGGCCAGGTCCCTAGTAGGGGGCATGAGAGAGGCAACCACATGCTGATGTTTCCCTCTCTTTGTCCCTCCCTTTCCCTCTCTAAAAATAAGTAAATAAAGCCTTTTTAAAAACTAAAGTTAGTATTGATAGGTACTTATTTATTGTCATTTTGTCCTTTATACCTGTGTTCCTCTCTATTTTTTCCTTCTTCTTAACAAATAAAGCCTTTTAATGTTCTTGCAACACTGGTTTGCTGGTAATGAACTCCTTTAGTTTTTGTTTGTTTGGTTGGTTTTTGTCTCAGAAGCTCTTTATTTGGTCTTCAATTTTAAATGAAAGCCTCACTGATAGAGTAGTCTTGGCTGGATAGAGTTGTCTTAGACAACTCTTAGATAGACTTGGCTGGATAGACAGGTTGTAAGTCCTTGCTTTTCATCACTTTGAGTATTTCCTGCCAATCCCTTCTGGACTGAAATGTTTCTGTTGAGAAACCATTGACATCCTAATGGCAACTGCCTTTTAGGTAATTAATTGTCTGCCCATTGCTGCTTTTAAGATTCTGTCTTTGTCTTAACACTTTGGAATTTTAATTTTGATGTGTCTTGGTTTTGGCCTTTTTGGGTTCATTTTGACTGAGACTCTCTGTGCTTCCTGAACTTGTGTGACTTTTTCCTTCACCAGCTTAGGGAAGTTTTCAGCCATTATTTCTTCAAATAGATTGTCTATGCCTTGCTCACTCCTTTATCCTTCTAGTGCCCCTATGATGCAGATGTTATGCTTGATGTTGTTTCAAGTGCCCTTAGACTTTCTTCAGTTTTAAAATTCTTTTCTGTGTTTGATGTTTTGCTTGAGTGATTACTGTTACCTAGTCCTCTAAATCACTGATTTGATCCTTTGCTTAATCTAACCTGCTGTTGATTCCTTCTGTGTTTTTTTTTATTTCAGATGGTGTGTTTGTTCTTCATTTCTGACTAGATTCTCATGGTTTCTATTTCCTTTTTAATGATTACTGTTTCTTCATTTAAGTTCTCATTAACATTTATTCATTCTTCCCTTAAGTTCCTTGAGCATCCTTAAAAGAGAGGGAGAGAAACATCAATTGTGTGGTTGCCTTTCATGTGCCCCTAAATGGGGATCTGGCCCACAACCCAGTCACATACCCTTACTAAGAATTGAACTGCTGATGCCTTGGTTATCAGGCTGGCTCTCAGTCCACTGAGCCACACCAGCCAGGACATAACCATCGTTTGAAACTGTCAATCTGGTATCTTGGTCGCTTTTATTTCATTTAATCTTGTTTTTTTTTTTTGTGGTAATTTCCCTTGTTCTTTTATTTGGAGCACATTTCTTTGTCTTCCCATTTTGTCTCTGTGTACTAGGTAGATCTTCTTTGACTCCCAAACTTGTGATGGTTTTATGATGTAGGTGTGTTGTTAGGCTCAGTGGAAAAATCTCCCATATCAATTGAGCTCAGTGCTCCAGGAATGTTTCTGTGGGTTACATGCACCCTCCTGTTGTAGTTGAGTCTTAAATGCTGTTAGCCCCTTTGTGGGTGTAGTTAACCCTCAGGCTGACTAACTATATGGATAAATCTCTATAATTGTGTATGAGTTGCTCTACAAGGGCTACCCCCTGAGGTAGAGTTGTTTCCAGTAAACTCTGGTGTCTGCCAGAATTCCCCTTTAGGCATGTCACTTGTGTGGCTAGTTTAGTTGAGCTCTTGTGTGGTCTGAAGCCAACACAACACTGGTTGTGTTGGATCTGCATCCACTTTGGTAGGGTTCAGGTACAGCCTGATGTCAGATGTTGTTTGTAACCAGCCTTGGGCTATCTGTCAGGAGTTACCATACTATTCATGTTTTTGGTTACATTTACTGGATGTGGGTATGCATGGCAAGAGCCAATCTTTGTGTAAGGGTTTGCTTCCTCTAGCATAGAGCTGGGGAAAGAGATTTAAAAGGCCCAAGGCTGTCTGAGGTCTGCTTCCACCTGTCAGCTATTTCAGCTTTCCTTGAGGTTGCCTGGTGTTCTTCCACAGCCTTCCAAAAAAAGACTGTAGAGTGGACCCAGGCTGGCAGTGATCTGTAGACTGTTCCACAGGTTGTGAGCTCAGTAGGGCAGGGTGACTGAGTTCAGGAGTATGTGGCTAGTGAGTACCCTACTTGGAAGCTGCATGTTCAGGAACTCAATGAGGGCAAAGTGATCCCTACTCCAGAGCCAACCCACTCAGTCTCTGCCAGAGTGTCCACCTGTAGTTCCCCCAGGAGGAGCATGTGGCAGGTTCAGGTTGGGTGCAGCCAGTCAGTCCCTCTGCAGGAGCAAGCTCAGCTGGGCAGAGCCTCTGGGGCTGGAGGTGGAGAAAAAATCAAAAGAGTCTTTCTTTGAAGGTGGTGCTAGCTGAGTCCATAGGACAGGGCCAAACACTTTGTCCTGGTCCCAGAAAATAGCCTTAAAAGGATACACACTCCAAATATCCTGGCTTTGAGCAACCCTTGTTTCCCCCCACAGAACTGTCCTCAGCAAGGATCAAATACCAGGTCTTTGGGGGCAGACCCAAACAGTGTCTTGTTGTGGGTGGTGTTGACAAGACTAAAAGAAGGGAGACACAACTCCTTCCCTTTCCAGCATAACGTAGGCAGAGCTTGCAGGGGAGATAACAGTGGCCTCCTTGCAGTGTAGCCACACAACCCAGTGACTGCTCATCTGACTCCTGGACAAAAGTCTTCCTAGAAGATAGCAGTTCGAAAGTCCCAGCTCTGTATAGCACTTTGATTCCCCTGCGTGACGGAACTCAGCAAGGTGGAGCCACAGAGTGCTAGGGTAGGCCAAGTGATTTAAGAGGTTGCGGGGGGGGTGGGGGGTGGGGGTTGGCACTGTCTCTATGCTCCATATGGGGGAAAATGGTCCACTTTCCAGATACACAGTTCAATCACTGTCTGAGTCTCTGGCAAGAAATTTTTCAGAAAAAGTGCAACCCAAAGTTTTCTGCTGAGTGCAGCCAGAAGTCCCCTCTGCTGGACCAAAGCATGACAAGCTGGTGTTACCGGTAGTTATAAAACTGAGCAGTGCACTCCATTAGCTGCTGCTGTAACAATAGGAATGCTCAATACTGGCAAGGTGATATCTGGGTCTCTAGGTGGACTGAATTCAAAGTGATTTTTACCACCAGATGCTATGAGGGCCCCTCTTCCCACCTCTGATACTTTGAGTTGGGGGATCCTTGCGTAGGATTGAGATCCTATGTTCCTGGGGAGGAAGTTTTGCAGCTGAGATATCCCTCTGGCTTCTCAGCCACTGCACATGGATGTGGGGGCCAGACATTTATGCATCTCTTTCTTTCCTAGCAGTTCCTATGTGGCTACTTTTGTAAATCCTTGGTTATAATACTGCAATTCAGGTAGCCTTCAGTTGGTTATTCATGTTGATTGTACTATAATTTAGCTGTAAATCTGATTTGGGCCTGGGAGCAGGTGAGTGTAGCTTCTACTTACTCTGTAGCCATCTTGAAATTCATAGTTCTTCTTTGTATGTTTGGTAAATTGCACCTGTGAAGCCATTTGGTACAGTACTTTTGTTTGCTGGGAGTTTTTTGATTCCTACTTTGAACTCATTAGTTGTGATAGCTCCATTCAGGTTATCTGAATCATCCTGATTCAGTTTTGGAAGATTGTATGTTTTAGGAATTTATCCATTTTTGCCTAGGTTGTCCAACTTGTTGGAATATAAATTTTTGGATTCTGCTATTTTAAAAACAGATAAAAAACTTGAAAGTGAACCAACTGCTTCTGAGTGACTTGCTCTTAATTAAGAGCTAGACAACTTAGTTTCACACTATATTTCTATGCCTTAATGAATACCTTTCTTTTGGCAAGGTATTTTCCCCACTTTCCCAAAATATGTTATAGTGGGACAATCTGTCTACATACACAGTTACATGTGCTCCTTTTCTATTTCAATGGATTATCACCAGTATTCCAATATTAACCCCTAAAAGATTTGTCCTTATAAATGAAGATAAAGTCCCCAATGTTTAGATAAAACTAAATTAAGATAGTTAAAATTGCATCACTCATTTCAAAATCATAATATTATATCCTGCTTTTCCCCAAATGTTGGCATTTGTTGCTTGTACTGAGAAAAGGGGAAAGTTGACCATAACAATTTTTTATTTTAAAATGTATCTTTTTTTCTATAGAAGGTTGAATTATTCTATTAGAAGTTTTAGAAACATGACCTTAGAGATTACATCTGACTGTTGTCTATTATATTCAAATTCCTTAAACAATAGTCAGCTGTCTGAAGGTGAATAAGTAGATCTTAGCTTTACAACAAAGGCTGCAAGTCACAACTAAGAAATTTATGACCTATTTTTTTTCTAGGATTTTTTCTCTATTTCTGTGGGTAGGTTATAATTCTCTAGCTGCTTCAAGATACACATGATGGTAAGTAAAAATTTACTAATATTGCACCAGCAACTGGTCACTAGTGGTATTTGGTATACTACAGGAAAATAAATGAGAAAAAAAAAAGAATTCTCAAAGCCCAGAGAGGGCAGAAGTCAGCACAATTACCACTTCACTGAGACAACTATGAAGGGAAATTACAAAAGACTATTGTTGCACTTATGAATCTAATTATATACAAATGAGGGTGAAACCCAAATGGACTTGTTTTATTGAACTGTAGGGAGTTTGTTGTATTTATCTTTCTTGCCAGAGGCAAAACTCATATATATGAGTATTACATGTACTTTAGGCAAAGGAGATGTGGCATATATACACAATAGAATATTACTCAGGCATAAAAAGAATGAGGTTTTGCCATTTGCAGAAATATGGATGGATGTAGAGGTTATTATGCTAAGTGAAATAAGCCAGACAAAGAAAGACAAATACCATATAATTTCACCTATATGTAGAATCTGAAAAATAAAATAAATGAATAAATAAAACAGAAACAAAATTATTGATGCAGAGAACATATTGATTGCCACCACATGGGAGAAAGATTGGGTGGACGGGTAAAAAAATTAAAGAAATTAAAAAGTAAAATTTGGCAGTTATAAAAATAGTCATGGGAATGTAAAGTACAGCATAGGAAACATAGTGAATGATATTATAATAGCTATGTATGGTGCTATATGGGTACTAGACTTATTGGGATGATCATGTCATAAGTTGTATAAATATCTAATTACTATGGTGTACATCTGAAAGTAATATAATACTGTATGTCAGCTGTAATTAAACAAACATTTTTTAAATTAAAAAATATAAAATGTCCTTTATCCACCATGATAAGGGAGAAAGTAAGCTTACACAATACCTTTTGACATTCCAGATTTCCAAAAATCCTAAATAGACTTTAGAGAGAATAAAGAAAACAGCATATAAAGGACACCTGATATTATAGTGTGAGAGGGAGAAGGGAAACAAAACTAGTAATAAGAGAATAATGAGAAGGGAAAAGAAAAAAGAGTTTTTTTTCCTAGAATTCCACAAAAGGAACAAAATTTTTTCCCACAGAAGGTGAAACCAAAACAGTAAAGAACATTAAGATACATTAAGATACTCAAAGTCAGACTCATGGAATTAAAAACAAAGGATTTTCATAAACAAGAGATTCTGAGAAAAAGAGGTCTTACACAACTGAAGCTTTTCAGTGGGCAGAAGGATTGCCCCATAAGAATTGAATCAAGGTCTTCTAGAAAAGAAGAATGAAATAATTAGGAGAATCCAAAAGCATTTGGGCATGCAGAGAAAAGAGCTGCTGGAAAAAGGCAAAAGAGACCAGGAATTTGGTAAGGCTCTTGAGAGATGCGGAAGTAGATGGATACAAATAGATGGATGCAAGGTGATAATGCATGGCCCTTTTGGTAAGCAAGTTATGTTGATGAAGAATTTCTTATGGTAAGGCCCAAATCAGAAATAACTTTGGAATTTGTTGGTAAGGTCACACTGTAAATCTAAGATGACATGATTTTCTTAGGGAGGAAATATACAGTAAAAAGAGCATAGACTTTGCTTCAGCCTCTGAAAGATTAAGGATCAAATTCTGGGTCAACCTTTCAGTAAATATATAATTTTGGGCAAGTTACTTTCTTTAAGCTTCAGTTTTTCATCTATTAAATGTAGGAAATAATAGCTGTGTTACAGGTTTGTTGTGGGAATTAAATGATATACCATGTAAAAGGTCTAATAATTGGCTCATAATTAAGATTTAATAAATGGTGCATATTTTTGTTATACATTTTCAGTTAAAAGCAAGATATGGTTTATGATGAGAAATGACGGGGTATTCAATACATTTCAGATGGAGGGAAAATAGTAAGCATTTACAAAGGAAATAAAAGAAATAATACAAATTAAGCAGAAACCTGTGTGATTTTTGGAAGTAATATATAATGCTTACTACAACCAACCACATACAATTCTTTCTGTAGGCTGAATGATTTGGAATGAATTGTGCTACCACACTGATTCTTTCTAAGATGAAGTTTAACACATGGTGTTATCATGCAGAGTATGAAAATTACCATGGGAAAGGATTCATATCTATATATTTTGTTTTATTTTCCTAAAATTCTTCTTTCTTTAGTAAAAGAAAATAAACCAGAGGAATAAGTCTCCATTTAATCATTTTTAAAATATTTTACTTATTTTTTTGAAGAGAGGAAGGGAAGGAGAAAGAGGAGAGAAACACTAATGTGTGGTTGATTCTACCATACCCCCTACTGGGGACCTGGCCTGTATTCCAGGCATGTGCCCTGACTGGGAATTCAACTGGTGACCCTTTGGTTTGCAGTCCTGTACTCAATGCACTGAGCCACACTAGCCAGTGCATCTCCCCATTTAACCTTAGTAGTGTGCTCATATGATCTTGTAGTAGACAAAGCATATTTTCACCTGTTTTAGGGGTGCAGGCAATCACTTCTGTGGTTTGGGGGTTCTCAGTTATACTGAGACACAAAGTATGGAAACAACCTTGAAACCACATCTGCAATTTTTTGGTTGCTACACGACCTACAATGGCTCATGCTTGTTAATCCAAACGCAGCTTAATGAAAAGTCTACCACCTATTGCATTGTTAGGGGCAAAGATTTAGACACGTATTTTATTAAAAATAAGTTCGTTAAATGTACATTTTGATTTTTTTTAATTTTAATGGTAATGTGTGTTATAATAAGAGAAACAAGAAGATACATAACAACTTAAACATGAACAACCGTATACAAAAAAAAAGAAACTAGTTACAGATCTTCCACAGTACACAGAAATTAACTCAAAATAGATGATTGACCATAATACAAAATGCAAAACAATAAAACTCCTAGATTATATTGTAATAAAAGAGAAAACCTAGATGACCTTGGGCATGGTGATATCTTTCTGGATACAACATCAAAGACATGTTGTTTGAAAAAATAATTGATAAGTAGGAATTTATTAAAATTTAAAATTTCTGCTATGTGAAAGACAATATCAAGAGAATTTGAAGACAAACCACAGATCAAGAGAAAATATTTACAAAAGATACCAATGATAAAGGATTGTTATTCAAAATATAAAAATGACAATTAAAATACAATAATAAGAAAACAAATCCCAAATAAAAAATGGGCCAAAGACTTTAACAAGCACCTCACCAAAGAAGATATAGAGGTGAAAAATAAATATATGAAAAGATTATTCACATCATGTCATCAAATAATGCAAAATAAAACAATAAAAAGACACCACTAGAAACATATTAGAACAACCAAAATCAAAAACACTGACAACACCAAATGCTGGAGAGAATGTGGAACTATAGAAATTCTAAATCACTGCTGGTGGGAATACAAAATGGTATAGCCATTTTGGAAGACTGTCTGACAGTTTCTTTTTTTCTTTTTTCTTTATGGTTGTTCAAGTATGCTTGCCTCCATTTTCCCCCAAACACTCCCCCTGACCCCAGCCATCCCCACCTCCCAAGCCTGACTCCAGACCCTTTGGTTTAGACCATGTGTCCTTTATAGATGTTCCTGAAAACACTCCCCCCCCCCATCATCCTCTCACACCTCCCCACTGGTTACTGTCAGTTTGTTCTTAATTTCAATGTCTCTGGTTATATTTCCCTTGTTTGTCTGTTTTGTTGATTAGGTTCCACTGATAGGTGAGATCATATGGTGTTTGTCTTTTACCACCTGACT
Source organism: Phyllostomus discolor (assembly GCF_004126475.2). Lineage (NCBI taxonomy): Eukaryota > Metazoa > Chordata > Mammalia > Chiroptera > Phyllostomidae > Phyllostomus > Phyllostomus discolor. The sequence goes on along the minus strand of NC_050198.1, from coordinate 64,485,606 downwards.
TATTTCACTTAGCATAATGCTCTCCAGTTTCATCCTTGCTGTTGTGAAAGTATAGGGGCTCCTTTTTTCCTTTCTGCTGCATAGCATTACATTGTGTAAATGTACCACAGTTTTTGATCCATTCATTCACGGATGGACATTTAGATTGTTTTCAGCACTTGGCTATTGTAAATTGTACTGCTATGAGCATTGGGGTGGATGGATTCTTTTGGATTGGTGTTTCAGGATTCTTAGTATATAATCCCAGAAGTGGAAATTCTGGGTCAAATTCAGTTCTGTTTCTGGTTTTCTGAGGAAATTCCATACTGTTTCCAACTGTGGATGCACCAGTCTGCATTCCTACTAACAGTGCACTAGGGTTCCCTTTTCTCCACATCTCCTCCATCACTTCTTGTTTCTTGATTTGTTTATGATGGCTATTCTCACTGGTGTGAAGTGGCATCTCATTGTGGTTTTAATTTGCATTCTCTGATGACTAGTGATACTGAGCATCTTTTCATATGTCTCTGGGTCCTCTGTATGTCCTCCTTGGATAACTGTCTGTTCAGGTCTTTAGCCCATTTTTTAATTGGGGTGTTTGTCTTCCTGGAGTGGAGTCGTGTGAGTTCTTTACATATTTTGGAGATCAAACCATTGTCCAAGTTATCATTGGCAAATGTATTTTCCTTTAGAGTTGGTTGTCTTTTCATTTTAATGCTGTTTCATTTAGCTTTGTAGAAACCTTTTACAAGATGAGACCTTATTTGTTTTCTCTTTCCTTTATGTCCCTTTCTCTAGGAGACATATTGGTGAAAATATTGCTGCATGCAATATCTAAGATTTTTGTGCCTCTGTTCCCTCTAAGACTTTTAAGGTGTTATGACTTATATTTAAGTCTTTATCCACCTTGAACTTACTTTTGTGTATGGTGTAAGTTGGTGATCAAGTTTCATTTTTTTTTTTTTTTGCATGTAGCTGTCCAGATCTCCCAACACCATTTGTTGAAGAGGCTATTTTTACTTCACTTTATGCTTCTGCCCTCTCTGTCAAATATTAATTGACCATAGATACTTGGATTTATTTCTGGCCTCCCTGTTCTGTTCCATTGGTGCATGTGCCTGTTCTTATGCCAATACCAGGCTGTTTTGATTATAGTGGCCTTGTAATACAGCTTGATATCAGCTATTGTGATCCTTCCTACTTTGTTTTTACTCAAAATTGCTGAGGCTATTTGAGGTCATTTATAGTTCCACATACATTTTTGAATTGTTTCTTCTATATCTGTGAAATATGTCATTGGTACTTTAATAGGGATTGTGTTGAATCTATAAATTACTTTGGGTAGTAAGCACATTTTCATGTTAATTATTCTAATACAGGAACAAGGTACATGCTTCCATTTGTTTGTGTCTTCCTTAATTTCTTTCTTCAGTGTTGTGTAGTTTTCTGAGTACAGGTCTTTTACCTCCTTGGTTAGGTTTATTCCTAGGTACTTTATTTTTATTGTTGCTATAGCAAATATGATTTTATTCCTGATTTCTTATTCTGATCTTTCATTGTTGATGTATAAAAATGCCTTTGATTTTTGAATATTGATTTTGAACTCTGCTGTTTTCCCAAATTCATTTATTTGGTTGAGTAATTTTTTTGGTGGATTCTATAGGATTTTCTATGTACACAATCATATCATCTGCAAACAGAGACAGTTTTACTTCCTCCTTTCCAATTTGGATGACTTCTATTTATCTTTCTTGTCTGATCACTGTAGTTAGGACTTCCAATACTATGTTAAATAGGAGTGGTGAAAGTGAACATCCTTGTCTTGTTCCTGATTTCACTGGGAAAGCTTTTAGGTTTTGCCCGTTAAGTATGATGTTGACTGTAGGTTTCTCATATGTGGCTATTTTCATGCTGAATAGTGCTCCCTGTACTCCCACTTTGCTTTGTGTGTTTTTTTTTATCATAAATGGGGGCTGTAACTTATGAAATGCTTTCTCCACATCTATTGATATGCTCATGTAATTTTTGTCTTTCCTTTACTTTATGTGATTCATTATGTTTATTGATTTGTGAATGTTGTACCATCCTTGCATCCCTGGGATGAATCTGACTTGACCATGATGTATGATCTTTTTAACATATTTCTGGATGTGGTTTGCCAATATTTTCTTGATAATTTCAGCACTTATGTTCATCAGCAATATTGGCCTCTAATTTTCATTCTTTGTTGTATCTTATCTGATTTTGGGATTAGCATGATGCTAGATTCATCAAAAGAGTTCGGGAGTCTTATGTCTTCTGGATTTTTTGGAATAATTTGCAAAGAATAGGGCATAGTTCTTCCTTAACAGTTTTGTAAGATTTGGTGAAAACATCTGGTCCAGGACTTTTGTGTGCCTGGAGATTTTACTGCTTCAATTTCAGCAGCTATTATTGGTCTATTCAGGCTTTCTGTGTCTTCTTTCAGTTTTGGAAGATTTCATCTTTCTAGAAATTTGTCCATTTCACCCTGGTTTTCAAATATTGTGGCATATAGTTGTTCATAGTAATTTTTAAAAATCCATTGTATCTCTGTGGTATCAGTTGTAACCTCTCCTCTTTCAGTTCTGATTGTGCTTATTTGTGTCTTCTTTCTTTTTTTCTTGGTGAGTCTGCTTAAAGGCTTGTCAATTTTGTTTATCTTTTCAAAGAACAAGCTCCTAGATTTATTGAACCTTAGAATCTTGCTTTTAGTCTCTCTATCATTAAATTCTGCTGTGATCTTGACTATTTCCTTTCTTGTACTTGCTCTGGACTTTGCTTGTTGTTGTTCCTCCAGTTCTTATAGGCTTAGGGTTAGGTTCTTTGTTTGAAATGTTTCTATCTTTTTTAGGTAGGCCTTTATCACTATGAACTTCCCTCTCAGGACTACCTTTGCTGTGTCCCAGAAGTTTTGGATTGTTGTGAATTCATTTTCATTTGTTTCCAGATTTTTTTTATTTCTTCCTTGATCTCATTCTTGACCCATTCATTGTTTAATACCATGCTGTTTGATCTCCATGAGTTTGAGCGTTTGTGAGTTTTGTCCTTGAGGTTGGTTTCTAGTTTCAGTCCCTTGTCATCAGAAAAAATGCTTGATATGATTTCAATTTTCTTGAATTTGTTGAGGCTTGTTTTGTGTCCTATCATGTGGTCTATCTTTGAAAATGTTCCATGTGCATATGAAATGAATGTGTACTTTGCTTCTTTGGGGTGCAAGTTTATATATATAATCAGTAAAGTTCATTTGATCTAGGACATTGTTAAATGCTGCAATATCTTCATTGATATTTTGTTTGGAAGATCTATCTATTTTTTATAGTGAGGTGTTAAAATCCCATAGTATTACTGTGCTGCTGTCAATATCTTCTTGAAGTCCTCCAAGAATTTCTTTATGTATTTGGGTGCTCCTATGTTGGGTGCATATATATTTACAACATTTATGTCTTCTTGATGGATTGTTCCATTTAGTATTATGAAGACACGTTCTGGATCTCTTATTATGGCACTTTTTGTGAAGTCTATTTTGGCTGATATGAGTATTGCTGCTTGGGCTTTTTTACCTGTTAATTTGCTTGGAAGATTTGTTTCCAACTCTTCACTTTCAGTCTGTGTAGTTCTTTTGTTCTGAGGTGGGTCTCTTGTAGGCAGCATATGTGTGGGTCATGCTTTCTTATCCATTCAGCTATTCTATGTCTTTTGATTGGAGCATTTAATCCATTTACATTTAAGGTTATTATTGATAGGTACTTATTCATTGCCATTTTACTTCTGTCATTCCTGTGTTCCTCTCTCTCACTCTTTTTCTTCCTTTTCTAACGGAGTCCCTTTATATGTCTTGCAGTGCTGGTTTGATGGAAGTGTATTCTTTGAGCCTTCTTTCGTCTGGAAAAGTCATTATTTCACCTTCCATTTTGATTAAGAGCCTTGCTGGCTAGAGTATTCTTGGTTGCAGGCCTTTGGTTTTCATTACTTGGAATGTTTCTTGCTGTTCCCTTTTAGCTTGGAGTGTTTCCATTGTGAAGTCATCTTCTGGTCTTTCCAGGGCTCCCTTGTGTGTTGCTTCCTGTTTTTCACTTGCCAATTTTAAGATTCTTTGTTTGTCTTAGAATTTTGCCATTTTAATCATTATGTGTCTCAAAGTGGGCTTTTTTGGGGTTCCTCTTAATTGGGACCCTCTGTGAATCTTAGATTTGTGTGACTTTTTAGTTAATCAAACTAGGGAAGTTTTCCATTATTACTTTTTGTATCAGGTTTTTTATCCCTTGCTCTTTTTCTTCTCCCTCTCATATCCATATTATGAGTATAGTATTACCATTTATGTTGTCTTTTAGTTCCCTTAACACCTCTTCATTCTTTCAGAGTCTTTTTTCCTTTTCTTGCTCTTACTGAGAGTTTTTTTTTTTCTGTCTTCTCCTCAGGCTCACTGATTTGATCACGTGGTTCATCTATCCTGCTTTTGATTCCTTCTGCTGTGTTCTTCCATTCAGAAATTGTATTCTTAATTTCCTCTTGGCTCCTGTTGATAGTCTCTATTTCCTTTTTCATGTTGGTATAGTTTGCAGTGAGTTCATCATAGTTTTTCTGTAGTTTTTGGTAATTCTCAGTGACCTCATTGAGCTTCCTTACAACCATTGCTTTGAACTCAATATCTGGTAGTTGACTTTCCTCTGTTTCATTTAGCATTCTTTCTGAGGTTTCTTTCTTTCCCTTCATTAGGCATTTGTGTTTAGTCTTCCTATTGTTTGTGAGACTCTACTTGTTAGCCTGTGTTTCTTAAATTGATCTGTTTTGACTCCCTAGTCTTGTGGTGCGAATTTCTGTGGTAGGAGACCTGTGAGATTCAGTGGCGCATTCTCCTTGATCTCCAGAACTTGTTGGTTTTGGGATGCAGTTTATGTTGGCTCTCTGTATCTTTTCAGGTTTTGATTGTTGTTGGGTCATTCATTGGTTGGTCCTTTCCTCCAATTTGTTGCCAGAGTGTCAGTCTTCCTCTTGAGTTTTGTATGCTGTTATTTAGGTGCAGACAGGTTGTGCTGACCCTGGTTGTTTTGTCTGTCCAAGGTTATAAAGCTTCTCTCTCATGATTGTTCTGTTGTTTATTCTGAGTAATTTCTCCACAGCTTAAGTGTATTTCCAGATTGGTCCTGGGAGGAGGTTAGTGTGGCTTCCACTCACTCCTCCACCATCTTCCTTTATTATCTGTTGGTGATTCCTTTGTTGGTGGGCTCTCTCTTTCAGCAGGTATATTGGTGTTCACTTCTCCCACCTACCCTTATACATGACCATGCAGGGGGAGACAAATGAATTAAGACAGTGGGAAAGTATTTTACCAGATTTAAAGAACTAACAAATAGAGAAGAGATAGGGGATCCTTTGGGCAAGTATAGCATGAACCATGATTTTTTTATCCAACTAGCCACTTTTTATAAAATGTGGAAAAGAGAAAAGACTCTTGTTAGAAAAGGAAAGCCTTGTGAGATGAATCTAGAAAACAGAGTACTTGTTAAAGGTAAGATCATGAGATATAGTGAAAGTAAAGGATAGAAAGTAGGCATAGTGTGTGAGATAATAGAGTTAACAACAACAGTAATCAAGCTCTGGAAGATAGTGAAATGGGCTAAGATCAGGGAGGCATACTGTGTTGTATTTACAATTATATGGAACAATAATTATTTACAACAATACTGGAACAACAATATGACAAGAGCTATATGATTCAAATAACAAGAATAGGAAGTAGATGACCAAGAGAAGTGTGGTATTAGAACACAAGTGAATTGAAAGAAGGAAAATTAAATTACAATATGAAAGAGAAAACTAGGAAAACCAAACAATGCAATTAAAAAAACAAATAAAACAAAGAAAACTGAACAAAAAGAAGAGGAAAAAAACTAATAAAACAAAAGAAGTAAAAATAATGAAAAAATAATAATACAAATAAACAATAACATACATTTTCTCTAGAACAACAAAGTGAAATTTGTCTCAGTTTCTCAGTTGTTGGGATTAGCTTTGTGATCCCTTTTTGGGTCTGTTTCTGGAACTTTCACAGCTCCAGGTCTTATTGTCTTACTTGGGTGAGGAAAAAAAAATGAGTCCTGCTTACTTTAAACCCACTAAGTGAATTCTTCTAGTCTTCCTGGATGCCTCAGGCTGAGGGGTTTTGGGCTTTATTTTTCTCCCCTCCTATGATTTTGTGATATTGGAGGCCAGTTCTGTGCTGCAATCTTCACAGTTTCCAAGCCTCCAGCTCAGGTCCTCCATGTGCTGCTGCGCCTCCACTGTCCACCTGCACCAGGCCAGTGCCTTTAATCCACCAGTTGTGTCATCCTTGAGGTACACTAATTACAGACAACTCTCACTACACCTTCTCCCTCTTTGTTTTTGTAGGTGCTGGGCCCTCTCAAAGTCTGTTCGGGGGTAGTTCAGCTCCCTCACTGAGTTAAATTTTTCTGGAGACTTACTAACTCCCGAAGCCCTACTGCCTCCTCTGCAGGTCCGTGCTAGGAGCCTCCTCCTTCCTCTTAGCAAGTCAGCCGCTTTGCAGGATGGGGGAGGGTGGCTGTGATTTTGGGGGCAGGGTTGAGGTGGTGATGAGGGTGGCACAATGTCGGCAATGGTGGCAGGAGGCTGGCCGCAGTGAGAGAGTTCTTTAAACAGCAACTGAAAGCCTTTTTTAAAAAATAAAATCCTCTTGTTTAAGCCCAGCGTTCTTAACAAAGGCCCGGCTTTTCACATAGCCCAAATTCCCAACTAGACTGGAGACTATTCGGGTCAGACTCCATTACAACCCAACTCTTCTCCCTTTTCCAGGTGTCATCCAGCTCCCCAATTACTTTGGTAATGACCCAGATGGCATCCACAGTCCCAGTGGGTGAACAGAGTCTCTGTGTGTCTCCCACTTCGTCTTTATTGCCCCAGTGACTTTAAGAATTCAGGTCAATCTTGGTGCTGCTCTGTCCTTCCTGTTTGGTAGGGGAGGAAGATGTTGATTTGGCTGTTTTCCAAGGATCCTGTGGCAAGTGCCAGGCTGGGGGCCATAGCAGCCTTGGTCTCCAAGGTGATCCCAGGGACCTTACTTTCCAAATGCAGTCTCCTTAGCTTCTGTTTTTCAATGTCCTCTATAACTTGGCCTCCAAACTTCATATAACCTGGGATTCCATTGACTGTTCACTCTGTCCCTCAGAAGATCAGCTAGGTGTTCCATCTATGTTCAGGGGGAAGTGGGCTCCACACCAACATACCTTGGTGCCATCTTCTGATATCCTGAGAGTTTCTTCAAAAACTAAACACACTCTTACCATGTAATTCAGAAGTTGCACAACTTTGAAATTTACCAAAAGAAGTTAAAAACTTATGTCCATACAAAAACCTGGATAAAAATGTTTACAGTATCTTTATTCAGAACTGTTAAAACTTGGAAGCATTCAAGATGTCCTTTAACTGTGAATGAGTAAATAAGCTGTGGAACATCCAAAAGATGCAATATTATTCAGTGCTAAAAAGAAATGAAGAAATAGTTAACAGTAGTGTATTGTATATGTGAAAGTTGTTATGAGAGTAGATCTTAAAAGTTCTCATCACAAAAAATTTATATTTGTAACATTATGTGAATTAATATATGTTAAACTCAATTTATTGTAGTAATCATTTTGCAATACATACATAAATAAAGTGATTATGTTGTGCATATGAAATTAATACAATGTTATATATCGATTGTATCTTTTTTAAAACATTTATTTATTTTTAGACAGAGTGGGAGGGAGGGAGAAAGAGAGGGAGAGAATCATCAATGTGTGGTGTCCACTTACACACCCCCTACTAGGGACCTTGCCCGCAACTCAGGCATGTGCTCTGATTGGGAATGGAACCAATGATCTTTTAGTTCTCAGGCCAGTGCTCAATCCACTGAGCCACACCAGCCATGGCTATCAATTGTATCTTAATAAGATTGTGGGGGGGAACAAGACATGAGCTATCAGGCTGTAAAACAACAAATTGATATTGCTAAGTGAAAGTAACTGATCTGAGAAGGTTACAACTATAAGATTCCAACTGCATGCCATTCTGAAAAGGCAAAACTATGGAGACAATAAAGATATCAGTAGTTTTTGGTGTCTGGAAGATGAATAGGTGGAACACAAAGGATTTTTAAGGCAGTGCAGTGAATCTACTTTGTATGATACTATAATGATGGGTATATATCATTATCCATTTGTCCAAATTCATGGAATGTATTGCACTAAGAATGAACACTAAGGATAACTATAGGCTTTGGATGATTTTGATGTGTCAATTTAAATTCATCCATGGCAAGAAATGTACCATTCTGTTGAGCAATATTGAAAATGAAAGTGTCTGTGTAGGTGTGGGGGCAGAGGTTATATGGCAAATCTTTGTCACTTCCTCTTTTTGTTATAGACCCAAAACTGCTCTAAAAACATATTTAAAAAAATCTCTTTCCACTCCCACTTCCTGTCTCTTTTCTTGAGGGTTACCAATTTTAACCACCTCAGGACTTTTCTTTACCATCTTTCACTGTGTTCATGCAAGCGCATACAAGTTAAGTTATTTTTCCAATTTTATGCAGGATGTCATAAAACACAAGGTAACTAAAAATGGCTGTCTTCAATGAATGCCAACTTTTGATTTGCAAAATCTTACAGATAGTCTATCTTCCCCTGAGCTCAATCCCAGATCTCAGTGCATCTTTGTAATTTGTATGGTTTCCATTGCTTAAAAATAAGCCCTGGCTGGTGTGACTACTCAGAGCATTGAGTGCTGGTCTGTGAACCAATAGGTCATAGCTTGGATTTCCAGTCAGGGTACATGGTTGCAGGCCAGGTCCCCAGTTGGAAGAATGCGAGAGGCAATGAGTTGATGTATTTCTCATACTTCTATGTTTTCTCCCTCTCTTTCTCCCTCTCTTCCCATCTCTCTAAAAATAAATAAATAAAATCTTTTAAAAATAAAAATAGATAAATAAAATATCTTAAAATGAAAAGAAGCCATTTATTTCATTCTATTGGGGGCGATAAGTAAGCATAAAACTTCCTTTCTAGTAGCTATAAACTTTACTAAAGATATAAAATTTATTTTCCTCACTATAACATTTGAATTATTTTGGTACACAAACATTTAGCCCCATTGGGATGTTCAGAGCATATTCAAAAATGTCTTTTGAAGATATATTTTTTAAAAAGAGTAAAAAGTAAGTAGCTAACTGACCACAATATTGCTTTCAAAGTTATAGTTATCATTATTCACACAGTATACTAACGTTCATCTCATTTGTGATCTCATTTGTAACTGCATATAAGTGTTAGTGACAGAAACAAAATGAAATTCTGAGAGGTTTAGAAATATCATATTAGTAACGGGGTTGGAAGGTATCCAACATGGAAGTTATCTAGTTGCTGTGGTATATACAGCCCTGACTCAAGTTATCAGTAAAAAATAATTTACATATCAGTGTTTCTCAAGGAAATAATGGGTTTTGATTAGGAATAGCAGGTTTATTCTAGGTGTAAAATGTTGATCCTAAAATGTCACTACCTAGGCATACAAGATCTGTCCAGAAGGTATCCAGCCATGCAATATGAAAAATAAAGACATTTATAAAAGAAGACAGAACATACACAAAATATTGTACACAAGACGATGTCTCAGTCCTCTTCAAAGTAGGCACCTTGGGACTTCACACAGTTCTCCTAATCACCATCAGCTATCTCATCATATTTTCCTGAATCTCATCAATGGTCTGAAATCTCTTCCCTTTCAAAGGTAATTTTAGTTTGGGAAAAAGCCAGAAGAAGTAGGGCACCAAATATGGGCTGTAGGGTAGTTGAGTCACCTGGGTGGTTTGATGTGTTGCAAAAAACCTCTGCTTGAGACATGCTATGTGAGCAGTCGTGTTGTCATGGTGAAGCTGCCCATCACCAGTTGCCCATAGCTTCGCCCTTCTGAATCATCTGGATAGTTTCCATGGAGGAATGTTCAAACTTAATGCAAAATTTGATGGAAATTTGTTGCTCTATTTGCTCAGTCATTTTGAATGTGATGGCCACAGAGTACAAATGCTCACTCAATGGCTTCTACTATCCTCACTGACTAGTACAGTGAGGTTGTCATTGTTCGTGTATGTGCATTCCAATCCACTCTCCTTGGTTGGCAGATTGCATCAATGTCATGCAAACCATTCTCGTTACATTAATAATGGCTGATCTCTTTCAGGACAGACCCCATAGATTATAACTGGATAAAGAGACAGTTCAGCCTGAAGTCAGGACTTCTGTATAATATAATGATGAGATATTTTTAAGCTAATGGGAGTCTGCATGACAAAATTTTAGGATGCTAATTGTACTGGATACATTATGACCTGCTAGTTCAACCTCCAGAAGGAAAAAATCCCTCTATATAATGTTAGCAGAAGAGTTCCCAGAATATTTATATATTTAGCAGACATAATTTAATATTTATCTATAAGATTCTGAATTAGAGGCAAAGAAACTGGAATAAAGCAGAGGATTTCTGATGGGCACCCATCAGTAAATGAATGGATCAAAAAACTATGGTACATTCACACAATGGAATTCTATGCAGCAGAAAGAAAGAAGGAGCTCCTACCCTTTGCAACAGCATGGATGGAACTGGAAAGCATTATACTAAGCAAAATAAGCCAGGCCATGAAAGACAAATACCATATGATCTTACCTTTAACAGGGACCTAAACCAAAACAAAGAAACAAGCAAAATATAACCAAAGACACTGAAATAGAGAACAGGCTGACAGTGACCAGAGGGGAGAGGGGAGGGAATTTCAAGGGAAAAGTGGAAGGGTTCACAGGAACAAGTATAAAAGACACATGGACAAAAACTAGGGAGGGTTGGAAATGGGAGGGAGGTAGGGAGGGCTGGAGGGTCAGCTGGGGTGGAAGTAAAAGACAGAAAACTGTACTTGAGCAACAATTAAAGTAAAAATATATAAAAATAAAAAAGGAAAAAAGAGGAAACAAATGAGAACTGTAAATCATGTTAAAGAGTGGATTATACTATGAGATAATAAAGTTTATTTTAATCTTTAAAAAAAGCAGAGGATTTCTTCAGTGACTGCAAATTCTCATACTTGTGGAAGCCTAACAGAAGTGTCATGTCCTTCTAAGCAGACCCTAGGGAGAGCACTTTTAAGGGGAATAATTAAAAGGAAATTTAAAAAAAATGTGTGTTGAGGACCTTAAAAGAACCTCACTGAGGAATTTGTTCAGAAATTAAGCACAATGTCTGACATGGATTGGGAATAATTATGACAACAGTTTGCTGGTGGCACCTTTGTTCAGATTTATACCTAAACAGAAGTCCATACAATGATATCAAGTTTTAAACAAAATATACACAGAGGAAGAGTTTGTGTAGCTTGGATGCAGTTGTAATTCAAACATGTAGATCTCTAAATCAACAGAAAAGCAGCACGTTTGAGAAAGTCCCTAGAGATATCTTATTTGATAAACCTATTGAGAAGGAAGATCATCACCAGTGTTAATAGACACAGGTGACTTGGGCAAAATATGTAAATAATTCTCAAGAACTTTGGCTTCCAATAACTGTCTTAGTATGCCCAGCTATGGATCTGCCAATGCTAACTTATCACAATGCAACCTTCTGTTTACTTTCCTTGAAATGATAGATATTTAAAAGGAAGATGAAAGAGAACCAAGACCTATGAGGTAATTTAGAACTTTCTTGCATTTAAACTTTTATTTTTTTAGTTTCTATCATCTGGCAATATTGACAAGATCACAAACATGATACCTAATTGAAGTTAGAGTAACTATTTGTTGCCAAAATTAATATAAAGGAATAAAATAGTTTGCTGAGTTTCTTGTTTATAGTATTTACTAATGCCATACAGAGTCAATTGTTAGAAATTAGAGAATAATATAACTTGTTTGGCAGTTATTTATTTTTAATGGTGTGGTTCTTTCACATAAGAATTATCTATCAGGTATTCTTAAGAAGGATAAAGAGCTAAATATAAGTAAACCACCATAAGCAGTTCTCTAAAAGAAGTAAGTTTATAATAATCCTGTTCTACAGAAAAGAGCAAAAAGAGAGCAACCACCCCCACAAAGCCCCAGCCCCTGTACCAAAATATACCATTATCACTTTGTGTGTGTTTAAAGTCAGTGAGAATAAGGTCAACAGCTCTTCCAGATATAAAACATGCCACTACCAGCATTTTTTTTCCTTTAGGTATTGCTTACAATTATAAGTGTGTGGTTCCTTGATAAGTCAAAATAGAAGCTCATAGCTCTATATTAATGATGATTCTACTTTTTATCCTATGCCTATAGAGTCATTTATGTCTTGAAGCCTGTACAACATTTGGACGTCATTGCTGAGATGTAGCCATTACAAAATAATGTGAAAAACAGACATTCTTGTTTCTTTTTTTTTCTTTTTTAATTTTTATTGTTGTTTAATACAGTTGTCTCCATTTTTATTTCTTCCTTGAACAGTTCCATATTCCTGAGCTTTATCCCAACCCAGTTCCTCACTGCTGATAAGGAACAAGGTGAAGCTTTGAAGTAGACTCTGGGCTCCTAGTATATTCAAGTTTGACCGATAATGAATCTTGTGTTTGTAAATAACTCCACAGTCCTCGCCTTCTCTTATAAGAAATTTAACATTAAAAATAATACACCTGCAATTGTTTTAAGAGACAAACTTGGAGCCAGGTGAATTCCTTGATGGGCATAAGGTGTTTTAAGTTTTCTTTAGGAAGAAGGAAAGGAAGAGGTTCAGCAGCACATGGAAGATGTATTGGCACTTATAGATCCCAACTAAGTAAAGTAAAAGTATTTTGTGGACCAGTACAATGATCATTCTTTTAAGGTCAATTCCAAGAGAAAATCATTTGAAATTGCCATTCTTACAGGAGAAAAATCATTTAATACTGGAAATTTCAGATGGTTCACTCTAACTCACCTCATTTTAGCATACTGGACAAAACATGGAAGCTAAAAGCAAATGGAACTGGTTTAAAATTCCAGCTCCCCCACCTAAGTGACTTTAGGAAAGTATCAGCCTATCTGAGCTTAGTTTCTTTAAAATAATTGTTGTTCAAGTACAGTTGTCTCTGTTTTCCCACTACCACTTTCCCATACCCCACCCACCCCCTCCACCCACCCTTTATCCTACCACATTTGGTTTTGTCCATGTGTCCTTTATAAATGTTCCTTGACAACTCCTTCCCTTCTTTCCTGTTATCCCCCTCCCCCTCCCCTCTGGTTACTGTCAGTTTGTTCTTTATTTCAGTGTCTCTGGTTATATTTTGCTTGCTTGTGTGTTTTGTTGATTAGGTTTCACTTATAGGTGATATATGGTATTTGTTTTTCACTGCCTGGTTTACTTAATTTAACCTAATGTTCTGCAGTTCCATCCTTGCTGTCATGAAGGTAGGAGCTTCTTTCTTTCTGCTGTATAGTATTCCATTGTGTAAATGTACCATAGATTTTGATCCTTAGTTTATTTATCTGTAATTGAGGAGACTAATACTTGCTTTGTAAGATGGCTGTGTGAATTAAAGATAATACATGTACAGTGCTTTCAATAAATAGCAGTTATTATTAACCTAGAAACATCATTCTTAAAGTTATCATTATAAGTGTCATAAGGAGGCTGTAAAGACAACAAGTAGACTAGTGGGTGCTCAGGGCTTGAAATTTGGGGGGGGGACACAGAATGATTGTTAATGGATTCCTTCTAGGTTGATAATAATCATCTAAAATTAGACTGTGCTTACAGTTGCATTACTTCACGAGTACACAAAATTATTGAATTATCCATTTGAAATGAGTGAATTGTATAGTATGTGAATTTTATGTCAATAAAGTTGTTTTTAAAAGTCATAAAGAACATAGGGGTGCACATATTCTTTAGAATTCGTGTTTTAGGGATTTGGGGGATAAATTCCTAGAAGTAGAATTGCGGGGTCACAAGGAAGTTCCATTTGTAATATTTTGAGGTAACTCCATACTGTTTTCCACTGTGGCTGCACCAATCTGCATTCCCACCAATAGTGAACAAAGGTTTCCTTTTCTCCTTATGGACATGAACAACAGTGTGGTGATTGCCTGTGGAAGGGTGGGTGGGTGGAGGTGGATGAGGATATAGGGAGAATAAGTGGTGTTGGAAGGAACCTTGACTTGGGGTGTTGAGAACACAGTAAAGTGTACAGATGATGTATTTTAGAATTGTACACCTGAAACCTATAAAATTTTGTTAACCAGTGTCACTTCAATAAATTCAATAAAAAAGGAAAAAGTCATTAAGAATGATACATATAGAGAAAGTAAGAACAAGAGCTTAAAGCTATTTGGAAAAGATGTTTGGACTTGGCCTTTAACAAGGCTCATTTAAAGGTTTTTAACAAACAAACAAACAAACAAACAAACAAACAACAAACCTTTGAGTACTCCTTAAATGGACCCAGTTTAAAATGAGAGTCATCTCAAAGTGCTGTTTATAATTAGTCATTTCTTGTGCTAGCAACAGTGGAAGGGGTTGTTGATTTTTGCTATGCCACATCTGGCAAACATCTAGTTTTGTTATAACAAATGTCAGGGATTAAAGATTTATTTCAAGACTTACCTCAGAGTTGAAGAAAAAGCTACAATTGACAGGTTGTTTTTGCCTGTCTCATATCCCAACCCTCCCAGTGCCTAGTACATAGTCATATGAATTAGAAAACTGCGTTCCCAAACACTTTCTCATTCCAGTTGCACAAGCTCAACATGAGTTTGGTTTTGAACAGCAGCACAGCTTGGACAATGTTGAATCACCACATGGAGTCTGGGCAATGTAAAAAAAGAAGACCAGGTAAGTCTAAAAAGAGGGGAAAACAGTAACTTGCCCAGATGACCAAATCACATTTTCCCTTCCTGTTAGACATTTACAGGCACAGAATTTTAAGACACCTTTGGGTCTGGCTTAAGCCCTATGTAGAAACCCAGCGTTTGGTAATAGGCAGTCAGATTCTTATATAGGAAATTTTATACATAAACTGGACAAAAAAATCTGGCCATAAAAGAAATTTCAGTTTTGAATACTGTAGTATGATGCATTTGTAAATACTCCATCTTATTATGGATTATTTTTCTTTGAAAAATGTTATGCAATGCATTGGTTTCTCCCTTACAATCTATTTAATTTTTGCATTAGATAAGATCAGCTAACAAAGACTGTATGTCAGTAGTTCTACTATCCTCTACGCATTACCCACTGAGGGTAAAATGTCTTGCTCTTTAAATTCATGTATTTTAATCAATAGCACCTATGAGTCATATCCATAATTAAATAGCAACAATAACATGCTAGAATGTATCCAGATTTCCAACATTGAACCAACTCCTATGCCAATGCTATGAGGACATCTGAAGCAGATGGCAGGAAGGATGGTCAGCTCAATGTAAAATTATGAATAGGAGATACCTTTCTTCTGTACTTTTATAGCTCATTTGTCCCAGGTATCTAGCACCCTATGTTGTCTTCTGAGTACCCAGAACCTACGCTGCAAAATATCATGGGAATCAATTCTGCCAGGCAGCAGAATGTCCTGGATCTTTTTCTCCCTTAATCCTTTCCATTAATATTCACCCATTCTGTATATTTCACTTTTCAGTCATGTTTTATTTATGGATAGTCAGATAAAATACAAATCAAGCTAAGGAATTAACATTTTGAAAGAATTCTCTTTTTTTTTCTAGGAAGGATTTGTATTTTAACAAGTTGTTTTATATATTGAAATGCTGTTAATTCAGTCAGGGATACTTTTTAGGGCCCTCAAACAATATTGTATAGATTATGGATTTCTTCTTAGTTTGTACATAGGAACAAGATTGACTATACATAGAACAACAGATGAAGTAAATACCAGTATATGCCAAATATAGAGTGGATGAAATGAATAAAGATTTAAGATATACAACAAAGTACCTAGAAAAAAAACTTAAGTAATAAAGTTTGCTTATGGATTACAGGTAAGTATTAGCAGCAGATAGATCAACCAAGAGTGGAAAAAACAAAACTGGGGTAGTATTTTTGAGTATTCTAGAAAATACAAAGGAAACTATTGATTTATGCAGGCTCTACAAACAACAGCTTTAGCCACAAACCAATGGCTGTTTTCACAGAAATGAAAATGTGAACTCCAGGTCATTGATATTTTGAGTTCCAGCCATTTTTAATATAGATACAGGGTATGGATTGTAATTTACACATGTACACAAATATATTAAAAGGTAAATATTAAGGGGGGAGGCAAGATGGTGGTGGAAGAGGAGGGTAGGTAATGTATCTCCTCCTAGAACTAAACTGGAAATAAAAATAAAGAGGGGAACAGTCACCTGAAATAAACCAAAGGCCACCTAAAAAAATAGATCTTTAATCACCTTGGGACAAGCAGGAAAGACATTCTGGATTAAAATGTTGGCCCCATTCACATTGATGGGTGGCTGAGAGGACAGCAAGGATGTGGGAGCTTCCCCATGAGAAGAGAGAAGCTGGTTCCACAAATGGGTATCGCAAGCACAGAGTGCCAGTGCCAGGACCAGCTGACAATGCAGCATCCAGTGCTGAAAGGCCAAAGGGTATTTCTTTGCTGGGGAAAGATGAAACCTGCTGGAGACAAATCCACTATTTTTTTAAATTCTTTAAGGGGCCAACACATGGTATTTTTGTTTGTAACCACTCACCTTGGGCCCCAACAAAGGGAAGGCAGCACAGATTGCAGTCACACAAGAGAATCTAGAGTGGGAGGCACTGGGGAAATATGTGGGGGATTGGCTGTGGGGCTTTGGGTGCTGTGATATACATGGATTCCACAGCAGCAATTTTTTCTTGGGAAAAGCAAACCCTTCCCAGGGGGAAGGCATTATGTTACCCTGTGGCATATCACTTACCCTACTCTCCCTCTGGAATCCTGCTTGCTCTACCCTGCATCATTTTCCACTTTTATTTGATTTGTTGGGTTTGTAGGGTTTTGTAAATTTTGTAGGGTTTGTGGGGTTTGTAGGGTTTTCTGCATTATTTCTGTTATTCTTCCTTTTCTCTCACCCTGCATCTTAATCTATGCTGAGGAGACAGCAACATACGCAGGCCTATGGGGTGTCAGAGGCTGGCTATAGGGCACAGTCATACCATACACTCTGCCAGGAAACAAATTGGCAATTCCCCCTCTCAGGAAAGCCATAGAAACACCCTTCTGGTTTCCAGAAGACCCAAACCCAGGACTCTAAAAGTCACACTCATTAGCGTACTAGGGATCCCACCTTATTGAGTACAGTGAAATAATCCTGACCATATTCAAACTAGTGTTGAGGAAGCAGGGAAACACACACTGCATCTTCCCTGAAGTCTGCCATGGGAGGTTCAAGAGCCCCATCCCACCAATCCCAAAAAAGCCCTCTCAGAAACAATCAGTACTACAACTAGTCTAAGGCTAAGAGCAGGCCAGCAGGCAGAGACAGACAGAGGTAGATACAGTGGTCACTTGGGTTGTTTGCAGACCCACCACTGGACCCAGTGTTGATAAAACCCAGCTTTACTGAGTAGCTTGGCACATCCTGCCAACAGCCAATCCCAGAGGAAAGAGCCACAAACTGTGGATTGCTTGTAGCTTTGAACACACTGCCAAGGGTATTCAAAAAAGTGTTCCAAGGAAATGGACAGGAAAACAAATGGGAGTAGCAACACTTACACTGGCAAAATAGACTTCAAAACAAAAATCATAAAAAGAGACATTGAAAGACACTTCATAATACTCAAGGGAAGAATTCATCAAGAAGACATAAACATTGTAAACATATATGGACTCAACATAGGAACACCCACATACATAAGGAACATCTTGGTGGGCTTCAAGAAAGATATAGACAGCAACACACTTATACTCAGGGATTTTAATACCCCAGTGTCAAAAATGGAGATCTTCCAAACAGAATATTGACAAGGATATTGCAGCATTGAATGATGCCCTAAGTCAAATGGACTTAACTGATATGTATAGAACCTTTCATCCCAAAAAAGCAAAGTACACATTCTTTGCAAATGCATATGGAACATTTTCAAAGATAGACCTCATGATGGGACACAAACCAACCTCAACAAATTCAAGAAAATTCAAAACATATCATGCCTTTTCTTGGACCACAAGGGACTGAAATGAGAAACCAAGTTCAAGAAAATCTATCTCTCTCTCTCTCCTTCTCTCTCTCTCAGATTGAATACCATGCTATTAAACAATAAATAGGATAATAATGAGGTCAAGGAAAAAATTAAAAAGTTTCTGGAAAGAAATGAAAATCAACAGACAGAGTCCCAAACTTATGGGACACAGCAAGGGCAGTCCTGAGAGGGAAGTTCATAGCAATACAAGCCTACCTAAAAAAGACAGAAGCATTTCAAATAAATAACCTAACCCTACATCAACAAGAACTGGAGGAATGACAACAAACAAAGCCCAGAGTGAGTAAAAGGAAGGGAATAACCAAGATCAGAGCAGAATTAAATGTCAAAGAAACCAAACCAACAATCTAAAGGTTTAATAAATTCAGGAGCTGGTTTTTTGAAAACAGAAACAAAATCAACCAGCCTTTAATCAGAATCATCAAGAAAAGAGCCACTGGCTGGCGTAGCTCAGTGGATTGAGCATGGGCTGCGAACCAAAGTGTTGCAGGTTCGATTTCCAGTGAGGGCACATGCCTGGGTTTCAGGCCACGGCCCCCAACAACCGCACATTGATGTTTTTCTCTCTCTCTCTTTCTCCCTCCCTTCCCTCTCTAAAAATAAATAAACAAAATCTTTAAAAAAAGAAAAGAGAGAGAAGACCCAAATAAATACAATTATAAATGAAAAAGGAGAGATTATAACTGATACCACAGAGATACAAAGGACTGTAAGAAATTACTAAGAGGAACTTGTAGTAACTTAAAATTACTTCAGTTATGTCAAGAAATTTGAAAAGCTGGGTGAAATGGAGACATTTCTAGAAAAATATTATCTCCCAAAACAATGGAAAAGGAGAAAACCTGAACAGACCAATCACACAGCTGGCAAAAATGAAGCAGTAATAAAAAACGTCCTGGGATGCAGAATCCCTGGAGGGGATGGTTTCAGAGAATTTTACAAAAGCTTTAAGGAAGAGCTGATGCCTATACTTTGTAGATTATTCCAAAAAAATCCAAAAAGAAGGAAGACTCCCAAACTATTTTTGAGAAGCCAGCACCATCCTAATTCCAAAACTAGATAAGAAGACTACAAAGAGAAATCAACAGGCCAATATTGCTGATGAACATAGAAGAAAAGATCCTCAACAAAATATTGGCAAGCCACATCCAGCAATATATTAGAAATATCATACACCATGATCAAGTGGGATTCATCCCAGGGATGCAAGGATTGTACAACATTTGCAAATCAACAAACATAATACATCACATAAACAAAATGAAAGACAAAAATCACATGATCATATTAATAGATGCGGAAAAAACATTTCATAAAGTACAGTACCCACTTATGATAAAAAACACAAAGTAAAGTGGGAGTAGAGGGAGCATTCCTCAACATAATAAAGGACACATATGAGAGACCTATAGCCAATGTACTCAATGGGCAAAAAGTAAAAGCTTTCCCACTAAGATCAGGAACAGGACAAAAATGTCCAATTTCACCCCTTCTATTCAACATAGTATTGGAAGTCCTAACCACGATGATCAGACAAGAAAGAGAAATAAAGGCATCCAAATTTGGAAAGGAGGAAGTAAAACTGTCTGTTTGCAGATAATATGATTGTATACATAGAAAATCTTACAGACTCCACCAAAAAACTACTCAACTAAATAAGTGAATTTGGGAATACAACAGGGTTCAAAGTCAATATTCTAAGTCAAAGTCATTTTTATACATCAACAATGAATGATCAGAATCAGAAATCAGGAAAAAAATCCCATTTGTGATAGCAACAACAATAAAGTACCTTGGAATAAACATAACCAAGGAGGCAAAAGACCTGTACTCAGAAAACTACATGAAATTAAAGAAGGAGATTAAGGAAGACAGAAATAATGGAAGCATATACAATGCTCATGGGTCGGAAGAGTCAACATCATCAAAATGTCCATACTACCCAAAGCAATTTGTAGAATCAGCACAATCCCTATTAAAATATCAATGGCATATTTCACAGATACAGAACAAACATTTCAAAAAATTATGTGAAACAATAAATGACCAAAAATAGCCACAGTAATTTTGAGAGGGAAGAACAAAGTAGGAGGGATCACAATACCTGATATCAAGCTGTATTACAAGGCCACTATAATCAAAATATCCTGGTCCTGGCACAAGAACAGACAGGTATACCAATGGAACAGAACAGAGAGCCCAGAAAGAAACCCACATCTCTACACTATATTAATATTTGAAAAAGGGAACAGAAGCATAAACTGAAGCAAAAATAGCCTCTTCAACAAATGATATTGGAAGAACTAGACAGCTACATACAAAAGCATGAAACTCAATCACCAACTTACACCATACACAAAAGTAAATTCAAGGTGGATAAAAGATTTAAATATAATATGTGACACCATAAAAATCCTGGAGGAGAACACAGGCAGGAAAATCTCAGATATTCCATGCAGCAATATTTTCACCAATATATCCCCTAGAGTAAGGGACATAAAGGAGAGAATAAACAAATGAGACCCTATCAAATTAAAAAAGCTTCTGCATGGCTAAAGAAAACAGCCTTAAAATGGAAAGAGAACCAAATGTAAGGGAAAACATATTTGGCAATGATACTTCAGACAAGGTTTTGATCTCCAAAATATATGAAGAACTCACATGACTCCACTCCAGGAAGACAAACAACCCAATTAAAAAATGTGCAAAGGACTTGAACAGACAATTCTCCAAGGAGACCATACAGAGGGCCCAGAGACATATGAAAAGATGCTAGCTATCAGGGAAATACAAATTAAAGACACAGTGAGTTACCACTTCACACCGGTGAGTATGGCCAGCATAAACAAATCAGTAATCAACAAGTGTTGGAAAGTTTGTGAAGAAAAGGAAACCCTAGTGCACTGTTAGTGGAAATGCAGACTGGTTCAGCCACTGTAGAAAGCAGTATGGGATTTCCTCAGAAAACCAAAAATGCAACTGCCTTTTGACCTAGCAATACCACTGTTGGGATTATACCCTGAGGATCATGAAACATCAATCCAAAAGAACCTATGCATTCCAATGTTCATAGCAGCACAATTATAATAGCTAAATGCTGGAAGCAACGTAATTGCCCATCAGTAAGTGAGTGGGTCAAAAAACCATGGTACATTTACACAATGGAATACTATGTAGCAGAATCAAAGAAGGAGTTCCTACCCTTCACAAATGCATGGATGGATCTGAAGAGCATTATGCTAAGTGAAATGAGCCAGTTAGTGAAAGAGAAATACCATATGATCTCACCTATAAGTGGAACCTAATCAACAAGGCAAACAAGCAAGTAATACATAAACAGAGACATTGAAATAAGGAACAAACTGACAGCAACCAGAGGATAGGTGTGAGGGGATAATGGGGGGAGGGAAGGGGAAGGGTTCAGGAACATGTATAAAGAACACATGGACAAAGGCAAAGGTGGATCAAGGGTGGAAAGTGTGGATGGCTGGGCAGAGCAGGAATGGTGGGGAGAAATGGAGACAACTGTACTCGAACAACAATAAAATTTTTTTTAAAAATTACTTTGGTTGTTACATAGAGATTGGACTAAAGGAAAACTAGAGTAAAGGACCGAACTACACAATTGTTATGTAATTCAGATAAAAAAAAATGGTGAATACTTGGACCATGTCATGGGAAGGGCAAGGACCTTGTTTCCCCTGTACTTGGTACAATTACCATCTGGAACTTCTGCTTAAGCTTCAGATCTCACTGTCAATGTAATTTTTCACAGAACACTCCTAGGTAACCGTTCCCCTAATCCCCTATAGTGGCACTTTCTACTCTTTATGGCTACTTATTCATGTATCTTCCCTGCTTCTCTTTTTGGTATGTGAAAAAAGGTATTGTTTCTTACCCTTCCATTTGTTTATAACTGGCATTCAATAATACATATTAAATAAAAGTTTTTAAACAATTTGGTTTCCAGCTTGGGCATTTGGGTAGAGAGCTAAATTATGAACTGAGGTAGGAGATATACTTATTTTATGCTTAATCTCTCTTCCAATAGATAGCATTGGGTTTGCCTTCATTCCTTTGCCCATATACTTCTGACTTTTGTACAACCTTTAGAACCACCTGAGCACTGTATTTCCCAAATGATGATATTGACATTTATTATGTACATTTTTTCATTTCCCATGTTTTCTTTAATCCAGTTGTTTTATGAGATTGCATGTGTGTGTGTGTGTCTAAGGTCATTGCGTTTGTCCATATGAAATAAGGGTAGTATTGGTACACATTAATAAAGAGTTTGGCAATAGAACTCAACAATTTAAATTTTTTAATAATAATAACTGAGTTGGAAGGGTTAACTTATGATGACAAGGTTGTTGTAGCTTCTTTAAGGCTCAATTTAGAAATAGGTGTTCAGGTAGCATTTTTGAGTCGAAAATACTCCGGAAAGGATCTCACTTTCTCATTATTAGATATGTATCTGACCAACTGGCAAAGAGAATAACAATCAAAGAATGCATTAATTTTCTTTATCAACTTTTAAGACATTACTGTCATTAGTTCTAAGGCTTCATTCAGTTTGTCACCTTATTAACAAAGTTTTGATTTATTTTTTATTTTTGATGTGTAAGAACAATTGCATAATATAAATGTTTTGTGGAATAATATTGTCAGTTCCTGATGTTTTACAGAAATGAACACTGGATGGTATAATTATCTGAAGTTTAAAATGTGCTGAACAAGAACTCAGTTTTAATAAGCATTTCAGAAGTTAAGTAGATGGAAGTTCAAAGGACAAATTTTTTAAACAAAATTATTCACTTTATTTCCCATTTTTGAAATGATTATTTTAAAGCTTTTTATTCAAGCTAGAATGGATATCTTCTGTCTTAATTAGTAATACAATTAACTGCAGTGCAATATCTATTTGTTTGAACAATAATACTATACATTAATGAGGCTCATGCTAATTATTACCCTTAGACATATTTTTCCAGATAAAAGCACATAAAATTTTTAGCTTTCTTTCATTTTGTTTCCACTAATTTATTTACTTTACAATCCATATTAACTATTATATGAGTACATTATAATCAATATGAAAACAATATAATTTTCAAATTTCCTCCACTAAACTCTAGTTTATTTCATGAGCAGCACGGGGATAGTGAACAGGGCAGTGATTTTTGAGTAAGATCAATGGTCTTCCTTCTGTAAGAAAAATACTTAGTATATATGCCAGGATGGCCTGTTTGTCTCTTTGGAAATGTATACATCTTAGGTGGAGTTTGAGATAGTATTAGAAAAGCATGAAGGTAAAAGAAGCCAGAAAAATAGTCCTGGAGTTTCAGTATATATAAAGAAAATGAATGAGACTACATTAATGCTAGTTTTTTGTGCATTTATTTTTATGTTGAAAATGGGACATCTCACTTTAAAATATGCTGGCAAAACTTTTGGGAGATCAACTTGAAATTTTAACTCGAATAAGTTAAACATAATCATATAGGTATCACCAAGACTTGATGGGATGGCACTCAATGAAAAAGAAAACTACAATTAAAAGTAATAATCTATTCAAAAAACAATTTAACAAGAGAAAGAGCACCAGATGTTGCGGAGAGTGGCAAAAAACTTCATGAGTCCAGAGGCCAAAATATGCTGGGGGAAGAAATACCAGACTAACCATTGGAATCTCCTATGACTTGTTTGGTCAAATGGAGGACATGGATGATACATTTTTTGTTTTATTTCTTAAATCTGAATAAATTTTTTAAATTTAATTTAATTTTACTTTGATTTTATTTTAGTCTTTCCAGTACAGTTGTCTCCACTGCGTCCCCCACCTTTGCCCCTTGCCCCACCCATCCCCACCTCCCACCCTGGATCCTACCCCATTTGGCTTTGTCCACATGTCCTTTATACATGTTCCTGATGGCCCTTCCCCTATTACCCCCCATTATACCTCTCCCTCCTTCCCTCTGATCACTGTCAGTTTGTTATTTATTTCTTGTTCAATTACCAATGTCCCACTTTTAACCTCATTGCTCTCCCTTGCCCTGAACCCCATCCCATTTCCTCAGCCAATCCCCACCCTGTTGTCATCTCACAACTGGCACAATAGCAAGAACCATATAGCTAATGTCTCAGAGTTCTGAAAGCAGAACATGATGAATTCTTGTCTTACTGGACAATTTTACCTCACATTATTTGAGAAATGGAAAGATTTTTCTGAAATAAGGATTCTACAACAGGCATTGCAAGTAAGGTATTTGATTTCAGAAAAAACATACAGAAAAAATGACGTGATTATTTTGTGGATTAAATGTTAAAATAGAGATATGAATCATAATGTAAAGGTGGGTTTATATTCATAACTTGATGAATAACAGAACCCACATTCTTGACTGGTGAAACTTTTTTTTCCACAGCTAGGCATTTGGTTTATTACTTGTAAGAATTTTTTTTTTTTTTTTTTTTTTTTTAGCCCTGGCTGGCATAGCTCAGTGGCTTGAGCACGGACTGGGAACCAAAGTGTCCCAGGTTCGATTCCCAGCCAGGGTACATTCCTGGGTTGCAGGCCATAACCCCCAGCAACCGCACATTGATGTTTCTCTCTCTCTCTCTCTATCTTCCTCCCTTCCCTCTCTAAAAATAAATAAATAAAATCTTTAAAAAAAAAGAACTTTTATAAACATGCCATTTTTTTCTATTTTGTCATTTACAGATTTAATTTACCTTCTGCACCTTTAGAAACATCCTCTTCTTTCCTTCTCACCCAGGTTCCATTAGATATTACTTGGGATATCTTTTCAATATTAAAAATGAGATGAGGGACAGGTTTTGGGATCCCGGCCTGGCCGCCAACCCCCTGACAGACCTGCACTATATATGGGATGGCTTCCTGTACCTACAGGACCTACCAGAGGGTGCAGTGCTGCACTTGCACTCAGTGGCAATGTGCACCGCACCGAAGTGCACTGCACCAACTTTGATTGGTGAAACTTTGTTAATCAGAAGAAAGGTCTGTAGT
The DNA here is from genome assembly GCF_004126475.2 of Phyllostomus discolor. Taxonomy (NCBI): domain Eukaryota; kingdom Metazoa; phylum Chordata; class Mammalia; order Chiroptera; family Phyllostomidae; genus Phyllostomus; species Phyllostomus discolor. The sequence continues at coordinate 64,460,327 of NC_050198.1, read as the reverse complement.
GCCTTGCCACAGAACTCTATATTTGTTTCTGTTCCTTTTGATGTATTGAGCCATTATCTAAATGAAGACATGATATTCTTGCTTGCAAAATTTGCTGATGATTCAATTCTGAGATGGATAACAAGTAAGATGGATCAAAATCTCAAGATTCAAACTTACTTATAGTTGAAAGAATCCCCAACCTATATAATAATAATGACAGGAAATTTAATTGGGGTAATTATGTAGTTCTTCAAATTGATTTAAAAATAGAAACATTCATAGAATTTCTACTGAACAATTCAAAACAGGGAATAGCTGAGTATCATAACATTATTATTTAAAAGACTGGGGGCCTTTCATTTTATTACTGGCTGTATAAAGGCTAACAATACAGGACAACTGTGAGAGAAGCTTGGGATCTATTAAAAGAATCAAAGAGTACAGGAAAAGGCAGGTCACACATTTCTAAAGCACTCTGTAAGTTTTGTGTGGTTTATTTTTATTGATGATCTACTACTGTCCAGAGGGGAAAGCCTAATAATATTATGCCACATGTGAAATGATGAAACAATATAGGAATATTAATTCTAGAGGAGAAGAAACTTAAAAGATATCTAAAACCTGCTTTTATTTGTTCTAAAAGCTATCTTATAGAAGGATTAGACTCCCTCTGTAATTTTAATACCTAGAACAATTATTTTCTTAATATCTTATATGTTCTAGGTATAACTTTAGGTGCTGGAAATAGAGCATTGAACAAAATAGATATAGTCCATGTGCTTGTGGTATTTACATTACAGTGAAAGGAGAAATGATAAACGGAAAAAATGATTACATAATATGATGCCAGCTAGAGAGGCAGGATAGTGCTTTTAAAAAGCAGTCTCTGGAGCTAGACTGCCTGGCTTCAAATACTCACTCATCCGCTAACTGACTCTGTGACGATGTACATTAGCTACTCTTTCTGTACCTCAGTTTTCTCATATATAAAATGGGCATATTAGTAGTTCCTAACTCAGTTTGTAAGAGTTAAATGAGTCATCCCATGTAAAGTTCTGTGGACAGTGCCCATTATTGTTATCAATACTCTGAAGAAACAAAAATGTAAAGTGACAGATGGAAGAATGTAAAAAATTAACATCAGTCCAGAGAGTGCTAGATGGAGGGTAAATTGTAATTGTTATGCAGGCAGATTGTAATTGTTATGTATTCTAGCTATACACTTTTCCACATCCTCATCTGTCCCTGTGTGCTCTCCTGTGTTTGCCTGGACCATCTTTGTTTACCTTTTGAAACCAACATTACAGAGCACCTCACCTGGAAAGCTGAACAGATCCCTTTTGTAACTAGATTTAGTTACCCTTTTCTCTATGCTATTTTGATTTTTTTAATTTATTGCCATGTATAGGGTCCAGCACAAATAATGTTAATTTTTTATTACAAAATGCTTTTTTTACTAAATTGTAAGTATGTAAATCTGTAACATAACAATGCTACACTTAAGCACACCATTTTAGGCAACATTTTAGGTGAAATGTTCAAATTAAAACTATAAATTATTACACCCATATTTTTACCCTACCAACCACACTCAAGCAGGCGTTACTTATGCTGGACCCTGTATTATATTCAAAGGCTTGAGAAGGACAAAGGCTAAGATCTAATGCTTAAGATCACAGCTTTTGGAATTAAAATGGAGCTGAGTTTGAATTACTAGTCTGTCAAAAGCTATCTGTTTCACCTTGAATAATCACTTAATATCTCCCATCTTTGGTTTTCTCATTTGTAAATTAAGGAAAATAATGGATTTTTAAGAATCAAACACAATAATGTCTACTAGAGGCAGTATAAGGTTTTAATCTCAGTTTTGCCACTTAGTTATGTGAACTTGGGCAAGCCATTCAGCTTTTCTGAATTTCATTTTCCTAATCTACAAATGAGGTCAATAGTACCTTTTGATAGAATTATTGTGAGAATCAAAAATAATGTGTATAAAGTGCCTGGAATAAAGTAGGTGTTCAATAAAGTATATGGTTGTCAATTTGAATTTAGTTAGCAATTAGAACTTTTAAAAAATGAAGTATGTTGCTTTTTGAAGTCATAAGCTCCTTGTCACTAGAGGTGTACATTGTAGATGACAATATACTAGAAACATTGTAGGGGGGATTTTTGCAGTGGCATATAGGATGGAGGATGTCAGTGCTTCTCACATTTTCAGCCATGGAGCAGCAGCCTCATCTTTCTCAATTCTAATTTAATAGGTCAGGGGTCAGATCCACAAATCTAGGTTACCACTATATTGTCTCCAAATCAAATGTTAATAATTTTGTAAATCAGAGTTAAATTCATAAGTCATGTGCTTCATTAATTTCATCAAATTAGCCCCCCATCTGCATCCTTCCTTCCCAGGGTTCTACAATTTGAACCCACACATTATTAATGGTTTCTTAAGTACAATAAATTTAAGAAAAATATTTTTAAAGATTTTATTTATTTACTTTTAAAGAGAGAGTAAGGGATGGAGAAAGAGAGGGAGAGAAACATCAATATGGAAGAGATACATGGATCTGAAGTCTCTTGCATGCCCCTGACTGGCTACCTGGCACACAACCCAGGCATGTGCCCTGACTAGGAATTGAACTAGCAAACTTTTGGTTCAAAGGCTGGCACCCAATTCACTGAACCACACTAACCAGACCTCAAGAAAAATATTTTAATTCTTATTTATTTACTTATTTATTCATGAAGTTTATGTAAATCAAGCTGTTATGATACATGCAAGAATTATAATTTCTTTGTGTGTCAGGGAATTAGTTGGCATCATTTTCCCCACTATTAAGTTTAATTACTTTTTCACTTAATGTTATGCTGTCATCATCAAAGTTCTCCTGAGATGTTTTCTAAATTCTGGATTTGCATAATTAGAAGTTACCACATTAAACCAATTTTATAAGGTAAGAGCACATATGTCATGTGCCCTTGGGCAAGAAAATTTGTTGCCGAATATCAACTACCCCATCTGGAAAATGGGAAGAAGAAAATACAAATAACTTGTTACTTGTAAAGCATTTAAATAAAAGTGTTATCTACTTTGTAGTTTTCATTAATTTTGATGTTTAGAAATTGTTTTGTTCTAAATGAAATTCAACACATGAATTCACTTATTATTTTTAAAGATTTTAATTTTTTAGTTTTTAGAAGGCTTAAATAGCAATGAGGTTTAATTCAAAGTAGAAATTTAATTGCACTTGATACTTAATATATAGAAAACACATAAAGAAAATATACTTAGGGAATCTTGAGAAAAAGAGAAAAGTCATTCAAGATGGAATTATTCTGGGAAAATAAAATTTCTGTTTAACAGTATGAATTATTGATTGAAAATAATAGTAAGAGCTGAATCTGTGAACTCTTCTACTTGGGAAATTGTTTCAGAAATGCTTACTTTTGAGGTTTTACATATTTTGAGTATCATGACTCCTTACAGCTTCTTTGTTTTACTTTTAACATGGACATGTGTGTACCATTTATGATAGTGCACATCTTATTGGGTCTTAGCTTATTTTGAAGGACTGCAAAGCACAATTATGAAAAGCAACTCTTTATGTTCCCTTTTAAAACCTTTGTAGAAAAAGTGTTTGGGGATCAAAAAATATTTGCCCAGGAAGGACAACTGGGTAGTGAGACAAACCATGCAATCTAGGGTTCCAGCTTAGGGAAATAAAGACTCAGAGCTGTAAAAACCTGTGGGGGATGGCAGTGGCAGTGAGAGAAATTCCCAGCCTCAACAGAAGAGTTCGTTGGAGAGACCCACAGGGTCCTAGAAGGTACACAAACCCAGCCATCTGGGAATCAGCACTAGAAGGGCCCAATTTGCTTGTGGGTACTGAGGGAACTGACTGAAAGCCAACTGAGAGCAGACCCAGTGGCATTGTTCCTTCTCAGACCCCTCCCCCACATACAGTACCACACTGCAGCATGGTGGGTTGCTCCACACCGCCTAATACCGAAGTCTCTGCCCCTCACTATGTAGCAGGCTCTCCATGACAAAAAATATATGGCCCCAATGAAAGAGAAGATGAAAGCTCCAAAAATAGAACTAAGTAATTAAGAGACAGCCAACCCAACAGATACAGGGTTCAAAATACTGGTAATCAGGATGCTCACAGAAATAGTCGAGTACAGTCACAAAATACAGGAAGAAGTGAAGACTAAGCAAAGTGGAATAAAGGAAAATGTACCAACAGTGACAGGATGGAAACTGGGACTCAAATCAATGATTTGGACTAGAAGGAAGAAATAAACCTTCAACCAGGACAGAATGAAGAAACAAGAATTCAAAAGAAAAAAAAAAAGATGAAGAGAAGCTTAGGAACCCCTGGGAGAATTTTAAATGTTCCAACATCTGAATCATAGGAGTGCCAGAAGGAAAAGAGGAAGAGAAATAAATTATAAATTTATTTGAAAAAATAATGAAGGAAACCTTCCCCAGTCTGCCAAAGGAAATAGACTTCTAGGAAGTCCAAGAAGCTCAGAGAGTCCCAAAGAATTTAGACCCAAGAAAGCATATAGCAAAGCACATCATAATTACGTTACCCAATATAAATGATAAGGAGAGAATCTTCAAAGCAACAAGAGAAGAGAGTTACCTACAAAGCAGTTCCTAAACAAGCATCAGCTGATTTCTCAAAAGACAGCTTACAGGCAAGAAGGGACTGGAAAGAAATATTCAAAGTCCTGAATATTTCAGGACTTACAACCAGGATTACTCTATCCAGCAAAGTTATGTAGAATGGGAGGGCAGATAAAGTGCTTCCCAGATAGGGTCAAGTTAAATGAGTTCATCATTACCAAGCCCTTATTATGTGAAATGTTAAAGGGACTTACCTAAGAAACAGAATAAGATGAAAAACTATAAACAGTAAATTGACAACACACTCACAACTGTCAACAATTGAACCTAAAAAAAAAAAAGAAAACAAAAACTAAGCAAACAACCAGAACAGGAACAGAATCAGAGAAATGGACATCACATGAAGGGTTTTCGGTGGGGAGGGGGAATAATACAATGGGGAGGGTACAGGGGATAAGAAGCATAATTGGTAGGCATAAAATAGACAGGCAGGCTACACATAGTGTAGGAAATGTAGAAACCAAAGAACTTATATGTATGACCCATGGACATGAACTAAGTTGGGGGAATGCTGGTGGGAGGGAGGTGCAGAGCAGAGGAGAATAAAGGGGAGAAAAATTTGGACAACTGTAATAGCATAATCCATAAAATATATTTAAAGAGCAAAAAGAGAAATATTTAGGTTTTTCTCTGACCAGCACAGGTCAATTGGTTGAGCATTCTCCCACAAAGCAAAATGTCACCAGTTCCTTTCCAGTCAGGACACATGCCTAGGTTGTGGGCTTGGGCCCTAATTGAGGTGCGGACCAAAAGACAATCAATTGATGTTTCTCTCACACATTTGTGCTTTTCTCCCTCTCTTCCTCTATTCCCACTCTCTAAAAATAAATAAATAAAACCTTTAAAAAAGTAAATATTTGATTTTTTTTAAAAAAGTACTATGAACTGAGCTTTATTATAGCTGAAAATCCTATTAGTTTTTTTTTTTAAAAACTCTTTCAGCTCCTCTTTCTTTTTACTTTAATTTTTAGTATTTCTTTTTTCCTGTAGGAAAGAAACTTTTGGTTACACTTTGACAAGTCTACCTGTCTTATTTTTTTCTACATTATTTAGTTGCCGAAGGTGGATAAAATTCAACAAGGTTAGAGATAATCTTTTTCTAAATTAACCAATTCTGCATCATTTCCCATTAGGCTAAGAATTGAATGAAACAATAAATCAGAATTCTCCCACATTGTGGAAAAAGCACTTAATTTTAATGGAATGTCAAATCAATTGTTAAAGGTAACAAAGATGGAGTATATGCAGAACTTGCAAAAGAGTTATGATTCTATTATAATTATACCAATTTATTTTTAATGAAAATATTTTCCTGTAATTATTTTGATAAAGTGTCTGAAAATTCGCCTCCTTTTTTGCTCTGCAGTAAGTATTCCACTGGTAGCTAATGTAGGTGGTTGTCAGAATTATCTTTCTATTTGGTCAATAAGAAGTTCATAATTTTGCTGGTGACCACATAAAAGATGAGAACAGCCTAGATCCCTTGAGGATTTAGGTTAGTTGCTTGGCTTTAAAGTTGTTTGACCACTAAGAAGTTGCAAAAAAGGATCTATCCATACAAATCTGTGGATATCTGACATCCTTTTAACTTGTTCTTTGCTGCTGGATTTTGATTGCCTAAACTTTGCACTCTTCCTTTTTTAGTTAGTAGGTTAAAGTCTATTCTTTTTTAGAGAGGCATACTTAGCTGAAGTAATTACTGTGACACTTAATGTTTTGTTTTCTAGGGATCAAACTTATTTATTTGTTTATGCATTTCAGTGTTTATGAAACTCATATGACTAATGGCTATTTAAGATACTAAAAGGCAACTGTTCTATCCCCCCAAATAAATGTTGTCTTACATCAGTATAACACTGTTTGTTTAGCATCTTGCTCAGTCTTCTCAGAATCCACTGGATGGTATGATCCATATCCATATTTAAGCATCTTATCCATAAAATGATCATGGGACATTTTTGTTTTATTTTTTGCTGAAATCAACATACTTTGCATGTAAACAATGCATGTTCTTGAAAATTCCAATTCCCTTTCCTTCCTTGCTTCTTCGAGTACGTATTAGACAAAATTGTTAAGCAAGTTAATTTATCAAATGCTTTCAAACTACTGAGACTTTAAGCATATTTTTGAAATCGAGGTCTCCATTAAGATTTTTTTGCCATTGTTCCAGTTGTGTGATAGCTATTAGAAAGTATCATTCATGTCCTCCATGTTGCCAAACAAGTTGTACAAAACTCCCACTATGATATTGGGAGTTTTGCCAAACAAGTTGTACAAAACTCCCACTATGATATTAAGTTATCCTTAATATGCTTGTGCCTCTAGATTCATAAATTTATTTTCCATTATGTGTCTTCACAATATATGATTCTCTCTCTCCTGTTAAATATATTCTGAGCCCTGGCTGGTGTGGTTCAGTGGATTGAGCACTGGCCTGAAAACTAAAGGGTCACTGTTTTTTTTTCCCAGCCAGGGAACATGCCTGGGTTGTGGGCCAGGTCCCCAGAAGGGGGCATGTGAGAGGCAATCACACATAGATATTTCCCTCCCTCTCTTTCTCCTACCCATACCTTCTCTATAAAAATAAATAAATAAAACCTTTAGGAAAAAAAAGGTTTTAAACACGTATTTTTAAACAAATTATTACCTTTTAATTGCAATTTTTATTGAGTATCATCCAAGCAAGACTGAGTGACAGTTATTCAACTCTTTAAGTCTTTTTATGAGAAATTTAAGCTGCTTTCATTTATTATCTATATTCTTGCCATTGGTATAAGACATCTGAAGCTAAAACTATGGCCTTTAAATAGCTTTCTTATTATTTTCTCATGAGAATTTTTTTCATCACCTGGCTTATTTCATATGATCTCACCTTTAACAGGAATCTAAACAATGAAACAAACAAACAAGCAAAATATAACCAAAGACACTGAAATAGAGAACAGGCTGACAGTGACCAGAGGGGAGAGGGGAGGGAATTTCAGGGGAAAAAGGAAAGGGTTTACAGAAACAAGTATAAAGGACACATGGGAAAAAACTAGGAGGAGTGGAAATGGGAGGGAGGTGGGGAGGGCTGGGGGTGGGCTGGGATGGGAGTAAAAGAGAGAAAACTGTACATAAAAAAACAATTAAAATAAAATTTAAAAATAGCAAAAAAAGAATTTCTGAGATCTTTTTCCAACTGATTTTTTTCCCCTTTGTTCCATGCAGTGTCATACATTAAATTTGGGCACATGATCTTTTAAAGACATTTTTTCTTTCTTTGTATAGTTTTAGTTTAAAGCTTCTTAATAAGATTGGAAAATCTCCCTTCAAATATTTTTCACCAAGTTTTCCTAATATGAATCCTATCTCTTACATGGTCAACACAATAACATTCTGTTCACTGGCATGTCTATTTTTCCCTACGTAGTCTTTATGATCTTTCATTGTCCCTAATTATCTGTGGCATGGGGAGGTATTTCTTAAGCCCTTTCTCTCCCCTTCAGGGGGATCATATTATATTTGTAATAGTAGTAACTGGTGAGCTTTACAGTCAGGAATCCAAAGTTAAAACATATTCTACAGGTCAATAAAATACCATTTTCCTTTGCATCCTTATCTTCTTTAGCTACTGTGTTTCAAGTTGAACTATTATCCTTTATGGTTTCCTCTGAAGATAACTTTCCTTTTATAAACTTCTCACATACACTGCTGCAATAATTGTGCAGTTTGTCATGCCTTTTTGGCATCTAGGTTCTTGACAATGAATGCTACTTTTGGAGTAAACATTATATAATTTTTCAACTTCATTACCATTTTCTACTTTTAAAACTACCTAGATCTTATATGAAAAACTTTAAGTCTCAATATTCCAGTGATTCATGGAATCCTGAAGTTGGAAGGCATTTATATAGTTCATTCAGTCATCTCTTTTATTTTTTTTAAAAGATTGACAGATTTTATTTTATTAGAAATAAAAACTTCTGTTTATTTTTTTATTTATACTTTATTTTGAAAGAGCTTTTATTTTCAGGATTAAAGAAGGATTCTGCATTTGAATTATGCTTATTGTCTTTTGTCAATGCTGAAGTCTTTTAAACCTGGTTAGCAATCCATGATCATTTTCTCCATTGAAATCTATACATGTCTTCACATCCCACATTATACATTTGCAGATTTTAAAAATGAGGTACCTTGCTATGTTCTTTAACTTGTGAACCATAAAATGTATATAGTGCAATTATGCTATACAGTGACTGAGCAGCACTTCATTCTTCTAGTACATTTAGGAAAAATTAGGCATAGCTTATTAAGTATTATTTTGAGTGTATGAAGACAAAGAACATCAAAATTAGTTATTTGATACAAATCAACAGTGAAAATATTGCATTACACCAGGTATAGCATTTGTATTAGAAAAAGGATACTGTTCTGTTGGGAACTGCTCTGCCTGGATTCAAAAGCTGCACCCCTCCACCCCTGCCAAAGCTAAGGCCTTGAGAGACCCTAAGCCACTAAGGAGACAAAGCTTATCCCCCTGGCAGGAGCACTGCCACTGCCCATTTTACTTCACTCTGCCTGGTCCCAAGTGTATGACCCGTTAGCCAATGATGGGTAACATTCCTCAAGGGAGGGATGACCTAAGACAGGCATGGTCACAAGGGAACCCTCAGGGAAGGACTTGGGGGCCTACAGAGAAAGGGGGCAATGGACCCTAGCCCCTTTGCTTTGACATAGCCTGAGTCTTCATTCTGTCTGCAAGAAGTCTCCTAATCTCTTGGCTGCCTTACTTCCCCTGCTCGACCTAAGCCTGAAACAATGCTGGAGGTGGGTGCAGCCCTGTGCTGGAAAGGGCCAGTCCCCCAGAGCAATCAGGCCTAAGAAAGAGTACATAAAATTCTGTGAAACCTGCTTTGCTAATACCTTCAATTTAAATGATAAGGGTCCAAGCATGAAATGAGTTTGTTTCCCCAAAGTTTTATGGCCCTTTAGCTATTTGACCCTGACTCAAAATGGACTCTTAGAGTTCTTTGGATGTTATCTATTTGATCATTACTGCCTGACAATGATTGATGAGCTTTCCATAATGCCCTGTATTTCTATGCAAAGTAAAGCCAACAACAGCCTATCAAGGCAAGGGTCGGTGCACTCTCCCCTTGAGAGGGTGGCTGTGCTGTCCCTTTTCCTCCACAGGACTCAGTAGTCCATGTGACTTTGTCTCATCTCAGCCACAATGCCGTGAACACTGTGGGCTGGAGTGAGCATCACTCTTCCACTTAGAGAGAAAATGTGAAGAGATATTTAAAAAATATTTATCAAATCTTTTTGTGTCAATCATTTTTTTAATCCAAACTTTGAAATTAATGATAATTCAATCATCTCTTTTGCTCAAAGAAACCATGGCAACAATGATCATATATAGCATATTTTTTGTATATGCCTGCTCATTTGACTGAAAGGGAATTTTACTTGAAGATATCTAAAATTATGCTAGAGGAGGAGATACTTAATTAGAGCTGATTTACACCATTTGTTTATTTTTCAGTATTCAAGAAATATTTCTTGAGTATCTGTTATGTTAGAGGCATTGCAATGGTTCCAGAAATGTGATGTATAAGAAAATCTAATCTATGTTCTCATAAAGAGTAGCCTGTTAGAGTGAAACATCCTCATCAAACAGTCATTATTTTAGACTAAAATACATGTTAGTAGTTGAGGGTGGAATCAGAGAAAACAGCATAGAAAAAAAATTCTACCATTTTTATTTTCAATGCCCTAGGTAATCAACTGACCAGATGTACAAGCTTTGTGAAACTGGATGGCAACAAGTAGTTCCCACATGCTTGTGTGTCATTAACAAAGCTTCATGTGATATTGATCTTTTATTGGGTAATAAAAGGAGTGGCCCTATTTTTAATGAATGCCAACTATCCATTTTAGGTAAAGCAATACATAAAATATAAGTGAATGTTTGTACATATCTCATCTCTCTAGGTCTTAAGATTCTTAGTAGCATATACAATCTCACTCACATTTTGCAGTATGGTTCCTTGTACCATGTAAGCAAACAATACATAATTGATGTGTGAAAAGACAATTGAATGAGCATAGAAGAAGCATAGAAGAAAGTTCTTGAGGGTACTCTAAGCAGAAGTGAATTTGTGAATCACTATGAAGTAATATGGACTCTTTCAGCTAATAGCAAGAAGCTTTCCTAACACAATTAAGGAAAATAATTTCCTGGTTCATTATCTTTATTAGAGAAGGTGTGTGTGTGTGCAAATATATTTAATAGACTGAGAATCTATTTGTAAAGCTATCACTTTAAATTTTGCCAACATGAGCAACAGTTTTTACATGGCTGTATCTGTTTCTTTTTATTTTTATGGTTAATTGATTTTCTTTTGTTGTTGTTAAAGTGCAGTTGTTTCCATTTTCACTCCACCACTTTTCCCCACCCCACCCAACCTGGAAGGGGAAGAAAGGGTTGTCAAGGAGCTGCATCTGTTTCTTATTTACACAGTGAAAAGGAGAAAAATGGTTTTGTTTTAAAACCTAAATGGAAGAGGTGCTTATAACTGAACTGTCTTTTTTAAATGATTAAGAAGTAGCCCTGGCTTGTGTGGCTCTGAGGATTGAGTGCTGGCTTTGATTACCAGTCAGGGCACATGCCTGGGTTGTGGGTCAGGTCCCCAGGAGGGGGCACAAGAGGCAACTACTCATTGATATTTCTCTTCCTATCTTTCTCCCTCCCTTCCTAGCTAAAAATAAATAAAATGTTTTAAAAAAAGAAGTGTAGAATGTTCATTTAACAAAAAGGCTAAAAAATGTAGTCACATTGTGATCACATTATGTACATTGACACTGGAAGAACAGCAAGAACATTTTTTGTATTTCTTCTATTATCATTTAACTCCTTATATCCCCCTCTCCTCTGCACTCACCATGCTGTTTTCCATGTGAATGAGTCCTTTTTTCTTTCTGGCCTATCCCTCCACGACTTAAACTCCCACCCCAATCGCTGTATTTCTGCTCTCCATCTATGAGTCTGTCTCTATTTTGCTTGTTACCTCAGTTTGTTCATTAGATTCCCCATATAAGTGAAATCATATGGTATTTGTCTTTCTCTAACTGGCTTGTTTCACTTAGCATAATATTTTCCAGATCTATCCATGCAGTCAAAAAGAGGAAAATTTTCTTCTTTTTTGTTTCCAAGTAGTATTATATTGTGTTAACATCCCATAGTTGTTTGATCAGTTCATCTACTGATGGACACGTGGGTTGCTTCCAAATCTTGGCTATATAAATAATGCTGTAGTGAACATTGGGGTGCTTATGTTCTTTGGAATTAGTGTCTTGGATTCCTTCAGATATATTCCCATGTACAGGATCAGTGGGTCAAAGGCACATCCATTTTTAATTTTTTGAGGTATCTCCTTACTGCTTTTCATAGTGGTTGCATTAGGCTTCCCCTTTCTCCATGTACTTGCCAGCACTTCTTTGTTGATTTATTGATGATAGCCATTCTGATAGATACAAAATTATATCTCATTGTGGTTTTAATTTGCATTTCTCTAATGATTAGTGATGTTGAGCATCTTTTCATATGTCTATTGGCCATCTATCTGTGTGCCCTTTTTGGAGAAATGTCTATTCAGGTCATTTGATGATTTTTTAATTGAATTGTTTTCTTTTTCTTTTTTGGTGTTGAGTTCTATAAGTTCTTTTTAAATTTTGGATAGTAATTGCTTATCAGATATATTGATGAATATGTTCTCCCATTCTGTGGGTTGTGTTTTATTTTGTTGATGACTATTTTTGCTGTGCAAAACTTTTTAGTTTGATGTAGTCCCATTTGTTTATGTTTTCTTTTCCTGCCCTTGTCTGTGGAGATAGATGTGATAAAAAAAATTGCTATGAGCAATGTACAAGATTTTGCTGACTGTGTTTTCTTCTAGGATTTTTATGGTTTTGGGTCTAATATTTAAGCTTTAATCCATTTTGTTTTTGTTTTTGTTTTCTAATTTCTTTTTCCTTTTTCAAATTATTTTATGGTTGTTCAAGTATAGTTGTCTGCATTTATCCTGCACCACACAAACCCCACCCCAACCATACTCATCTACCTTTACTGCCTTGGTTTTGTCCATGAGTCCTTTATGCTGGTTCCTGAAAACCCTTCCCCCCATTATCTCCCTTCACCTCTCTTCTGGTTACTGTCAGATTGTTCTTAGTTTCAATGACCCTGGTTATATTTTGCTTGCTTATTTGATTTGTTGATTAAGTTCCACTGATAGGTGAGATCATAGGGTATTTGTCCCTCACCCTGACTAATTTCACTTAGCATAACACTCTCCAGTTCCATCCATGAAATCGCAAAAGGTAGGAGCTCCTTCTTTCTTTTTGCTGCATAGAATTCCATTGTGTAAATGCACCATAGTTTTTTGATCCATTCATATACTGATGGGCACTTAGGTTGCTTCCAACACTTAGCTATTGTAAATTGTGCTTCTATGAACATTGGGGTGCATAGGTTCTTTTGGATTGGTGTTTCAGGGTTTTTAGGATAATCCCAGCTGTGGAATTGCTGGGTCAGAAGGCAGATCCATTTTTAGTTTTTTTGAGGAATTACCAAATTGTTTTCCATAGTGGCTGCACCAGTCCTCAATCCTAGCAAGAGGGCACTGGGGTTTCTGTTATTCCACATCCTCTCCAACACTTGTTGTTTGTTGATTTGTTTCTGATGAACATTCTCACTGGTATGAAGTGGTATCTCATTGTGGTTTTACTTGCATCTCTATCATTGCTAGTGATGCTGAGCATTCTTTGATGTGTCTCTGGTCCCTCTTTATGTCCTCCTTGGATAAGTGTCTGTTCAAGTCCTTTGCACATTTTTTAATTGGTTATTTGTCTTCCTGGAGTGGAGTCATGTGAGTTCTTTATATATTTTGGAGATAAAAACCTTGTCAGAGGTATCATTGCCAAATATGTTTTCCCTTACATTTGGTTCTCTTTCCATTTTAAGGCTGTTTTCTTTAGCCATGCAGAAGCTTTTTTAATTTGATAGGGTCTCATTTGTTTATTCTCTCCTTTATGTCCCTTACTCTAGGGGATATATTGGTGAAAATATTGCTGCATGGAATATCTGAGATTTTCCTGCCTGTGTTCTCCTCCAGGATTTTTATGGTGTCACATATTATATTTAAATCTTTTATCCACCTTGAATTTACTTTTGTGTATGGTGTAAGTTGGTGATTGAGTTTCATGTTTTTGCATGTAGCTGCCTAGTTCTTCCAATATCATTTGTTGAAGAGGCTATTTTTGCTTCAGTTTATGCTCCTGTTCCCTTTTTCAAACATTAATATAGTGTAGAGATGTGGGTTTCTTTCTGGGCTCTCTGTACTGTTCCATTGGTATATGTGTCTGTTCTTCTGCCAGGACCAGAATGTTTTGATTATAGTGGCCTTGTAATACAGCTTGATATCAGGTATTGTGATCCCTCCTACTTTGTTCTTCCCTCTCAAAATTACTGTGGCTATTTTTGGTCATTTATTGTTTCACATAATTTTTTGAAATGTTTGTTCTGTATCTGTGAAATATGCCATTGATATTTTAATAGGGATTGTGCTGATTCTACAAATTGCTTTGGGTAGTATGGACATTTTGATGATGTTGACTCTTCCATTCCATGAGCATGGTACCTGCTTCCATTTGTTTATGTCTTCCTTAATTTCTTTCTTCAGTGTTGTGCACTTTTCTGAGTACAGGCCTGTTACTTTCTTGATTAGGTTTGTTCCTAGGTACTTTATTTTTCTTGTTTCCATAGCAAATGGGATTTTCCCCTGATTTCTGTTTCTGATTTTTCATTGTGCATGTACAAAAATGCCTTTGATTTCTGGATATTGACTTTGTATCCAGCTGTTTTGCCCAAGTCATTTATTAGGTCGAGTAGTTTTTTTGTGTACTCTATAGGATTTTCTATGTACACTATCATGTCATCTGCAAAATGGCAGTTTTGCTTCCCCCTTTCAAATTTGCATGCCATTTATTTATTTTTCTTGTCTGATTGCTGTGGCTAGGACTTCCATTAGTATGTTGAATAGGAATGGTGAAAGCAGACCTCCTTGTCTTGTTCCCTATCATAGTGGGAAAAATTTTAGTTTTTGTCCATTGAGTATGATGTTGGCTGTACTTCTCTCGTATATAACTTTTAACATATTGAAAACTGTTCCCTCTTTTCCTACTTTGCTGAGCATTTTTGTCATAAATAGGTGCTGTGCCTTATCAAATATTTTTTCTACATTTATTGATATGATCCTGTGATTTTTCTCTTTCCTTTTGTTTATGTTATGTGTTACAATTATTGATTTGCAAATGTTGTACAATCCTTGCATCCCTAGAATGAATCCCTACTTGATCATGAGGTATGATGTTTTTAATGTATTGCTGGATGCAGTTTGGCAATATTTTGTTGAGGATTGTAGCTTCCATGGTCATCAGTGATATTGGCCTGTAGTTTTCTTTCATTATTGTATTTTTATCTGGTTTTGTGATTACAATGATGCTGGCTTTATGAAAGAGTTTGGGAGTTTTCTATCTTTTTGGATTTTTTGAAATAGTCTGTGAAGGGAAAGGGGTTAGGTCTTCTTAAATATTTTGTAAAATCCTCCTGTGAAACCATCCTGTCTAGGGCATTTTTGTGCCAGGAGTGCTTTGAATAGTCATTTGATTTCCTCAGTTGTCATTGGTCTGTTGAGGCTTTCTCCTTCTTCTTTCACTTTTGGAAGATTATATTTTTCTAGAAATTTGTCCATTCACCCTGGTTTTCAATTTTCTTGGCCCATAGCTGTTCATAGTAATTTCTTACAAACCTTTTTATTTCTGTGGTATCAGTTGTAATCTCTCCTCTTTCATTTTTGACTGTGTTTATTTGGGTTTTCTCTCTTTTTTTCTTGGTGATTCTGCATAAAGTTTTTTTTTATTATTTAGTTTATCTTATCAAAGAACCAGCTCCTTGATATAGTTATCTTTTAAATCTCTAAAGATTAATAATCTCTATGTCATTTTAATCTCTATGTCATTTAATTCTATTCTGATCTTGGTTATTTCCTTCCTTCTACTTGCTCTGGGCTGTCTTTGTTCTTGTTCCACTAGTTCTTTTAGAGGTAGCGTTAGGTTGTTTATTTGAAATGTTTCTATCATCTTTAGTTAGGCCTGTATCACTATAAACTTTCCTCTCAGGTTTGCCTATGCTGTGTCTCATTAGTTCTGGACTGTTTTGAGTTCATTTTCATTTGTTTCCAGAAACTTTTTGATTTCTTCCTTGATCTCATACTTAACCCATTCATTGTTTAATACCATGTTATTCAATCTCCACGAGTTGAGTGTCCTGGGATTTTTTTCTTGAGGTTTGTTTCTAGTTGCAGTCCCTTGTGATCGGAGAAAGTGTTTGATATGATTTCAAATTTTTTGAAGTTGTTGAGTGTTGTTTTGTATTCTACCACATGGTCTATCTTTGAAAATGTTCCATGTGCATTGGAAAAGAATGTGTATTTTGCTCCTTTGGGATGCATGTTTCTATATATCTATCTCTATCTCTATATCTCTATATCTACATATCTCTATCTCTATATCTATATTATCTATATCTTTATCTTTATCTATATATCTATCTATATCTATCTACATCTAATCTGTTAAGTCGATTTGGTCTAGGGCATTGTTCAATGCTACAATATCTTTCTTGATATTTTATTCAAAAGATCTATCCATTTTTGACAGTGTGATGTTAAAATCTCTAACTATAATTGTGTTGCTATCATGTCTTTCTTGAAGTTCGTGAAGATTTCCCTTACGTATTTGGGTGCTTCTATGTAAGGTGCTTATATGTTTATAATTTTTATGTCCTCATGATATGTCCTTTCCTTGAGTGTTATGAAGTGCTCTTCTGGGTCTCTTTTAATGGTCCTTATTTTGAATTCTATTTTGTCTAATATGAATGTTGCTACCCTGGCATTTTTTTCCCTATTCATTTGCTTGGAATATTTTTTATCATCCTTTCACTTTCAGTCTGTGTAGGTCTTTTGTTCTGTGGTGGATCACTTGTAGGCAGCATATGTGTCAGGCATGTTTTCTTATTTATTCAGCTACTGTATGTCTTCTGATTGTATCATTAATCCATTAATTTTTAAGGTTATTAATGATAGGTATTTATTCATTTTCCCCCTTTGTACATGTGTCTCTTCTTTCTGTCTTTTTCTTCATCTTTTTAAAGCATTCCCTTTGGTATCTCTTGAAGTACTGGTTTGATGGAGATGTAGTCTTTTTTTTTTTTAAGAAGGAAATCTTTTTTTTAAGATTTTATTTATTTATTTATTTTTTTAGAGAGGGAAGGGAGGGAGAAAGAGAGAGAGAGAGAAACATCAATGTGTGGTTGCTGTGGGTCATGGCCTGCAACCCAGGCATGTACCCTGATTGGAAATCGAACCTGCGACACTTTGGTTTGCAGCCCACACTCAATCCACTGAGCTATGCCAGCCAGGGCTGAGATGTAGTCTTTTAGCCTTTTTTTTTTTTTAAATCTGGGAAACTTCTTATTCTGCTTTCTGTTTTATAAGAAAGCCTTGCTGGACAGAATAGTCTTGGTATAAGCTTTTCCTTTTCATTACTTGGATTTTTTTTTTTCCATTTCCACCAGGCGTGTAATGTTTCTGTTTAGTAATCAACTGGTAGCCTTTGTGGAACTCCCTTGTATGTTACTACATGTTTCTCCCTTAATGCTTTTACAATTCTCTCTTTGTCTTTAAAACTTGGCATTTTAATTATGATATGTCTTGTAGTAGACCTCTTAGGGTTCATTGTGATTGGGACTTTCTGTGCCTCCTGTGGTTTCATGGTTTTTCCCTCTCTTGGTTTGGGAAGTTTTCTGTCATTATTTTTTCAAACAGGATTTCTATCCCTTGTCCCTTTTCTACTCCTTCTGGTATCCCTATGATTCCAATGTTGTTGCATTTCATGTTATCTTGGAGTCCCCTTAAACTATCTTCATGATTTTTTTAGTCTTTTTTTTTTTTATGCAGCTACTCTATCTGGTTGTTTCTTTCCACCTTATCTTCCAGCTCACAAATTTGATCCTCTGCTTCATCCAGCCTGCCTGTGATTCATTCCAGTGTGTGTTTCATTTCAGAAATTATATTTTTCATTTCTTCCTGTTTTTTTTTGTTATAGTTTCTATCTCCTTCTTCATACTGTTGTAATTCTCACTCAGTTCCTTTTAATTGTCTATGAGTTCCTTCATTATCCTTCTAACCATTTTTTTTTAAATTCTAGATCTGAGAAAGAAGAGTAAAGTAGGAGGAATCACAATACCTGACACTAAACTATACTACAAGGCCACTGTAATCAAAACAGCCTGGTACTGGCATAAAAACAGGCACATGGACCAATGGAACAGAACAGAGAGCCCAGAAATAAACCCAAGCCTCTACGGTCAATTAGTATTTGACAAAGGAAGCAGCAACATAAAATGGAATAAAAATAGCCTCTTCAACAAATGGTGTTGGGAGAACTGGACAGCTACGTGCAAAAAAATGAAACTCGAGCACCAACTTACACGTTATACAAAAATAGATTCAAGGTGGATAAAAGACTTAAATATAAAGCGTGACACCATTAAAGTCCTAGAAGAGAACGTAGGTAGGAAAATCTCAGATATTTCACGCAGAAACTTTTTTACTGACTTGTCTCCTAGAGCAAGGGACATAAAGGAAAGAATAAACAAATGGGACCTCATCAAAATTAAAAGCTTTTGCACAGCTAAGGAAAACAGTATCAAAATAAAAAGAGAACCAACTGTATGGGAAAACATATTTGCTAATGATACCTCAGACAAGGGTTTAATCTCCAAAATATATAAAGAACTTACACAACTCCACTCTAAGAAGACAAGTAACCCAATTAAAAAATGGGCAAAGGACTTGAACAGACACTTCTCCAAGGAGGACATACAGAAAATCCAAAGACACATGAAGCGATGTTCAATATCGCTAGCCATCAGAGAGATGCAGATTAAAACCACAATGAGATACCACTTCACACCAGTCAGAATGGCCATCATAAACAAAGCAACAAACAACAAGTGTTGGAGAGGATGTGGAGAAACGGGGTCCCTAGTGCACTGTTGATGGGACTGCAGACTGGTACAACCACTATGGAAAGCAGTTTGGAACTTCCTCAGAAAACTAAAAATGGATCTGCCTTTTGACCCAGCAATTCCATTGCTGGGACTCTATCCTAAGAACACTAAAACACCAATACAAAAGAACCTTTGCACTCCGATGTTCATAGCAGCACAATTTACAATAGCTAGGTGCTGGAAGCAACCTAGATGCCCATCAGTAAATGAATGGATCAAAAAACTCTGGTACATTTACACAATGGAATTCTATGCAGCAGAAAGAAAGAAGGAGCTCATACCCTTTGCAACAGCATGGATGGAGCTGGAAAGCATTATGCTAAGTGAAACAAGCCAGGCAGTGAAAGACAAATACCATGTGATATCACCTTTAACAGGAATCTAAACAACAAAAGAAAACAAAAAAAAAAAACTAGCAAAATATAACCAAAGACACTGAAATAGGGGATAGTCTCACAGTGGCCAGAGGGGAGAGAAGAGGGAATTTCAGGGGGGAATGGTAGGGTTTACAGGAACAAATTTGGAGGACACATGGACAAAAACTAGGGGTGGGGGGTAATGGGGGGAAGGGGGGAGGGTTGGGTGGAGGGGCTGGAAAGGGAGTAGGGGGGAGAAAACTGTACTTGAACAATGATTGAAATAAAAAAAAATAAAAAAATAAATAAATTCTACATCTGATAGTTTGCTTACCTCCTCTTCATTTAGCATTTTTAGTGGGGAGTTTTCCATTCCTTTTGAGTGAAGGTTCTTTTTATGTCTCCACATCTTAGGTGACTCTTTGTTTGTTTCTGTGCTTCCTGATGTTCCACTTTGCTAGCTGTCTTTGTAGGGTGAACTGCTATGGTAAGAATTCTATGGGATTCAGTGGTGTGGTCTCTTGATCCCCTTATCAGGATGCTCTAGGGTTGCCCTTTATTTTGTTTGTGTGGGCTCTCTTTTTGTGCTTGGGTTTTTACCTTTTGGTGTTTCCTTTGTTGTTGGGTTCTCTCTTCCAGCAGGTATATTGGTGATCTCAGTTTCTACCCACTCTTGTATGGGAACAGTTGCAATGGGAAGGCAAAATGGATTATGACAGAGAAAGAGTATTCTATGAGATGTTAAGTTCCAACAAGTACAGGATAGAAGGTCCTTTGTATAATACAGCATTAACTGTGATATTTCACCCAACTAGCCACTTTTTATAAAAGATAAAAAAGAGATAAGACTCTTTTTAGAGGGGAGTAGTCTTGTGAGCTGAATTCAGAAAATAGAGCACTTGTGTGAAGTCAGATGATGAGATATAGTGAGAGTAAGGTATACAAACTAGATGTAGTATGTGAGAGAATAGAGTTAACCGCAACAGTAAGAAAGCTGAGGAAGATAGTGAAATTGGCTAAGATCAGGGAGGGGTGCTGTATAGTATTTACAATTATATGGAGCAACAATTATTTATAAAAATACTGGAACAACAATAATATGACAAGAAATATATGATCTGAATCACAAGAATAGAAAGTATACAACCAAGAGTAATGTGATATTAGAACACCAGTGAAGGGAAAGGAAAATTAAAATACAACATGAAAGAGAGAACAAGGAAAACCAGTCAAACAATGCAATTAAACAAACAAGTAAATCAAAGAAAACTAAACAGAGAGAAGAGAAATAAAAAAGACTAACAAAAAAGAAGTAAATATAATGAAAAAGTGATAATAATACAAATAAATAATATCATGCTAGTTCTATAGGATAGCAAATTGAAATCTGTCTCAGTTTCTCAGTTGTTGGGGATAGCCTTGTGTTCCCTCTTTGGATCTGTCTCTGGATCTTTCATAGCTCAAGGCTTTATTGTCTCACTTGTGGGGGGGGAAAGCCTCCTTTTGACTTTAAAACTGCCAAGAAAGTTCTGGTGGTCTTCCTGGATGCCTCAGGCTGAGAAGGGTTGGGGTTCACTTTTCTTCCTTTCTATGCTTTTGCAAGGATAGGGGCCAAGTCTGGGATGCAATATTCACAGTTGCCCATCCTCCATCCCAGGTCATCCATACACTGCCCAGCTCCCACTGTCCATCTGCACCAGAGTGGTGCCTTTAATCCACCAGTTGTGCAGCCAATGAGGTGCACTAATTAAGGGTAACTCACAAACAATGTTCTCCCTCTTTACTGGCCTAGGTGCTGCATACTCTCAGAGCCTCTTCAGGGTAGTTCATCTATCTCCCCTACTGAGTTAAGTCTTTCTGGGGACCGCTAACTCCCTGAGCCCTGCTGCCCTCTTCTGAACCATCTGTGCAGGGTACCTCCTCCATCCTCTTCTCGAGCCAGGCACCGTGAAAGCCAGCTGCTGTGTGAGAGTTCCTTAAAGAGTGACTGACAGCCTTTTTTTTTTTCCGAGTAAAATCTTCTTGTTTAAGCCTGCCACTCTTAACAATCAGCTTGCTTTTCACACAGCCCAAATTTCTAACCAGACCAAAGACTATCCGGGTAAGGGTCCATCATGGCCCAACTCTTCTCCCTTCTCCAGGTGTCACCCAGCTCCTGAATTTCTCTGGTAATGACCTGCTCAGTGTCCACAGTCCCAGTGGGTGAACACTACCTCTTTGCATCTCCCACTTCATCTTCATTCCCCACAGTGACTTTCAAGCATCCAAGTCCACCCTGGTGCTGCTCTGTCCTCCCTGTTTTGTAGAGGAGGGAGCTGTTGATTTGGCTCTGTTCCAAGGTTCCTGATGCTGGGGCAGTGGTTTGCAGCAGCCTTGGCCCCACACATGTCCCAGGGATCTCACTGTCCCAATGCAATCTCCTTACCATCTGTTTTTCAATGGCCTCTATAATTTTGGCCTCCAAACTTCCTATAAGTTGAGATTGCATTGGCTATTCACTCTGTTCCTCAAAATATCAGCTAAGTGTTCTACCTGTGTGCAGGGGGGAGTGGGGTCTGCTCCCACCTCTGCCATCTTCCCCATTTAAGTTGATTTTTGATAGATATATATTTATTGCCATTTTTAGACTTTTCCTGTTTCTTTTCTTTCTCCTTTTCTTCTCCAACAACTTCTCCTCCTCCTCCTTCTTCTCCTCCTCCTCCTTCTATCTTCCTCTTCCTCCCCTCCTCCTCCTCCTCCTTTTTCTTCTTCTTCTTCTTGCAAATCCTTTAACATTTGTTGCCATATTGGCTTGGTCTTAATAAATTCCTTTAGCTTCATCTTGTCTGGGAAGTTCCTTATTTCTCCTTCAGTTTTAAATAATAGACTTGCTGTCTGAAGTAGTCTTGGTTGTATGTTCTTGCTTTTCATCACCTTAAATATTTCATGTACCTCTCTTCTGGCCTGAAATATTTCTGTTGAGAAATCTGATGCCCATCCAATTGGCACTTCCTTGTATGTAACTCCCTGCTTTTCTCTTGCAACTTTTAAAATCTCTTGTCTTTAAGATGTGTCATTTTAAGTAGGATGTATCTCTTTGGGCCCAAATTGTTTGGGACTCTGAGCTTCCTCATCTTCTGTGTCTTTTCCTTCACAGACTAGGGAAGTTTTCAGTCATTATTTCTTCAAATAGGTTCTCTATCCCCTGTTCACTCTCTTCTTCTTGCATTCCTATGGGGCAGATGTCATTAAGCTTCATATTGTCCAAAATTTTCCTTAAAGTCTCTTCATTTATTTTTTATTTATTTTTATTTTTTGCTGCTCTGCTTGGGTGATATTTATACTTTGTCTTCTAAATCATTGATTTGAGCCCTGGCTGGTGTAGCTCAGTGGATTGAGCACGGGCTGCGAACCAAAGTGTCGCAGGTTCAATTCCCAGTCAGGGTACATGCCTGGGTTGCAGGCCATGACGCCCAGCAACTGCACATTGATGTTTCTCTCTCTTTCTCTCTTTCTCCCTCCCTTCCCTCTCTAAAAATAAATAAAGAAAATCTTAAATAAATAAATAAATAAATAAATCACTGATTTGATCCTCTGCTTCATCTAACCTACTTTTTTAGGTCTTCCAGTGTATTATTTATTTCAGATATTGCATTCCTTATTTCTGATTGGTTCATTACTATGGTTGCTATGCAATTTTTTCATGCTGTTTAATATTCTTGTAGTCATTAGTCAAAATTCTCTCTGATAAATTGCTTGCCTCCATTTCATCTACTTCTTCTGGAGAATTCTCTCTCTCTCTCTCTCTCTCTCTCTCTCTCCCTCTCTCTCTCTCTCTCTTTTGGTGTCTCTTTCTTTATCTACCCATTTTGGCTGCTTCTTTGTATTTTCTACCTTAATTGCATTATGGGTTTAATCACTTAAACCCATAAGTGATATAGCTCCAAGCTGTATTCAGCAACCAGGCTTAAGCACTGCACGGTGGGGCATAGTATTTCCTGTGGGTGAGTCTGTTGTTTCCCTCCAGCTGATGCCATCTTGAGAGGAGTGTTCTGCCTGAGAAAGATGACTTCTGCAGTGTTGGGAATGACTCAGCACAGGGGTGCTGTGGCTGTTCCTTCATTTCTCTCCCCAGACCACCAACCTCTGAATTTCCTCAAGTGTCACTAGTCCACTCTGCTCTCCCTCTGCTGGAGTCCAGGGTAAGTAGCTGCAAACAATTTTTTTGTGTGTGTATGTTGGCCCTTTAAGATGCTCTCTACTTCTCCAGTCATTTCTCCCTGGCAGACAGAAACCCTGTTGCTTTTCACAGCTGGGTGTTTCCTGGGCTTCTTTCCAGCTCTGGTGCTGTAGGTGGGGAGGCAAGCTTGAGGATTAGATCCCACACTTATCAGGGGGAATTCCCTGGCTGCTGAAATATCCCTCCAAGTTTTCACCTACCACCTATAGGAGCCCATCCAGTCCTCTTGTGCCTCTTCGGTACTCCCTACCAGTGCCGTTGTGGTGAAGTGGTTTCTTCTGTTTGTCTTTGGTTATAAGACTTCTCTCCACCTAATGTTCAGTTGGATATTCAGGATGATTTCTACAATTTAACTATAATTCCAGAGTGTTCCTGGGAGGAGATTAGTGTAGCTTCCACTTCTCACCATTCTATCATTTTATTTTTTGTAATGCTTTTATCTGTTTTTAAATTAGGATAATGCTGGCCTTGTAAAATGATATTGGGAGTCTTCCCTCCTTTTGAATTTTTTTTTGAATGGTTAGACTAAGATACATGTTATTTCTTTTTTGAATGTTTGGTAAAATCCATCAGTGAAGATATCTGTTTTAGGACTTTTGTTTGTTGGGAGTATGTATGTATGTATGTATGTATGTATTTACTTATTTTTATTAGTGCTTCAATTTAACTACCTGTAGTCTGTCTATTCAGATTCTCTGATTCTTCCAGATTTAGTTTTGGAAAACTGTAACATTTTAGCAATTTATCATTTTTTCACTTCATCCATTTTAATAGTATTTAGTTGTTCATATTTTTTTATATTCCTTTTTTAGTGTAAGTTGTTACTTCTACTCTTTCATTTTTGATTTTACTTATTTGGGTTCACTCTCTCTCTCTCTCTCTCTAATGAATCTGGTTAAAAGTTTAACAACCTTGTTTATATTTTTAAGTATATTTTATTCATTATGCTATTACAGTTTCCCAATTTTCCCCCTTTATCACCCTGTGCCCTACACCCCTCAACCATCCAGCATTCCACCCCTTAGTTCATGTCCATGGGTTGTACATGTAAGTTTTTTGACTTCTCTGTTTCCTATATCATTCGTAACCTCTCCCTGTCTATTTTATGCCTGCCAATTATGCTTCTTATTCCCTGTACCTCCCTAGCTATTATTCCCCCTCCCCGCCAAAAACCCTCCCTGTGATGTCAATTTCTCTGGTTCTGTTCCTGTTCTGGTGGTTTGCTTAGTTCTTGTTTTCATTTTTTTTTAAGTTGAGTTGTTGACAGTTGTGAGTTTGTTGTCATTTTACATTCACAATTTTTGATCTTCAATTTCTTAGATAAGTTCCATTAACATTTCATATAGTAAGGGCTTGGTGA
Source organism: Phyllostomus discolor (assembly GCF_004126475.2). Lineage (NCBI taxonomy): Eukaryota > Metazoa > Chordata > Mammalia > Chiroptera > Phyllostomidae > Phyllostomus > Phyllostomus discolor. The sequence continues at coordinate 64,435,544 of NC_050198.1, read as the reverse complement.
TGATGAACTCCTGGAACTTGACCTTATCTGGGGAGCACTTTATCTGCCCTTCCATTCTAAAGCATAGCTTTGCTGGATAGAGTAATCTTGGTTGTAGGTCCCTGCCTTTCATGACTTCAAATCTTTCGAGCCCCTTCTTGCTTGTAAAGTTTCTTTTGAGAAATCAGCTGATACTCATATAAGAACTGCTTTGTAAGTAACTCTCCCCTTTCCTCTTGCTGCTTTTAAGATCTTCTCTTTATCTTTAATCTTGGGTAACTTGATGATGTGCCTGGGTGTGTTCCTCTTTGGGTCCAATTTCTTTGGGACTCTCTGGGCTTCCTGGACTTCCAGGAAGTCTATTTCCTTTGCCAGATTGGGGAAATTTTTCTTTATTATTTGTTGAAATAAGTTTTCAACTTCTTGCTCTTGCTCTTCTCCTTCTGGCATCCCTATAGTTTGGATATTGGAACATTTAAAGTTTTTCCCATGGTTCCTAAGCCTCCCCTCATGTTTTTGAATTCTTGTTTCTTCATTCTGTTCTGGTTGGAGATTTATTTCTTCCTTTTGTTTCAAATCATTGATTCGAGTTCTGGTTTCCTTCCCTTTGCTGTTGGTTCCCTGATCATTCTGCTTTATTTCACTTTGTGTAGCCTTTATTTCTTCCTTCATTTTGTGACTGAGCTCACTAGGTTCTGTGAGTATCCTGATTACCTGTGTTTTGAACTCTGCATCAGATAGGTAGGCTATCTCCTCATTTCTTAGCTCTTTTTCTAGAGCTTTGATCTATTCTTTCATTTGGGCCATATTTCTTTGTCTCAGCGCATCTGTTGTGTTGTAGATGGCAGGGTGTTATGTATTAACCAGGGTGAGTTAACCCTGTATGCTGTGTTGTAGGGCTGCTGATGTATGTGAATGTTTCTTTAATTCCTTGGTTGTCAGATTTTCATGCAGTTTGATTTTCTGGCACTTCTGATTGTTTATTGTTTTTAGATTGGTTGTTATCCTCCTTTTGGTTTTGAAAGGTTTCTACCTATGTCTCCATCTTGGCCAGAACTCTCTTGTTTATCTTTTCAAAGGAACTGCTCTTGGTTTCATTTTTCTTTTCCATTATTTTTTAGACTCTACTTCATTTATTTCTCTTCTTATATTTATTATTTCATTTCCTGTACATACTTTGGCCTTTCTTTGTTGTTCTTTCTCAAGGTCCTTTAAATGTATTATTAGATTGGTTTTGAGATTTTTCTTGTTTCCTGAGATAGGCCTGCAGTGTTTTGTATTTCCCTCTTAGTATTGCTTTTGCTGTGTTCCATGGGTTTTAGATTATTGTATTGTCATTTTTTATTTGTTTTAACATACCTTTTGATTTCTTCCTCTATCTCATTGTTATCTCATTAATTATTTAATAATATGTTGTTTGCCTAAATACCTCTGTGTATTTTTATTTTTTTTGTTAATGATTTCTCATTTCATAGCATTCTAATCAGAGGTAATGCTTGATACAATTTCAATCTTCTTAAATTTTTGAGACTTGATTTGTGTTTTAGCATATGGTTTACTCTTGAAAATGTTTTATGGGTACATGAAAACTATGTATATTCTGCTGCTCTTGGGTGAAATGCTCTGAAGATATGGATGAAATATTTCTGAAGTAGAGTCTCATTTAAGGCTGCTATTTTCTTGTTGAGTTTTCTTTATGGAAGATTTATCTATTGGTGTTGAAGGGGTGTTAAAATCTGCTAGTATTACTGTCAATTTCTCCCTATATGTCCATGAATATTTGCTTTACATATTTAGCTTCTTCTATGTTGGGTGCATTAATGTTTACAAGCATTATATCCTCTTGTTGGATTGCTCCCATAATCATTATGTAGTGTTCTTCATTGTCTCTTACTAGAGCATTTGTCTTAAAGTGTATTTTGTCAGCTGAGGGGACAGCATGAGGGGATACCCCCAAAACTAATTATTTTCTGAGGGTGTACCCTTGGTAGTACAGGCTTCTCTCACTAAATGTCCTAGAAATCCATCTGTGTCAGTATACCAGCTGGTATTTTTGTGAGAGGATGTTATCATCTTCAGTTATTTTTTTTAACTCTTTCAATGTAGTTGCCCATTTCATTATGGGTGATTTATGAGTGGACCCACCCACACTGAACTGAGTGTTTAGCTGTTTTTGATGAAAAGCGTCATGACTCCCATGCCCCACCCTCCTTATTCACTTGATGTAACCCTGAGTAACTTTTTTCCCAGAAGAAAAAAGTCCTCAAATGGAAACATTTTGCCAAATTCAAAGATGGGAAACAAAAAACAGCAGAACTAAAAGACATCAAAATTGACAAATTCAAAAACTATTTTTGAGCAGTGGAGAAAATCTGGATAGGTCTATTATAGCAAATGGAGAATACTTTGAAGGTGACAGATGTTTAAACATCTAAGAACAAATAGACAATTTTGTATAAATAAATCCCAGGGTTTGTTTTTTTTTTTTTTTTGGCCCCCTGTCATATGTATTGCTATTCCAGCTTTCCTTTTTCATTCCACTTGTGTGAACTATTTTTTCCCAGCCTTTTACTTTTAGTCTCTGTGTATCTTTTGATCTGAGGTGGGTCTTTTGGAGTCAACATATATTTGGGTCTTGTTTTCTTATCTATTCAGCTGTCCCTATGTCATTTTATTGGAACATTTTATCCATTTACATTTTAAGTGGGTTTTGACTGGTGTATATTTATTGGCATTTTATCATTTAAACTAAGTTCCTGTGTTGTTGTTCTTCTACATTTTCTGTTCCTCTTCCTTCTCCTCCTCACCCTTGTTCTTCTTAAGGTCCTTTAAAATTTATTGTAATACTGGTTGGTTTGGCAGCAACAGACACCTTTAGCTTTTTCTGAGGGGGAATCTGTAAAGCACTTTATTTCTTTTTCAATTTTAAATGTTAGCCTTTCTGGGTAAAGTAGACTTGGTTGTAGGTCTTTGCTTTCATCACTTTGAATATTTCCTGTCAATTCCTTCTGGCCTGAAATGATACTTTTGAGAAATCAGTTAACAGTCTTATGGGAGCTAGTTTGTAGGTAACTGTCTTTCTTTTGCAGCTTTTAAGTTTCTCTCTTTTTCTTTAGCTTTTGATATTTTAATTGTGATGTGTCTTGGTGTGGGCCTCTTTGGGTTCTTCTTGTTGGCATCTTTCTGTATTTCCTAGACTTGTATATCTTTTCCTTATACCTAATTAAGGAAGTTTTGACCATTCTTTCTTTTTTTTATTTATTTTTTTATTTTTAGAGAGGGAAGGGAGGGAGAAAGACAGAGAGAGAAACATCAATGTGCGGTTGCTGGAGGCCGTGGCCTGCAACCCAGGTATGTGGCCTGACTGGGAATCGAACCTGCGACACTGGTTTGCAGCCTGCACTCAATCCACTGAGCTATGCCAGCCAGGGCTGACCATTATTTCTTCAAGTAGTCTCTCAATCCCTTGCTCTCTCTTCTCTTTTTGGGGCCCTTATGATGAGGATGTTGTTGAGCTTCATTTTGTCTCAAAGATCCTTTATATTATCCTCATTTTTAAAATCCTTTTTTTTTGTTTTCACTTCTTTGATTTTTTTCTACCTCACCTTCCAAATTGCTGATTTGATCTTCTGCTTAATCCAGCCTGCTAGTTATTCTTTCCAGACTATTATTTATTTCATATTCCATATTCTCTATTTCTGACTGGTTCTTTTTTGTGGTTTATGTTTCTTTTTAATGCTGGTGAGCATCCTTATAACCATTATTTGAATTCTATATCTGATAAATTGCTTGTCTTCATTTAATTTATCTCCTTTTTGGAGTTTTTCTTGCTTTTTCGGGGGGTTCTTTATTTTTCTCTCAATTTTAGCTGCCTCTTTGTGTTTATTTCTATGTATTACATAGATTTACTATGATGCTTACTTAGTCTTTGTAAGGTGACTTTATATAGTAGGTGTTATTTGGGGTCCAGTGGTACAGTTTCCTTGATTATCTGATCTGGGTGCTCCAGGAATGTCTCTTGTATGTGTTATGTGAGCACTCCTTACTGATGTAGTTAAGTCTCTAGTGCTACCAGACGATCTTTGCCTTTGATTGACCCTCAGGATGGTGGAACTCAGGTTAAGGCTGAACCCTGAACATGGTGTACAAGTTACTGTGCAGGTGGTGACCACACAAAGAATAAATTGCCTCAGAAGTGTCTAGTGCCTGCCAAAATTTCCATTTGGATATGCCACTTATGAAGGTTTTTTGGTTCTGCTCAGGTGTTGCCTGAAGCTAGCTTCTGGGTGTGTGGTTCTGGGTATCTATGAGGGATTCTGGTACAGGCCAGTGTCAGATGATGCTTGTGAATTGCCTTGCCAACTTGTTTGGAGCTATAAGCAATCCACAGTTTTTGTCCTCTTCTTCTGGGCTTGATGTGTATAGGAAGGACCAAGCTATGCAGCTATGCCTGCTTTTACCTGTACCTGGTCCGGTGGCAGGTCAGCATAAATCCCTAGGCACCCTGAGATGTACTTATACTTACCTCTACCTGCCAGTTGCATGTTAGGCTCAGTCCTTGGAAGATCCTCTGGAAGTACTCAAGATGCATTGTGTTAGGATGAGTGGTGTTCCCATGAGGTAGAAGTTTCTGGTCAGGTTTTGAGAAGGTGAGGGTTGTGGGCCCTACTCCAAAGCCATACCATCCAGTCTTTTCAGGATTTTACCCCAACCTCAGCAAGATGGAGCAACTAAGAGTGGGTTGAGTGGGTCAAGTGGGGGCCTCTGAAGCCTGGAAAATAAGTCTGCCATAATCCCTGACTGTAGGTCTATAGGGTATCCTATGAGGGGGAAGCAAAAGTCAGGTTTATGGGAAAGTGGAGAGAATGGATTCCACCTCAAAGCCATACAACTCATTCAGTGACATGATCTGATTATGCCCAGACCTGTACATCCTGGCCAAGTCAGCTGACTCTTCAGCAAGGTGTACATTTTGCAGGGTGGGGAAAGAGGGGTTCCAGAGTGTGAGGTTATTGCTTTATTCCAAGCTGATGCAAAATGGAGGGTAGTGTTCTACCCAAGACAGATGGTGTCTGTGGTGTGGAAGAATGATTCAGCATAGGGATCTGGTAGCTGTCCCTTCAGTTGTCTTCCTAGAGCCACAAAGCCCAGAATCTTCTCACATGACCTTAGTCTACTCCACCCTCTCACTGAATGGAACTCAGGGTGAGTGGCTGTGAACAAAATTTTTTGTGTTGTCTGTTTAAGAGGTCCCTTGTGTCTCTAGCAGACTCTTGTCTCTCCTTTACTGACAGAAACCACACTGCTTTTCACAGTCAGATATTATATGGGCACCTCTTCCTGGTCCTGATGCTCTGGGTTCAAAGCATACATTTCTCAGGGGAATCTCTGCAGCCTAGATATGCTTCCAGAACTTCAGCTACTGCCTGTGAGAGAAGATCCAGTCTTTTCAGCATCTCTGCCCATCCTACCAGTCTCAATGTGGCGTCTTTAAATCCTTAGTTATAAAGCTATTCTTCAGCTAGACTTCAATTGGTAATTTAGGATGATTGCTCTATAACTTAGTTGTAATTCTAGTTTGGTCCTGGGAGGAAGTGAGTTTAGTCTCCAACTACTCCACCACCATCTTGGATTTCTAGGATTTTATTTTTTTTAATCCCAAATATAGTTCTTGAAGTAGAAGTTGGAAATGATGTTATGGGGTTAAAATTAGGGTTTATACAGGAGTGTTTCCTTTTTGGAGCTTCAGGGCAGAAATCATTTCTTGTCTCATTAGCTTCTAGAAGCTATCTGCATTCCCTTCCTTCAATCACTCTAACCTCTTGCTTCCCTTGTCAAATTCCCTATTCCTCTGAGCCTAGTATTTAACAACTAATGCTTAATTGACTCACAGACTCAGGAGAATAAATGGTTGTTTTAAGCCACTGAATTTGGGGAAGAGTTCTCAGATTTTTTCTGGCAATACCTATAATTGTCAGGGACTTAGCATAATGCTTGGCATGTGATTTGTGTTTAGCAAATGCTAACTCCCTTTTTATGGATAAAATGGAATAAATATTTTATACATTTCATATACCATGTAAAACACATAGCTATCAAAAATTGGATAATAAATGTTTTTATTTGGTGTCATGCATACACGTTTTTTCAATAAACAATGAAACAAATACTTTATGAAGAGTTCTCTTAGACTTTTGCATGTTGATTGCTATATGTTTCCTATATAAGTGTAACTTATTCCCTCTAATTCTAATATGATGTATGTTTGTGCACTGAAAAGAAAATATATTCCATGTATATTAGACTAATGAATGAATTAAGGAATGCATAGTTTTTTTTTATTAACTTCCCACCCATTGCTTTATGTATTTTGTAATAAATGCAAAAGGAAACATTTTAAAATATTCACTTTCTTGTTCATAGGGACCAAATCAGAATTTTATAATGCCACCTTAATATTACATATGTATTGAGGAATTATTTTAAAAATTGTCTTGACCACTCATTTTCTGTTATGCTTATGTAAACCTGTTAATTTTAATTTAATACCTTCAAAGTGTCCTTTGATTAATATAATCACAAACCTCCATTTACCAAATGTCTCAACATCCTCATAGATACTGTAAACTACTTGTCATATTCCACTAGAATCTATTTACTTCTTTGTTGATGTTCAGTGTATTAAGTGGAAGTAATTGACAGTGATTTCTTTAAAAGCATCCATACCTTCTTAACTAATAGCTTATAATATAAAACTTCAGTGTTGGGAACTGCCCTGCTTGGTATAAGAAACCGTAACCATCACCAAGGTTAAGGCTGAGGGAATGACCTTGGACCGTAAGCCACTAAGGAGACACAAGCTTATCTCCCTGGCAGGAGCTCTGCTTCTGCTCCTTTTACTTCATCCATAACTGGCCCCTAATGCTTGGTCAGTTAGCCAATGATGGGTAAGATTCCCCAAGGGGGGGATGACCTAAGACAGGCAGGATCACATGGGAGGCCCCCAAGGAAGGACTTTGGGGGTTACGACAAAAGGGGGTGATGTACCCTCGCCCCTTGGCTTTGACATAGCCTGAGTCCTCATTGTCTGTGAGAAAATCTCCTAATCTCTTGGCTGCTTTACTTCCCTTGCTCCACCTAAGCCTGAAACAATGACAGAGGGTGGTGCATCCCTGTGCTGGAAAGAACAGGTTCCCCAGGTGATCAGGGCTAAAGAAAGAATATGTAAAATCCTGTGAAACCTGCTTTGTTTAGAATTCTCTCAATGAAATTCTAAGGGTCCAAGGAAGAAGTAAGTTTGTTCCTTGAAGTTTTGTACAGCTCTTTAGCTATCTGACCTGGACTCAAAATAGGCCCTCAGAGTTCCCTTTTCTCTATTGTTTGATCCTTACTTCCTGGTAGTGAGTAATGAGCTTTACCTGAATTCCTATGCAAATGAACCCAGTAAAGGCCTGCCTGGGTGGGAGAATGAGGTGCTCTCCCTTAGGGGCGCTCTCCCCTAGGGAAGGTGGCCATGGCACTCCTCACTAGAGAGAGTGGCCGTTCCGTTCTTATTTCCCCACAGCACCTGGTTGTCTCTGTGTATGTTTTTCTCATGTTTCGATGAGCCATCACAGCGTTCCACGGTCACTGCTGATTGGTGATCGCGACACTTCAGAGAATATATTTTTCTTCAATTAATGTAATTCTATTTAGAATTTTGTTTTTGGAGGAGGTGAAGGTGGATGGTAGGTTATGTAACAAGGGATAGAAAAAATGAATGCCTTCTCTTTATGTGTTCTTACCTTCACATGTTACTTAAATCTGAAGCTTGACTGTTCCATGCATATTTGAAGGCATATCACCATATAATAAATCCTTTCTGAGGGTTTGCAAAGTGTTTATGGCAATGTACATGTGAAGAAAGTAGAGTTTGAATAAAGCAGAATTTTTTTCACTTACTGGAGAACAACTTAGAAATCAATTAAAGTTGTTAAGTTGTAATAAAATGTGAGGAACTAAGTGGGGAGAAAATAAAACTAGCAGGTTTTAACTTATACCTAACTTTTGTATCCTAACATCTATAAAACCTAAGTATTTTTGTTTTTATTTATCCCATTACAGGACAGTTTAGTTTATTATAGGTGGTTTTTATTATAAGATCCACTCTCCTCCTTTCTACTCCAAGATCTTGTTCTATTAATTACTTTCTCTTACATTTATAACCTCAAACCCTGGGTCTTTCCACTAGAGATACAAATATTATCAAATATTCTCTATTTTTATACAGAAGCTTCTCTTCCTTGTCACATGCACAGTGTTACAAAAATTATTTTGCTTAATTATCATTGATTTTCACACCTCAAATTCATTCTCCTTCAATATACCATGCATTCTTATCATGTTGCTGGTATATTTCTAGAAAAAAAATGACTAATGACTTTTAAATTTGTAATTTCAATTTTAGTCTCTTTATCACTTGGCTATTTGGTGATCGCAACACTTGGCAATGCTGAACATGCTCTATCTCTTGAAAAGCTTCCTTTCCTTAGTTTTCTTATGTCTCCTTTCTTAAACTTTGTTTTTTGTTCTCCTTTATTGGCTTTTCTCAGTGCTTCTTTAGTATTGGCATTTTCCAGTGTTAAAATCTTTAGCTCTCTTTTCACTTATTCTTATGTTTTCATTTATATTTCTGTTGCTTCAGCTGTCACCAATACTTCTGAAAACTTTTAATAGCTGAAGTCCAGATTTCTGTTTTTCAGTTTTTTTTGTTTTAAAGGTTTTTTAAAATATATTTTATTGACAATGCTATTACAGTTGTCCCATTTCCCTCTTCACTCCCCTCCACCCTGCATACCCTCTCCCACCCACATTCCCCCCTCTAGTTCATGTTCATGTGTCATAAGTTCTTTAGCTTCTACATCTCCCATACTATTCTTGCCCTCCCCCATCTATTTTCCACCTACCATCTACCTTACTTATTTTCTGTACCTTTTCCCCTTCTCTCCTCATCCCACTCCCCTGTTGCTAACCCTCTATGTGATCTCCATTTCTGTGGTTCCGTTCCTGTTCTAGTTGTTTGTTTAGTTGGTTTTTGTTTTTGTTTTAGGTGTGGTTGTTAATAATTGTGAGTTTGCTGTCATTTTACTATACATGTTTTTTATCTTAGATAAGTCCCTTTAACATTTCATAAAATAAGGGCTTGGGGATGATGAACTCCTTTAACTTGACCTTATCTGAGAAGCACTTTATTTGCCCTTCCATTCTAAATGAAAGCTTTGCTGGATAGAGTAATCTGGGACATAGGTCCTTGTCTTTCATGACTTGGAATACTTCTTTCCAGCCCCTTCTTGCCTGCAAGGTCCCTTTTGAGAAATCAGCGGATAGTCTTATGGGAACTCCTTTGTAGGTAACTGTCTCCTTTTCTCTTGCTGCTTCTAGGATTCTCTCCATTTTAATCTTGGCTAATGTAATTATGATGTTCCTTGGTGTGTTCTTCCTTAGATCCAACTTCTTTGGGACTTTCTGAGCTTCCTGGACTTCCTGGAAGTCTATTTCCTTTGCCAGATTGGGAAAGTTCTTGTTTATTATTTGTTCAAATAACTTCTCTACTTGTTGCTCTTCCTCTTCCCCTTCTGGTACCTCTACAATTCAGATGTTGGAACATTTAAATATTTCCTGGTTGTTCCTAAACCTATCCTCATTTTTTTGAATTCTTCTTTCTTTATTCTTTTCTGTTTGGTTGTTTCTTTCTTCCTTCTGGTGCACTCCACTGATTTGAGTCCCAGTTCCCTTCCCATCACTGTTGGTTCTCTGTGCATTTTCCTTCATTTCACTTAGTGCAACCTTCATTTTTTCATCTAATTTGTGACCAAATTCAACCAATTCTGTGAGCATCCTGACTACCAGTGCTTTGAACTGTGCATCTGATAGGTTGGCTATCTCTTCATCACTTAGTTGTTATTTTTTCTAGAGCTTTGATCTGTTCTTCCATTTGGACCATTTCTTTTTGTCTTGATGTGCCTGTTACATATGAGGGGCAGAGCCTTAGGTGTTCACCAAGGTGGGTCAACACAGTCACTGGGTTATGACGCTATCTGTGGGGCAGGAGTCAGAGAGGGAACAATGGCCCTTGCTCCACTCTCTGACACATTTCAGTCCTTTCTTCCACTTCTCCCAAGCAAATTGGGCCCTTCTGGTGCTCATTCCCATGTGGGTGGGCTTGTGTATGTTCTAGACCCTGTAGGTCTCTCCAATGAACTATCCTGTGAGGCTGGGAGTCTCTCCAGGCACCTCAATCCCCACTGGTATTTTCAATTGGTGTTTTGAGGCTTTATTTCCCCGCACCGGAGCCCTGGGTTGCAAGGGGTGTCTCTCTCCCCAGTTTTGCCTGGTTTATCTGTGCACAAATATAGGACCGCCTAGTCACACAGCTTCCTTGTGGGCTGTGCCCCACTTCACAATCGCCACCTCACTGGGTCTGCTGCTGCCATCCCAAGCCCAGGGTCTGCCAGCTGCATCCTGTGCACCCGGGGTCTGTCAGCTGCTGCCTTGTGTGCCTAGGGTCTGCAAGGCACCACTTTTTTTGTCACAACCCCACTCCACCCAGCCACCAACTCTGCCCCTCCTACTGGTCTGGATGAATGTGTCTATTTTAATTCCTTGTTTGTTGGATTTCCATACAATTCAACTTTCTGTCAGTTCTGGCTGTTATTTTGTTTTTAAATTGTTGTTGTCCCTTTTTCGGTTGTGCGAGGAAGCACAGTGTGTCTACCCATGCTTCCATCTTGGCTGGAAGTCCTAATTTTCAGTTTCTTAATGGAAAATTTCCCTTAGATCTTTTAGACAATTCAAAGAAATTTGTTAAAAAACAAATATTACTGTATTTTTCCAAAGAATTTTCTTCTGTCTGTATTTCTTACATTGGTAAATCGCAACATTAAGCATTCATCCAACCAAGACAGAAACCTGATCAATATTTTCTAATTTTCAGTTTGCATTATCATAAAATTTCATTTTTTTGTGAATTCTATCTTTGACATATTTCTTAAGAGGGGAGGTGGAAGAGGATAGTGTGGGCGGGGAGGGAAGCATTGCCAAAGAACATGTGTAAAGAACACATGGAGAAAGCCAAAGGGAGGTAGGATTGAGGGTGGGAGGTGGGGATGGCTGGAGTGGGGAGGAGTTGTGGGGGGAAAATGGAGACAACTGTACTTGAACAACAATAAAAAGTAAATAAACTTTAAAAATCTCTTCTCATACTCATTAGTGTATGCATTTACTTAAATCTATACTAGCTCAATAATATCTTCAGTTGTTTTAAGACTTTTGGATTTCAGGGACAAGCAAAATTTCAAAGACAATTCAATTTATTCAATTTAATTGCTGAATTTATCTAAATTTCTTGGAACAACTCAAGATGTAGAAGTTACTTTTATGTCTTTAGACTAACAAAAAATTTTGATCAAATACAATAAAAATGCCATTTACAGTAGCAAGGAAAAACTTAAAATACTTATAAATAAATTTAATGAAAGACGTAAAGCCATTATACTTGAAACAACAAAACATTCTGAGAGACAATGAAAAACAGATAAATAAATGGAAAATCACATGATGTTGATGGACTGATTGGAAGTCTCAATAGTGTTATGATGTCAGTTCTTCCAAAAATGACTATACATTAAATGTAATCCTAATCAAATTACTGCAGAGTGTGTGTGGTGTATTTAAATTGATAAGCTGATTATAAAATGTGTATCAAAATGTAAAGGTCTGTGACTGTCAATATAATCATGAAGAAGAAAAACAAAGTTGGAAAGCTGATAGTACTACATTTCCCAACTAACTATAAACATATAATGGTTAAGGTAGTAGGTATTGGTGAAAGATTTGATAAATAAGCCAGTGGAGCAGGATAGGGAATCTAAAATAGGCCTACAGAAACAGAGTCACTTGATTTACATCCTGTATCCCACTGTAATTATGTGGGATACAGAATAGTCTTTTTAATAAATGGTGACAGAGTAATTGCATATGCATAAGGAAGAAATGAACTTTGATCCCTATGTCACACCTTATACAAAAATCAAATTGAGATGGATCATAGACCTAAATTTGAAAGATAAAACAACAGAACTTTTAGATATATCACAATTAAGAGATAGTAACAAACTCACCAAAATTGCTAAAATTAAAAAAAAATACCAAAGGTTGACAGAAATAAGGAACAAGTAGAAAATGTTCAGCATCAAAATAAATGATCTTTTCTATATCTTCCACAGGAAAAAAATTTCCAGAGATTTAGATTCAGTATTCAAGATGGCTACAGAGTAGCTGGAAGTTCCATCCATTTGCTCCCAGACCTGGACTGGTATTGCAGCTAAACCACAGATCAATCAATCTTACTTGAAAATCCAACTGAGAGTGAGTGAGTGAGTGTATGTGCATGTGTGAGTGCATGTGTGAGTGAGTGTATATGCAGACAAGTGTTCAAGGCATGTGCATGAGTGGGCAAGAGCCTATGTGCCTGCAGGGCACTGGGGAGTAGGCAGCCTGGGCTCATCTAAGAGCAGCAGCAGCCACTGCTGCCTAACTTGGCACTTCTGGCTATGTAGATTTGGGGCAGGATCCATTCTGAGGGAATTAAAATATCCCCCTCAGGAAGAAGCCTCCAGACTGCATGTACCTCAGCACCCAGATGTATCTCTGTGCCTTCCACCCTGACAGGCTGCACACCCTGATGACACCAGAAGTCAGGATCCAGGGACTGTGGTACACACCTGGAAAGGGGTTGTCATCTCCCTGACCCTGGGTGCCACAGGAACCATGAAAAGTACAGAATATGACTCAAGAAGCTGCAGTTTGGCTCAGGAACTGTGAGGTCTGGGGGCAGGGGAAGATGGCTGGGGGAGGTACTGGCTGCAGAAACAGCACAGTGCTGGCAGACCCAAACAAGGCTGTGCCCCTTATTATGTAACAGGTGCACAGAGACAAAAAAATGGCCCAAATGAAAGAACAGATCAAAGCTTGAGAAAAAATACAACTAAGCAATGAAAAGATAGCCAACCTATCAGATACACAGTTCAAAACACTGGTAACCAGGATGCTCACATAATTGGTTGAGTATGGTCACAAAATAAAGGGAAAAGTGAAGCCTATGAAAAGTAAAATAAAGGAAAATATACAGGGAGGCAAAAGTGATGGGAAGGAAACCAAGACTCAAATCAATGGTGTGGATGAGAAGGAAGAAATAAACATTCAACCAGAACAGAATAAAGAAACAAGAATTCAAAAAATGAGGAGAGGCTTAGGAACCTCCGAGTTCCTAAACCTTAAACATTCCAACATCCAAATCAGGGATGCCAGAAGGAGAAGAGGAAGAGCAAGAAGTTTAAAAATTATTTGAAAACATAAAGGAGAACTTCTGTAATCTGGCAAAGTAAATAGACTTCCAGGAAATCCAGGAAGCTCAGAGAGTCCTAAAGACATTGGACCTGATGATGCACACACCAAGGCACATCATAATTACATTACTCAAGATGAAGGATAAGGGGAGAATCTTAAAAGGAACAAGAGGAAAGGAGACAGTTACCTACAAAGGAGTTCCCATAAGACTATCAGCTGATTTCTCAAAAGAAATCTTACAGGCAAGAAGGGGCTGGAAAGAAGTATTCAAAATCATGAAAAGCAAGGACCTACATCCATGACTACTCTATCCAGCACAGCTATACTTTAGAATGGAAGGGCAGATAAATTGCTTCCCAAATAAGGTCAAGTTAAAGGAGTTCATCATCACCAAGTCCTTATTATATGAAATATTAAAGGGACTTATCTAAGGAAAAGTAGATCAAAAATATGAATAGTAAAATGACAATAAACTCACCACCATCAACTACCAAACCTAAACCGAAACCAAAACAAAAATGAACTAGGCATACAACTAGAACAGGAACAGAATCACAGAAATGGACATCACATGCAGGATTATCAGCAGGGAAGGGTGTAACAGGGTGCAGCCAGGAGGGGTCAAATAGGGATTTGTAATGGGATCCAGAGCTCAGTGTCCAGGAAATATTAGAAAAAATATATAGATAGGATATCTTTACCCCCACAAGTCTGAGCTGGGGGATGGAACACATGGAACAGGGTCATTGAGAGTTGTTTTGCATAGCAACAGTTTTGCAGATAACCTTTTTAATGGTCATTTAACATATCTATAACCTTTAACTGGTTTCATAGATATGTTAAGTAGCTGTGGTCCTGCTTTGAGCCCACAAGATGGGAGTGACTTTGACCCATGATGTAATTGAGAGGCAAATCCCCCTGGTTACAGAGCCTGTGCAAGAGCTTGGAGATTATTGGCTTCACACCACAGGGCCACACCTGCCCAGACTTACTACGGCAGCCCAGTAAAGCTGGAAAGTTAAGGAAATGCTGGCAGCTGTGGCCAATTGTGGGAGGAGTCGGAAATGGTTTATCAGAGGAAGATTGGCACTTGGATTTAAACCCAGGCATGGCAGCCAAACGGCACCTTTTTGGAACCAGACAGCTTGGGCAGAGAAGAACCAGATGTCTTTTTGGAACCACATGGCTTTGGTGTCTTTTGGGGACAATGTGGCTTAGGCAGAGAAGCACCATGGACTTCTATTTCTTTTTCTGAGATATGGTACCCCAGATTGGGCAGAGGGGGAAGGAAGCACTGTGCATTTGTGGGTATTCTAAAGGACATTGGGATCTCAATGAAGACATTAAGTCATTACTCTTAAGTTTGTATAACTTTTTAAATAAATAATTCATTTTCTTTTCACCAATCTCTGCATTTAAAGATGACTTTCCCTGGCACGGGTGAGGAGAACCTAATATGAGGGAGACCCCCAGAGCATAAGGGTGGGTCCATTAGGTAATAGTATATCATTTGTACCTCCCAGTCTGTTCTGTTACAGAGAAGGTCAGGAATGTGGGAAAAGGCATATGGAATAAGTAGCATAAATGGTAGGTAGAAAATAGACAAGGGGAGGTTAAGAATAGTGTAGGAAATGTAGAAGCCAAAGAATTTATGTACACTACATGGACATGAACTAAGTGGGGGCATGCAGGTGGAGGGGCATGTGCAGGGTGGAGGGGAATAAAAGGGAGAAATAAAATGGTACAACTGTAATAGCATAAACAATAAAATATATTAAAAATAAAGATTGCTTTAAAAACTGAAAGAAAAGAATTATTCTCTTCTTATTACAGAAAAGAAAACATACTTACAAACGCTGATTTCCTGTGTAACTATAAATTTCACTTTCAAATGAAAACTCCTGGTTCTGGGCTTCTCCTGTGTCTGCTATTTCTCAAAATAATCAGCTCAAAATAATCATAATGCCAGAGAGGCATATTCAATGGTGGCATGTTCTACTACCATTCAGATATTCTTACAACACTCAGTTTAAGTGTGTCCTCTTCATGATGTCTCATCCTACTTCCCCTGCCCCAAGCAGACATAGATCCTTCATAATCACTCATTGCAGCATTTATCACTTACTATCACTTATTTTTTAAGATTTTTAATATTTATTTATTTATTTATTTTTTAGAGACGGAAGGGAGGGAGAAAGAAAGAGAGAGAAACATCAATGTGCGGTTGCTGGGGGTCATGGCCTGCAACCCAGGCATGTACCCTGACTGGGTATCAAACCTGCAACACTTTGGTTCACAGCCTGCGCTCAATCCACTGAGCTATGCCAGCCAGGGCCTACTATCACTTATAAGACAGATCTTTTATCCTAATTACATTTTATCTCTAATGTATAGTAAACTGTATAATACAAAATCCAATAAAATTTGAGTGAATGAATAAATCTCTTATTTTGAGGCTGTTGAGAAACAGATCCCCTGATTGTCTCACCTGATTTAACAGAATATCCCATCTTCTGAAAATAAATAATTCATATGTTGAAAAAAAGTGTGAGAAAATACAAATGTAGAAATCAACATGGGTTAATACATTCATTCAAGCAAGGTAAAGTACAAACAAACATGTATATAATAATCTGAATAATCTTCCAAAAATATTATACACAATTTTGTGAAGACTACAGGCAACAAATATGGTGTTCTTACTCAAAAGTGAAAAAAGCCACAGCAGCTACTGTGTACATCAAAAGTGTTATATTGATACAAAAGAGAGCTTCTTAGACAAAGCAGACTCCCATGTGAAGGACATTTGCAGAAAGACAATTCTGAAAATTCAACCTCCCTTGAGCACAAATTAGAACATGACTTTTGAACAAAAAAACTGATGGTGTAAAAAGTTGAAGGACAAAAATAAGACAGCACTCCTGTGTATAATTTCACCATTTTCCCCACTGCAGGATAAACAGTAGCAAAAGGAGATAAGTGGGAAATCTATATAGCATGAAAAATGGGTATGCTGCTTGCTCTGAGTCCAACAACTCAGGATTCTTAATTGATTTGTGGAATGCTATGAGCAACAACATAATCAAATCCAGCAGAAAATTCTAATAGTTTGTGGAACAGATCTTAACAAACACTTACCATATCATCTTTTTTTCATTTGATAGGAAAAAAAACAGAATCATTAAACTCATTTGAATATGGCACTGACTTTTCAAGGTAAAGTGATAAGCTAAAGCTTTAATACCCTATTTTACCATGTATACATTTAATACATACATTCTTAAAACCCACAGAAATACTCTGGCACTATGGTTTCTTTAAAAATTCTTAATAGAGCTCTGGCTTATGTGGCTCAGTGGATTGAGTGCTGGCCTGTGAATCAAAGGGTCGCTGATTCGATTCCCAGTCAGAGCATATGCCTGGGTTGCAGGCCAGGTTCCCAGTAGGGGGCGTGCAAGAGGCAAGCACACATTGATGTTTCTTTCATTCCCTTTTCCCTCACTCCCCCTCTCTAAAAATAAATAAATACAATCTTTTTAAAAATTCTTAATAGATAGGGTATATAGGGGGCCATTCCGTGTGGCAGTGGGGAATGTAGCCCAGACTCTGATTTCAGAAAACTGGTGGGGAGTGAGGTTGGCACATAGGACCCATGCCGATGGATAGGTTGTCCCATGGGGAATCAAGCTTGCATTGTACCTAGGCTGCTTTCAGGCTTGCTTTTGCTAAAACTCCTTCACCCTGAATTTAGGCAGCAACTGTTTACTTCATATCTTTAAAGTAACTTCCTAAAATCTATGCTAAACCTCCCAAGGACGAGTGTAACCAGTTCAACCACTTTTCCCTTTGCATTGCAAATATCTTCATTCTTTGATGTAATTAGCAACATCCTCTCCTCTGTTTTCTGTAAAAGGTAACCACTAAAGCTAACCTATGCATAGTAAATGAGGACCATCCTCTATGTAATGTGCCCAGAAAAGCAATAAAAGCCTGTCCAGCCAGGGATCAGGGCTCTCTCTCACTCAGAATGTGGCCCTGCCATTCCTTTTTCTCCACAGGACTTCTGTAGTCCATGTGAATTTGTTCATCACAGCCACAACACATGGAACCCACTGGCCAGGGTCCTCATCAATGATGTTGCTAAATATCCTTACCCAAACTGTATAAGGAAATTTTCTGTTTGTTGTCCCTATTATAGCTTTAAGAAAACATGTGATTAAAAATAATACATTTATGCTGATTTAAAGAGTTGACCATTAGAAAAGTCAAGTTCAAGTGGCTGAATTATAATTTTCTTTTTAAAATATATTTTATTTTTTATTTTATTGCATTTCTAGTCTATTGTTGAGTTTGTATTGTAACATTCCCTTCTTTAGTACTTCTTTACCTTAATTCTTGTTTTAATTTCAGATATATCATTCATCCAGTTAAAAAAAAACACTAATAAAATTAAAATAACCATGGAATAAAAAGCATGTGAACGGATTTGGTATTCTTCTTTGAAGCTTTAACACAAACTTGAGGGACTGTGGGGATTACTGCTGTTGCTGATGACAAGACTAGAAATGTACCATATTTTTCTACTTTTCTTCACAATAACTTGTAAAATCTCTCTGGCTTATTGTTTATTCTGCCCCTTCTGTTTTATCCACCTCCCTTTATTGTCCCTGGGTATAAGTGCTTCCTAGGCACTCTGAGACCTGTTCCAATTCCCTTTGGAACCAAAAATAAAGTGAATTGTTTATTAACATGCAGTGCTTTCACAATCACAATTCCACCTTCTCAGTTTTGGGGGGCATCATATAGCCAAGTATGCTATTTTGATAGGAGGCATTTTGACTGTGCTGGCTTGACCCTGAATGTTATTCCCACAGCTCTATAACAGAGATTAATATTGCACAACCCCTCCTTGTCATTTCCAAAGTAACTTTGGCCATATCAGAGTGAGGACTGCAAGATTAGGATGATTTTTTTTCTGGAAACATGACCACATGCTTTCCAGTCTACGGCCTCTTTGAGACAACATGGATTGTACCTTGACACAACTCATTCTTTTCTTCAATATTTACTTCAGTTTGTTCCAGTGGCAACCCTTGGCCATTCTTCATTTGATATTTAGTTTTCCAAAGTGTTATATACAGTTATTGAAGAAAGGCAATACTCAAACATCACTTTCTATGTGAAAAGTTTCACTGTTATTTTTGAAATGTTTAAAACCTCTGTTCTAAATGCCAAAAAATAAATGATTATTAAAAATTGCATAGCATTGCAATCACCATATCAACTGATGAAACCAGTCCTTTTGTTTGTTATTTTGACAAAAATGCTTTATGTGAGGTATTATGTCTTTGAGCCAAACCATAATTTTTTTTCTTGAACCTTGACAATACAATATTGTAAACTATCCCTGGGGTTTTGGGAAGCACTGTGTATTAAATTTTAAAGTTGCAGATTATGAAAAAAATTAAGTATATGTGTTATCTTTTCATAATTTGCAAACTGGCACCTACTAATTGTATTTTTTGCTAATAAATGGGTTATTTTCTTATTATATTATTCTGTAACTCTTAAGTCTTAGTATAATATGGTAGTATATATCAATATATTCATCCCAGGGAAAATAATGTATACACAATTATTTCTTCCAATTTTGCCAACAGAATCTTTCACTTTGATTTGCATTCTGATGATGCCTAACTATTGCTATACATTTCCAGGAAAAATAGTATTTTTTCAAAGATTTTATTTATTTATTTTTAGACAGAGGGGAAATGAGGGAGAAATAGAGTAAGAGAAACATTGATTTGTGGTTGCCTCTCAGGTCCCCAACGGGGGACCTGTCCTGCAACCTAAGCATGTGCCCCAAACTGGGAATCAAACTGGCGACACTGGTTGGCAGGCTGGCAGTCAATTCACTGAAAAATAGTACTTTTTAAAAATTGGGTAAAGATATAATGAAGAGTTCTCTAGAACTTCACATTTATAAGTGTGAAGGTTTTAAGACAATTAAATGTCACTTTGCACTATTTTTAATACTGGCATGAAAAAAAAATGAAAAGGTTACCTATAGAAATTGTTTCACTTGAAATCATTATTTTTTTAATTTAAACTTTTCTGAGGTATTGGTCACATGAAGTACAGTAATGTGCTCCTTGGTAAGGAGGATACATTCTGAGAAGTTTGTCGTTAGGTGATTCCTTCTTTGTGTGAGCATCATAGTGTACACTTACACAAATCTGGTACAAAACTAGGCTATAAGGTATAGCTTATTGCTCATAGGCTACAAGTCTATATAGCATACTACTGCACAAAACAACACAAGAGTAAATCAAGCACAAGAGAAAAAAAATGAAATCAAGAGATGTGGCAAACACAATATGTATGAGGCTGCTGCCAGTGTAACAGGGTATACTGTTTCATAGCAAATTTTTGTGAAAGTAGAAAGAGTACTCTCTAAAATTATTAAAAAGTATGGTAGAGTATTAATAAATCCATAAACCAGTAACATAGTCATTTATTGTTATTATTGGCAAGTACATAATTGTATGTGTTGTACTTTTATATGACTGGTGGCATGGTAGATCTGTTTAAACCCTCATCACCACAATATGTGAGTAATGCATTTCAGTATGATATTATAGTGGCTATTACATTAACAGAAAATAAGAATTTTCAGCTCAATTATAATCTCATGGAATCATGGTCATACTTGCAGTTCATTGCTGACCAAATCATCATGCAGACAACAAAGGGATGCTATAATAAAGCATAAATTTCTAAAAGGTCATGTCATGGTGAGTAGTCATATCCCAGGTCTAAAACTTCTTTAGTGAAAGGATTTTAAGCCAGTCCTGTACATTGTTACTGTGCATATAGTTTAAAACACCTTTGAAATGCCAAAAGAAATGCCCCTGGAAATCATACCAACACACTTAGTAAAGGTAATTTTCATTTATCTTATGATTAGCAGTGTTGAGCATCTTTTTATGTCTTTTGGCCATCTGTATGTCTTCTTTGGAAAAGTGTCTACTCAAGTCCTCTACCCATTTTTTTAACCAAATTGTTTGATTGTTTCTTTTGTAAAGTGTATATTAGTGAATTATATCATTTTTATTTTTATTGTTATTCTATTACAGTTGTCCATATTCCCACCTCTTCCCCTTCTCTGCCCAGTCCACCCCCACTCACCAGCTAATCCCCACACCATTGTCCATGTCCATGGGTCATTCATACATGTTCTTTGACTACTCTCTTCACCTTCTTTCCACAATTACTCCTTTTACCCATCCCCTCTAGCCATAATCTGTCTGTTATATGTCTCCAGTTCAATTTTTCTTGTTAGCTTATTTCGTTTATTAGATTCCTCTTATAAGTGAGATCATATGGTATTTGCCATTTACTGACTGCCTTATTTAATTTAGCATAATATTTTCCCATTCCATCCATGCTGACACAAAGGTTAGGAGTTCCTACTTTCTGAAAGTAGTGTTCCACTGTGTAAATATACCATAATTTTTTGTTCACTCATTTACTGATGGTCACTTAGTTTGCTTCCAGCACTTGGCTATTGGAAATTGTGCTTCTACAAACATTGGGATGCATAGGTTCTTTGAATGGATGTTTCAGGATTCTTACAGCATAAACCAGCAGTGGTATCACTGGGTCAAAATGCAGTACAATTATTAGTTTTTTGAGTAAATTCCATACTGTTTTCCACAGTGGCTACACCAGTATGCATTCCCACCAACAGTGTAGTAGGGTTCTGATGCAGACACCAGCCCTCAGTGTCCCTGTCATTATGGATGAAATGAGACATTCACATGGACTACCAAGTCTGGTGGAGGAAAAAGTACAGCATGGCTTTTCTCTCAAGGGGAGAAAAAGCCTTGGCCCTTGCAATGACTGGCCTTTATTGGGTTTCCCGGCACATTATATGATGGTCCTCCTTTACTATGCACAGGTTCACTTTAAGTGGTTACCTTTTACAGAAAACAAAGGAGCCAATGACACTAATAACATAACAGAAGAAGGATATTTGCAAATGCAAAGGCAAAAGTGATTGAACCAGTTATACTCATCCTTGGGAGGTTTGGCATGGATTTTAGGAAGTTGCTTCACAGTAAATGTCCTCAATTCAGGGTGAGGGAGTTTTTTAGCAAGAGCAAGACTCAAAGCAGCCTAGGCACATTGCAGACCTGATTCCTCACGGGAGAACCTATCCATGGGCATGGGTCCTGTGCATCTCCGAGTGGGAGCTGGGCCCATGCCATGCAGAATGGTCTCCTACGGGGTTACCTTTTCTAACCTGGCCAGAACTTGTTTTTTATTGATTTGATTATGATGGCCATTCTGACTGTATTCATGGACTGGAAGAATTATGTTCATCAAAATGTCCATACTACCCAAAACAATTTATAGATTCAATGTAATTCTTATTAAAACAGTAATGACATATTTCACAGATATAGAAAAAATACTTCAAAAATTTGTATGGAATGTAAACAACTGGATATAACCACATCAGCTTTGAGAAAGAAAAACAAAATTGGAAGGATTACAATAGCTGATATTAAACTATATTGCAAGGCCACTGTAATCAAAACAGCATGATACCGGCATAAGAACAGACACATAGCTCAATAGAACAGAATAGAGAGCCTGGAAATAAACCTATGTCTTTGGGTCAATTAATATTTTACAAAGGGGAAAGAAGCATAAAATGGAGTAAAAATAGCCTCTTCAACAAATGGTGTTGGGCGATGTGGATAGCTACATGCAAAAAAAAAATGAAACTCAACCACCATCTTACACCTACACAAAAATGAACTAAAAGGGTATAAAAGACTTAAATATAAGTCATGGCACCCTAAAAGTCCTAGAGGAGAACATAGGCAGAAAAATCTCAGATATTCTAGGCAGCAATATTTTCACCAATATGTGCTCTACAAAGAGGGACACAATGTAAATAATAAACAAATGGGATTTCATAAAATAAAAATCTTCTGCATGGCTAAAGAAAACATCAATAAAATGAAAAAGGATCCATACATATGGGAAAATACATTTGCCATTGATACCTCAGAGAAGGGTTTGATCTCCAAAATATATAAAAAAACTCTCTATAACAGACACATGGACAAAACCAAAGGGGCATGGGATTGAGGATGGGAGGTGCGGATGGCTGGGATGGGTGGAGTGGTGGGGGGAGAAGACAACTGTACTTGAACAATAATAATCAAAGATAAAAAAGGGAATGCTCATGATTCCACACCAGGAATAGAAACAATTCAATTAAAAACTGGGCAAAGGACCTGAACAGACACTTCTCCAAGGAGGACATACAGAAGGCTCAGAGATATATGGAAGGATGCTCAACATCACTAGCCATCAGAAAGATGAAAATTAAAACCACAATGAGACACCACTTCACATTGGTGGGAATGGCCATCCTGAACAAATCAACAAACAAGTGCTGGCCAGGTTGTGGAGAAAAGGGAACCCCAGCACACTCTTGGGGGAAATGCAGACTGGTGCAGTCACTATGGAAAACAGTATGGATTTCCTCATAAAACTAAAAATGGATCTGCCTTTTGACCTGACAATTCCACTGCTAGGATTATATGCTAAGAATCCTGAAACACCAATTCAAAAGAAACTATGCACTTCAATGTTCATAGCAGCTCAATTTACAATAGCTTAGTGCTGTTGCAGAAACAGCCTAAGTGCCCATCAGTAAATGAGTGGACCAAAAAGCTATGGTACATTTATACAATGGAATACTATGCAGCACAAAGAAGGAAGAAATCCCTACCCTTTGTGACAGCATGGGTGGAACTGGAGAGCATTATGCTAAGTGAAACAAGCCAGGTGGTGAAAAACAAATACCATATGATCTCACCTATAAGTATGACCTAATCATCAAAACAAACAAGCAAGCAAAATAAAACCAGAGACATTGAAATAAAGAACACCCTGACTGTAACCAGAGTGGAGTGGGGTGGTTGATAATGGGGGGGACAAAGGGAAAGAGTTGTCAAGGAACATGTATAAAGGACCCATGGACAAAGCCAAAGTGGTGGTAAGGTTGATTGTTGGAGGTGGTGGTATTTGGGACAGGGGGTGTGTTCTGAGGAAAAGGACAACTATAATTGAACAACAGTAAAAAATGTATGTGTCTATTAGTAATTCTTTTGTGCCATGCTGTGAAATTTTCATTGATAAAGCATATGTTTCTAGAAATTATAAAAGAAAATATGTACAATTCTGCCCATCCAGAAAATGTTAATGTAAAAAACAGTTTATTGCTGTTTACTTCTTAGATCTTACTAAGAACAAAAGGTTTCTAAGTGTTAAATTTTTAAAATTTAATCTTTACTGTATTTTTTCAATTACTATTTATTCCTCTTATAATCCCCAATTTCCATCAATCACCACAGTGTTGTCCATGTCCATGAGTCTTATTTCCTTTTTGATCAATCCCTCTATCCCCCACTAGCGTTCATCCAAATATATGCAATTAAAGCGAGTATAAATAAGGAGAAAATAATTTTGTTTGTGGTCAGAAATGGCTAAGAATTGAAATGAATTTAATCAAGTAAATTAGTTTTAATATCAAAAATAAGCTAGTGTAAATTTTCAACTTGGTTTTCTATCTACTTAAAAGATAAAACTGTCCTGGAATATCAATCTGTTCTTGAGGAGAAATAATAAGAGACTTAACTTTTTAAAATAATCAACCTGGAAAACAAGAATTCTTTGTTTTGCCAAAATAATTTTCTGTGTTCAGAGGCTGAAAATTCTCTACAAAAAAAGAGCTAAGTTTTCTTTCTTTTTTTTCACAAATATTGACTTCATGTATTTTTCTTTAACATCATCTATTATCATTTTGGTTAAATAGACAACTAAGCATTCTTTCACAGTGACCTATGATCATATTTGACCATATAAATCATATCATATCATATCATATCATATCATATCATATTTGTGTACATCATCTATACATTGTTTTGTGTGTTCACAACCCAAAGTCATGTCTCCTCTAATTACTGCAACTTTGACATTTTTAAGATGGCCTATGGAACATTTCAAAGGATTTATTCCCTCTCCTTATAAAAAAGGAAATGCCAAACTTATTAGCCATACATTATATGTTAAATTACATAGGAAGCCTTGTCAAATAAAATGAAAACTGCCTTCTTGATTTTTTTCCTGTATAGGTAAATGTTATATATTTCAGAAATTCTGTGAAATTCCTGGGAATCTGCTATATATTGATATAATGTTATCAGTCATTATTCTTGTTAATTATCTTAAAATGCTGTGTATCACAGAAATAAGCAAATTTCCTTGTCAATTGAATTGTAATGAATGCTCATCAGATTTTTAAGCATGACCATTTTTTAAGTCTTGTCGTTTATGGAGTGTTATTGTTTTACTCTGATGCTTTTGTGATTCATGAAAGATACTTTAAGGAAATTTTTTTTCTTAAGCTATGACTCACAGCAATTTGGTTAAATACATCTTTGTAAGCAAGAATAAAACATTTAACTTTATCCCTGTCTGATCCTTCCAGAATTTGAAAACTCTTGAATATTTTTTCATGAGTTTAATAAAAATATGCTCTTTTTGCATCAGGATACAACTGGAAATATTAGCTGTGTGACCAAATCTTTGACTGGACATTCATATTTGAGAGAGATGTGCATAGTCTCAAAAGTGACTAGATTGCTTTAAGGAACTGAGTGTGAGTTTATGTAGCCAATAAGCTCCCTTGGAAAAATGGACTTGGTATCTTGCTAAAAATATTTTAGCAAGGCAGTCTTAAAAATGTTGATATAGTCAATATAAATAATCAGCCCAACCATCATGCTAATAAGTTTTACTAAGATTACCTTTGATTGAAAAGTGAGTAAATGTAGAAAGAAATATTATGTGTACCCTTTTGTCTATATTAGATTCTAGTCTTATTAATTGTCTTCGAGAATTTGTTACCTACCTGTAAAATGGACTGGATCCTGAGCTCTTCTAGCTAATCTCACATAGCTGGGTCTCTGAACTAAGGCTTCCAATTTTCTCCCACCCTTCTAATTTGAAATAAGTAATATCAAAAAGACTGCCCTTGAGTCTCTGTGAATTACTATACCGGGTCCTCCTTGCTAGCCAGATTACAGTTAAACTTCAGAAACTTGAATTTGGGGTACCTATTTCATAAATGAAGAAGAGTCTACCTGACATGCAATCCTGTGTAGATGCTGGAGACCTTCAAATCAAAATAGTAAGGAAGGGAAGAAACTAAAATAAAAGTAGACTGCTTCTGCCCAAGACACCAGGTCATCTTCCTACTTTAGCTAAACATGAAACCATTCCATTTTATCTTTCTTTTCTTTACTCTGGCATTGACCTGAAAAGATAATGCCATCACTCATATCTCCTTGGCCATTGTAAAGGGGGTTACCTCTGTAATTCAGAACAACTTTTATTTCAGGCTAAGAGAAAACCTAACTGACCCCTGGCTTAAGAAGACAAATGCAGTAATTCCTATAAATGAATTCATTAACAGGGAAACCTTAATGTAAGTTGTTTGTGTCTTTACAGGATTTATCTTTGTGTTGGTTATCATTATTCTTGAGCCTGTGAATGCCTAAATAATTTGTACATACCTGGGCAATGATGCTTATATTACATTACTATGCCCATAACTCTTCTAGAAAGGTCTAATAGGGGGCAATCCCTATTTCTCTGGTTAGGAATGAGTACAGATGAGGCTATAATCAGAAACCACTTCTTAGCTCTTGAAAATATCCTAAGAGCTACTGTTAATATTAACCTACTGTTAAAGTAATAGCTGTAACTCCCCCATCCTTGCCAAATCCCTACACTATGTAGCCAAAGTTGTTCTTGGTGATAGGATAGCCCTTGATTATATTTAGTTGAGCAAAGAGGTATCTGAGCTATGACCAATAACATCTTCTGCTCCTAGATTAATACTTCTGTGAAAGTTGAAACTAAATTATATAAGATTACTGAGCAAGTCACCTGACTAAAAGGTGACTCCTTCAGTGGGGTCTTTCTTTGACTTATTTTATTTTGATTGGTTTGGGTCTTCTGAACTATGAGTCTGAAGTCCACTCCAAACATGGGATTTCCTTTCTTATAGTTATCATAATAATCTAGTACATTGTATACTCTCAAAAGCTCTAAATTCATGATCACAGTCATGACCTCCAGACAACTGGAACAATAACAACAGCAAAAATAAAGAATAACCCACTCAGGTTCACCAATTATGAACCTGTGAGTATCACAGGCATTAAGCAAAAACATCATGACCTCACTGAGAGAATCAGTAGAAGCCACGAGACCTACAGAGAGGTAGCTGAGAGTGGTGCAAATGTCTTAACTTTTTATTTCTCAGTTAGTCTGTGAGTCTGATCAAAGATGAGAATTGTTAAAAACAAACAAAGAATGAGAAACATGAAGTTGTTTGCCCCCAGGACAGCAAACTAAGACTTAATTTAATTACTCTTTCCTGCCTACCCAGGAATGTGACCTTAAACCAATCAGTCTGGAATTTCCTCATCAATACTATTGAGGTAATTTGCTAATGATACCCTATCTTCTCTTTCATTAAAGAAAGATGCCATTGCCAGAGACAATTCTTTCTTTTCCTTTGCTAATAACTTGGCTCACCAAATTTCTCCCTATAAAACCTGTCACTTTGTACAGTTTCTCAGAGCACCTTTCTATTTGCCAAATTCATGGATTGTTCCATAAAGCCAATTAGATCTTTAAAGTTACTTGACAAAATTTTTATTCTTTAATAATTTCAACAATATAACTTATCCTTTCAATAAACTTGAGCCATGATACTAAAGGATTGGAAGCTATATACTGAATAAAATATCACTGTAGGAGTGATGGGGGACTCAAATGTGGGAAAATTTTAGTTTTAGGTAACAGCTAATAAGCTTATTTATTAATCAGTGTATGTAAAAAGCGATTGTTTCAGGAACTGAAGGTATGACTCATCTTAACTCCAGGAGACTGTAAGCAGTTCCTCCTTTGTGCTTCAGGAGGACTGTAAGCAATCAAGATGGTATCTGAGCCATTGTACTCCAGGGTGAGACACACCCCACCAAGATACATATAAAGACCACTGCCCAGGGCACAGATGAAAGAATGCTGCGTCTTTTTATCTGATTAACTTTTCTCCTGAATTCCAATCCCCTTACCTACACCTTTCCTCTCCTTATAAAACAGGTCAGTTAAAAATGGAATTGAAGATGGTCTGTTAAGGTACAAATCTGCTATCTCCTCAGATAACCAGCCATTTGAATAAAGTGCCCATAAAGATTTAATCTCTGGCTCTGCTTATTGGGTCTGGTAGTGACAGGCAGCAGAAATGCCAGGTTTTCTAGTTTCATATTCTGGCAACTCCACACCAGGACTGTCTGGTAAGACTGGGTGTTTGGTGGGGAGTCTCATTTGCCTGGACTGGGGGGTCCTGGGGTGTAGATTGGAGACTCCCTAGAAGCTGCCAAGTGATTTCACTTAGGAACTCCCATTATCCCAGTCTCAGCACCTCCCATCATATTCACTTTTTTGATTGAATCACTGTGCTTTCTGGTTTGGATTACAATTCTGGGTCACAATTTAGATCATCAGGAATTAAGGTGTCTTCTGCTTTACAGAGTTCTGTCTGGTGAAAAAGCATCTTCTGGTTTAAATTAAGGTGCCTTCTGGACTTTGTGACATTACTGAGCTTTGTCTGGTAAAATGGAGGGGGAGGGAGGCTCCATTCTGGGAAACAGCACTTTGGGGCAAGTTTTGGCTAATTGATCGACCTATGCTTAAAAACCTATAACTAAAAAGAAAGTGTTTTTTATTGTAATACTGTTTGACTTATGTATTGTATAATCTAGACTCAGGAGAGTGTGGGTAGATGAGTGGGTCTTTAAATTATTGTGTTATACTGCAACTAAAGTTGTTTTGTCAGAGATCAGGGAAGTGGGGCAAAATGCCTTACCTAGAAACTTTCATGAGTTTACATAATCAGGATGCAGGATTAAAAGGAAATAGATTAATGGTCCAGAGAAAAGGGGATTTCTGAAAGATAGCAGAAACGCAGAGGAGAGGGCCCAGGAAGATCTAAATATTATGGCTTCTACGAGGTCAGGATTCCCATTCTGCCCTGGGGGATGTTTCTCTTTACTTGGCTGAGAGAACTGGGAAAGTGAACCTGAACTGGTCTCACTGTCTCAAACCTGTCAGGGAACCAAATTCAGTGGAGGAAAAGCCCCTACCAGGGCCAGGCAATATCCTTTGTGAAAACTTCCAGTGGGAGTAGGGCCAGAAGGCCAGTCTGCTGGATTACACATACATCATCTATTTTCTACATCAGATCTGTTAAACTGGAAAAACTCTGAAAGGACCAGAGTATACCACTTTAGAATGGATGAAGGAGTACACACAGCTTCTTGAGTCCCTGAAGCCACACACCTGGCTTCCTCATCAGCCTTGGGGCTTCCAAACCTACTAAAACCCTCTCAGTTGTACATTCATGAAGGGCAGAGAAATGCTCCAGGTGTCTTCACTCAAATGCTTAGTGAAAGTTCACAACCAATCACATACTTGTCAAGGAAACTAGATCACACTGTTCAAGGGTGGCCAGCCTGTTTCTGAGCTGTAACATCCATCTGTGAGCTTACAGGAACATGAACATTTTCCTTGGGACAACCAAGCATCATTTATGCACCCAACCAAGTACTGAGCCTGCTGGAGCAAAAGGGAAATTTGTGTCTCACTGCTGGAAGAAGGGGCAGGTACCAAAGCCATTCTTCTTGACAATCCCAATGTCTTCCTCAAAACTGTAAGCTAAATCCTGCCTCTCTTCTCCTGGAGCCAGACACAGCTGCACTGATACATGACTGTCCTGAGATAATTGATAAAGTCTATTCTAGCAGCATTGATTTATAGAACCATCCTCTAGAAGAAGCAGATTGGACTCTACATGCAAATGGAAGTGGTTATATGGACAAAGGAAACAGAAGGGCTGGGTATGTGGTTGTGATCCTTGAAGGAATAGTAGAGGTCCAGGTCTTGCTGCTGGGAACCTCTCCTCAGAAAGCTGAACTGATTGCATTGATGAGGGCACTGGAACTTTCACGTGGAAACAGAGTGAATGTGTATATCAACTCAAGGTGAGCTTGCTTAATTTTGCAATCACATGATTCCATCTGGAAGGAAAAAGAATTGTTAACTCCAATAAAAAGGAGATTAAGCATGCAGTAGAAACTTTAAAATTGTTAGAGGCTATTCAGGTACCTTTACAGGTGGCAGTTATGCACTGCCTGGGGCATTAGAAAGAAGTCACTGAAGTGCCTAGAGGAAACAATCTGGCTGATCAAGCAGAGAAAGAGGGTACTAAAAAAATGTTTATAATGCTTTTGGTACCTGTTCTAGACTTGTCACAATATAATCCTGAGTATTTGACTACAGACTTAGAGAAAGCTGATATGAGAGCTGGGGTTTTGATGATGAAGGAACTGATAGTGGATGGAGAAAGAATAACAAAGGAGTTATACTGCTTCCTGAATGTTTAGTAGAGCCAGTCATGAAGCATTTGCACAAGGCCACTCACTACATAAGGGACTCATTAACTGTGTATATTAAACTGTGGCTCACAGGTCCTGGAATTTCTAAAGCCATATGAGAAGTAATTGCTAGATGTGTCATGTGCCAGAAGAACAACCCCTAGAAAGACCCCCACAAAAGAAGGCAAACAATACCAATGGCATTTGAGAATTGGCAAATAGACCTTACCCAGATGCCAAGGGACTAAGGGTAGAAATATTTGCTAGTCTTCATTGACAACTTTTCAGGATGAGTAGAAAGCTATCCTACTAGAACATAGAAATCCTTGAGGCGGTGTATAGAGTAAGTGGAGGCAGTCTGGCTTCCTCGTGCAGGTGTCTGTATAACTAAGGGGAACAGTGTTCCCCATAGCCTTGAAGGGGCCTGATAGCCAGTGTCCTCATAGCCTTGAGACTGTGTCCAATAAACTGTTCCCATAACATGAAATGGGCTCGCATGCGCAGAATTATGTTATGATATATTATGTTATGTTATGTTATGTTATGGCATCTTGTTAGCTTTGTTCCCCTTTAGTACTTAAACAGATAGAGACTCCCTGCTGGGGGCAATGATGAGAGACACACAAGGGGACAGGTGCCACTATGGGTGTCATGGTGGGGAGCAGGGGCCATGGCACGAGACATGCAGATAGACACACAGCTTGCAGCATGTGTGGCTCTCCCACCCATGAATAAAGGCATGCCAGACATCCCAATGGCTCTGTGAATACTTTTCTGTCTGCACGAATACCATGAACCTGCCTGGCCTTTAAGGGTGGCAACACATAGTGAAAAGCTTACTGAAGGAAATAATTTCTCACTTTGGTTGATTCAGCAGCATCCATAGTGATAATGGATCCACTTTTGTTTCAGAAATTACACAGAGGGTTAGTAAATTCTTAGGAATCAAATGGAGATGCCACATGGCATGGAGACCTCAGGCTTATGGGAAGGTAGAGAAGATGAATCACACCTTGAAGAAAAATATAGCCAAGCTGTGTCAAGAAACTGATCTCCATTGGGATCAAGCATTATCTATTGCCCTGCTCAGGATAAGGGTGGCTCTTTGAAGTGGGATTCAGTCGAGTCCTTATGAAATTGTGTACAGGTGACCATCTCAGTGTACAATTGGGGTGGGAGATATGTATGTAGAACAAGAAGTGGAGATAAAGAAAAGGTACAGCATTTAAGTCAGACATTAGGCTGTAACTAATGACCTTGCCTGTATTAGAGACTTCTCCCCAACAGGTTCGCTACACTCTTCTGAGCCTGGAGACAAGGTGCTACTCAAGACCTGGAAACAAGATTTCCAGAGAGCCAACTAGAACAAAAGTGGATTGGACCTTGGGACATACTCCTCACCAGCCCCCACCATGGTGAAGATGGCAGAAATAAAACCTTGGATTCATCACACTAGAGTAAAGAAACCACAAGAGCAACAACGGACTACTGAACCTCAACAAGTCCTTAAAAATAAATATTTTGCTGAAAAAAGTCCATATTGTTGGTGGTAATGAAAGGCACCAGAATGTTACCAGTGATAGGACCTCAGTTCAGCCACCGCCATATTGAGTTCTGGCAGAGAACTCACAACCGAGACTCAAATGCAAGCAAAAGGTTTATTTAGAAAGTCACAAAGGTGGGATAAGTGATCTGTGGAAGAAGTGAGCCAGCTGGACTTCATGGGCTCAGAAGACAAGTTACAGATGCAAAAGAAGGGCCCTTGGAGCTTAGGAAAAAAAGCAAGGATATATGCATCTGTAGGAAGAAGATGGGGAAAGCCTTGAACATGCTTCAGAAAGACAGCTGTGTGTTGGGTCCTTTGTCTTGAGGGATTTTTCTGGATGTCTCAGAGGAGAATATCAATGGAATATTCATCAGATTTCCAGATGTGTCCCTATAGAGTCTTGGTCTTCCCTGATTGTTTGGCACCAGGGCAGGGGGTTATTAGTCATCAAAGCTGGAACTGAGTTTCACCATGTTTTTGCCTCACCTGGCCTTGCTGCTTTTCTGAATCTGAAGCTAAAATACATGTGAGATCTACCTGTTATCCCCAGTGATGTGGATTCTGGCCAATGGTGTCTGCAGTGTTGTGGATGTGACAAACAAATTTACACGGACTACCAAAGTCCTGTGGAGAAAAAAGGACAGCATGGCCACTCTCTGAGAGAGAGAGCACCTTGACCCTTTCCTGGACAAGCTTTTATTGCTTTCTAATAGAATACATCAAAGGTTTTCATTCATTATGCTCAGGTTTGCTTTAGGTGATTACTTTTACAGGTAAAGGAAAGGATGTTACTGATTACTTATAGATTAACAAGGAAAAATGTTGCAAATGCAAGGGAATGATAAGAGTGATTGGTTTGGCTACACTCAGTCCTTGGGAGGTTTAACACAAACTTTAGGAAGTTACTTTAAAGATATGCAGTAAACAATTTCTGCTTCAACTCAGGGTGAAGGAGTTTTAGCAAGAGCAAGCCTCAAAGCAGCCTAGGTATAATGCAGGCCTGGTTTCTCACAGGAAAGCTGATACATGGGTTTAGCTCCTGTATACCGACTTGTGCCTGTCGGTTTTCTGATAGGGCTGGGCTACATTTACCACACCAAGCTTATTGGTTCCCTGTACTCTAGGGATTAATGATTAAGGGAGTGGTCATGCAAGGGCTTGTATGGGAGTTGTATGAGGTTACTCTCTGGTCCCATTCATTCTTCCTCTAAGAGGGTCTACCACATAGCTGGCCACATGCCAGGGGAGGAAAGCTCAGGGGAGGGTGTGAACCACATGACCAGTGATATGCTAGGGGGAAAAAGGTCATCATGGGGGTGAAGTCCTAGCTTACAACTGTCTATGGCTAGGCACCCAGGGATTTCCATCCAGGTGACTTTCTATACTTGGCCTATCATTTCTACTCTGCTCATGCCTAACTGCCTACTAAATTTTCACAAATAAACTTATCTTTTCAATGGTGTTTTAGATACCCCAGCATTATGTTTTTAAATGTACCCTGTTTTATATTGCCCTAGAATCAAACACTAAACACATATATATTTCCAAATAACAGAGGGACATATAGGTTGTTTTATCCAAATTAAATTCAGGCTCCCTGCTCTAATAAAAGTAAACTTTTTTTGAAGTATATTTTATTGATTATGCTATTACAGTTTCCCAATTTCCCCCCATTTATCCACCTTCCACCCTGCACCCCACCAATCCTCTAGCATTCCCCAGCCTTAGTTCATGCCATGGGTTGTACATACCAGTTCATCAAATTCTCTGTTTCCTATACCATTCTTGACCTCTCCCAGTCTATTTTATGCCTACCAATTCTTCTTATTCCCTATACTTTCCCCCACATTCCTCCCCTCCTTCTCCCCACTGAAAACCCTCCATGTGATCTCCATTTCTGTGATTCTGTTCCTGTTCTATTTGTTTGCTTAGTTTATTTTTGTTTTTGTTTTTAGGTTCAGTTGTTGATAGTTGTGAGTTTGTTGTCATTTTACTGGTCATCGTTTTTGATCTTCAATTTCTAAGATAAGTCCCTTTAACATTTCATGTAATAAGGGCTTGATGATGATCTACTTCTTTAACTTGACCTTATCTGGGAAGCAGTTTATCTGTCCTTCCATTCTAAAATATAATGTTGTTGGAGAGTATTCTTGGATGTAGGTCCTGGCCTTATATAACTTCAAATACTTCTTTCCAGACCCTTCTTGCATGTAAGATTTCTTCTGAGAAATCAGCTGATACTCACATAGGAACTGCTTTGTAGGTAACTCCCCTTTCCTCTTGCTGCTTTTAAGATTCTCTCCTTATCTTTAATCATGGGTAGCCTAATGATGATGTACCTTGGTGTGTTCCTCTTTGGGTCCAACTTCTTTGGGACTCTCTGGGCTTCCTGGACTTCCAGGAAGTCTATTTCCTTTGCCAGATTGGAGAAGTTTTCCTTCATTACTTGTTGAAATAAGTTTTCAATTTCTTGCTCTTGTTCTCCTTCTGGCATCCCTATAATTTGGATATTGGAACATTTAAACTTGTCCCAGAGGTTCCCAAGCTTCTCTTCATTTTTTTGAATGCTTGTTTCTTCATTCTATTCCTGTTTGATATTTATTTCTTCCTTTTGTTCCAAATCATTGGTTCCAGTTCTGGTTTCCTTCCCTTTGCTATTGGTTCCCTGAATATTTTGCTTTATTTCACTTTCGGTAGCCTTCATTTGTTTCTTCATTTTGCAACCATTCTCAACCAATTTTTTTTTTATTTCAATCATTGTTCAAGTACAGTTTTCTCCCCCCTACTCCCATTCCAGCCCACCCACCCAACCCTCCCCCCTTCCTCCCATTACCCCCCACCCCTAGTTTTTGTCCATGTGTCCTCCAAAATTGTTCCTGTAATCCCTACCCATTCCCCCCTGAAATTCCCTCT
Source organism: Phyllostomus discolor (assembly GCF_004126475.2). Classification (NCBI taxonomy): domain Eukaryota; kingdom Metazoa; phylum Chordata; class Mammalia; order Chiroptera; family Phyllostomidae; genus Phyllostomus; species Phyllostomus discolor. The sequence goes on along the minus strand of NC_050198.1, from coordinate 64,401,125 downwards.
TCTCTCCCCTCTGGCCACTGTCAGACTATCCCCTATTTCAGTGTCTTTGGTTATATTTTGCTAGTTTTTTTTGTTTTGTTTTGTTGTTTAGATTCCTGTTAAAGGTGATATCATGTGGTATTTGTCTTTCACTGCCTGGCTTGTTTCACTTAGCATAATGCTTTCCAGCTCCATCCATGCTGTTGCAAAGGGTATGAGCTCCTTCTTTCTTTCTGCTGCATAGAATTCCATTGTGTAAATGTACCATAGTTTTTTGATCCATTCATTTACTGATGGGCATCTAGGTTGCTTCCAGCACCTAGCTATTGTAAATTGTGCTGCTATGAACATCGGGGTGCAAAGGTTCTTTTGTATTGGTGTTTTAGTGTTCTTAGGATAGAGTCCCAGCAATTCCATTGCTGGGTCAAAAAGCAGATCCATTTTTAGTTTTCTGAGGAAGTTCCAAACTGCTTTCCATAGTGGTTGTACCAGTCTGCAGTCCCACCAGCAGTGCACTAGGGACCCCCTTTCTCCACATCCTCTCCAACACTTGTTGTTTGTTCCTTTGTTTATGATGGCCATTCTGACTGGTGTGAAGTGGTATCTCATTGTGGTTTTAATCTGCATCTCTCTGATGGCTAGCGATATTGAGCATCGCTTCATGTGTCTTTGGATTTTCTGTATGTCCTCCTTGGAGAAGTGTCTGTTCAAGTCCTTTGCCCATTTTTTAATTGGGTTACTTGTCTTCTTAGAGTAGAGTCGTGTAAGTTCTTTATATATTTTGGAGATTAAACCCTTGTCTGAGGTATCATTGGCAAATATGTTTTCCCATACAATTGGTTCTCTTTTTATTTTGATACTGTTTTCCTTAGCTGTGCAAAAGCTTTTAATTTTGATGAGGTCCCATTTGTTTATTCTTTCCTTTATGTCCCTTGCTCTAGGAGACAAGTCAGTGAAAAAGTTTCTGCGTAAAATATCTGAGATTTTCCTACCTACGTTCTCTTCTAGGTCTTTAATGGTGTCACGTTTTATATTTAAGTCTTTTATCCACCTTGAATCTATTTTTGTATAAGGTGTAAGTTGGTGCTCGAGTTTCATTTTTTTGCATGTAGCTGTCCAGTTCTCCCAACACCATTTGTTGAAGAGGCTATTTTTATTCCATTTTATGTTGCTGCTTCCTTTGTCAAATATTAATTGACCATAGAGGCTTGGGTTTATTTCTGGGCTCTCTGTTCTTTTCCATTGGTCTATGTGCCTGTTTTTATGCCAGTACCAGGCTGTTTTGATTACAGTGGCCTTGTAGTATAGTTTAGTGTCAGGTATTGTGATCCCTCCTACTTTACTCTTCTTTCTCAAAATTGCAGCAGCTATTCGGGGTCGTTTATGGTTCCATATAAATTGTTGAAGTGTTTGTTCTATGTCTGTGAAATATGCCATTGGTACTTTAATAGGTATTGCATTGAATGTATAAATTGCTTTTGGTAGTATGGACATTTTAATGATATTAATTCTTCCAATCCATGAACACGGTATATGTTTCCATTTGTTTGTGTCTTCCTTGATTTCTCTCCTCAGTGTAATGTAGTTTTCTGAATACAGGTCTTTTACCTCTTTGGTTAGGTTTATTCCTAGGTATTTTATTTTTCTTTTTGCTATTTCAAATGGGATTTTTTTCCTTGATTTCTGCTTCTGCTGTTTCATTGTTGGTGTACAGGAATGCCTTTGATTTCTGGATATTGACTTTGTATCCCGCTGTTTTACCAAATTCATTTATTAGGTCAAGCAGTTTTTTGGTGGAGTCTATAGGATTTTCTATGTACACTATCATGTCATCTGCGAACAGTGACAGTTTTGTTTCCTCCTTTCCGATTTGGATTCCTTTTATTTCTTTTTCTTGTCTGATTGCTGTGGCTAAAACTTCCAGTACTATATTGAATAGAAGTGGTGAAAGTGGACATCCTTGTCGTGTTCCTGTTCTTAGTGGAAAAGATTTTAATTTTTACCCATTGAGTATAATGTTGGCTGTAGGTTTCTCATATATGGCCTTTATTATGTTGAGGAATGCTCCCTCTATTCCCACTTTACTGAGTGTTTTTATCATAAATGGGTGCTGTACCTTATCAAATGCTTTTTCTGCATCTATTGATATGATCATGTGTTTTTTGTCTTTGCTTTTGTTTATGTGATGTATTACATTTACTGATTTGCGTATATTGTACCATCCTTGCATGCCTGGAATGAATCCCACTTGGTCATGGTGTATGATCTTCTTAATGTACTGTTGGATGCGGTTTGCCAGTATCTTGTTGAGGATTTTAGCGTCAATGTTCATCAGCGATATTGGCCTGTAGTTTTCTTTCTTTGTTGTGTCTTTATCTGGTTTTGGGATTAAGATGATGTTGGCCTTATAAAAAGAGTTTGGGAGTCTTCCATCTTTTTGGATTTTTTGAAATAGTCTGTGAAGGATAGGTGTTAGTTCTTCCTTAAATGCTTTGTAGAATTCTCCTGTGAAACCATCTGGTCCAGGGCTTTTGTGTGTTGGGAGTTTTTGGATTACTGCTTCGATTTCTTTTGCTGTTATTGGTTTGTTCAGGCTTTCTGCTTCCATTTTATTGAGATTTGGAAGGTTATATTTTTCTAGAAATTTGTCCATTTCATCTAGGTTTTCAAATTTCTTGGCATACAGCTCTTTGTAGTAATTTGTTACAATCCTTTGTATTTCTGTGGTATCTGTTGTAATCTCTCCTCATTCATTTTTGATTGTGTTTATTTGGGTTTTCTCTCTTTGTTTCTTGATGAGTCTGCTTAAGGGCTTGTCGATTTTGTTTATCTTTTCAAAGAACCAACTCTTGGATTCATTGATCTTTAGAATTGTGCTTTTAGTCTCTATGTCATTTAATTCTGCTCTGATCTTGGTTATTTCCTTCCTTTTGCTTGCTCCGGAGTGTCTTTGTTGTTGTTCCTCGAGTTCTTGTAGACATAGGGTTAGGTTGTTTGTTTGAAATGTTTCTAACTTTTTTAGGTGGGCCTGTATCGCTATGATCTTCCCTCCCAGGACTGCCTTGGCTGTGTCCCATAAGTTTTGGGTTGTTGTGAGTTCGTTTTCATTTGTTTCCAAAAACCGTTTGATTTCTTCCCTAATATCATTCTTGGCCCATTCATTGTTTAATAGCATGCTGTTTAATCTCCATGAATTTGAGTGTTGTGGGTTTTTTTCCTTGTGGTTGGTTTCTAGTTTCAGTCCCTTGTGATCCGAGAAATTGCTGGGTATGATTTCAATTTTTTTGAACTTGTTGAGGCTTGTTTTGTGTCCTATCATGTGGTCAATCTTTGAAAATGTTCCATGTACATTTGAAAAAAATGTGTATTTAGCTTCTTTGGGATGGAGGGTTCTGTAAATATCAGTAAAGCCCAGTTCGTCTAGGGTATTGTTCAATGCCACAATATCTTTGTTGATGTTTTGTTTGGAAGATCTGTCCATTTTTGATAGAGGGGTGTTAAAATCCCCCAAAATAATTGTGTTGCTGTCCATATCTTTCTTGAAGTCCTCTAAGATTTTCTTTATGTATTTAGGTGCTCCTATGTTGGGTGCATATATATTTACTATGTTTATGTCTTCTTGGTGAATTCTTCCCTTGAGTATTATGAAATGACCTTCTGGGTCTCTCTTTATGGATCTTCTTTGGAAGTCTATTTTGTCAGATATGAGTATTGCTACCCCGGCTTTTTTCTCCTGTCCATTTGCTTGGAAAATTTGTTTCCAGCCCTTCACTTTCAACCTGTGCGGATCTTTTATCCTGAGGTGGGTCTCTTGTAGACAGCATATGTGTGGGTCATGTTTTCTTATCCAATCAGCTATTCTATGTCTTTTGATTGGAGCGTTTAGTCCATTTACATTTAAGGTTATTATTGATAAATACTTATTCATTGCCTTTTATGTACGTGTGATCCTCTCTCACTCTCTCTTTTTCTCTCTTTCCTTAAAGCAGTCCCTTCAGCATCTCTTGCAGAGCTGGTTTAGTGGAGGTGTATTCTTTTAGACTTCTTTTGTCTGAGAAGCTTCTTATTTGGCCTTCTATCTTAATTGAGAGCCTTGCTGGGTAAAGTAGTCGTGGTTGCAGGCCTCTGGTTCTCATTACTTGGATTATTTCTTGCCATTCTCTTGTGGCTTGGAGTGTTTCCATTGAGAAGTCAGCTGTTAGCCTTATTGGGGCCCCCTTGTATGTTACTTTCTTCTTCTCCCTTGCTGCCTTTCAGATTCTCTCTTTGTCTTGAAATTTTGCCATTTTAATTATGATGTGTCTTGAGGTGGGCCTCCTTGGGTTCCTCTTGATTGGGACTCTCTGTGTTTCCTATATTTGTGTGACTTTTTGTCTCATCAAATTAGGGAAGTTTTCCATCATCACTTGTTCAACTAGGTTTTCTATCCCTTGTTCTTCTTCTTCTCCTTCTGGTATCCCTATTATACGGATATTATTACGTTTCATATTGTCTTGCATTTCTCTTAATCCCTCTTCATTCTTTCTGAGCCTCTTTTCCCTTTCTTGCTCTTTCTGGGTGTTTTCTTCTATTTTGTCCTCTAGCTCGCTGATCCGATCTTCTGCTTCATCGATTCTGCTTTTCATTCCTTCTACTGTGTTCTTCATTTCAGAGATTGTATTCTTCATTTCCTCTTGGCCCTTGTTGAGAGTTTCTATTTCCTTTTTTATGCTGATGTGGTTTTCATTGAGTTCATTGTAGCTTCCCTGTAGTTTCTGGTAGCTCATTGTGAGCTCATTGAGCTTCCTGACAATCACTGCTTTGAATTCAATATCTGATAGTTGAATTGCCTCTATTTCATTTAGCATTCTTTTTGAGGCTTCCTCCTTTCCTTTCATTTGGGGAGTATTTCTTTGTCTTCCCATTGTTTGTGAGGCTCTTCTTGTTCACCTCAGCTTCTTATATTGATTTGTTCTGGCTCCCTGGGTTTATGATGTGAACTTCTTTAGTAGAGTAGCAGTGAGTTTCAGTGGTGCTGTTTCCCTGACCCCCCAAGCTCGCTGGTCTTGGGCTGTTGTTTAAGTTGGCTTTGTGTTTGCCTTTGGGTTCTGATTGTTGTTGAGTCTTTCTTTGGTGGTTCCTTCCCGTCAGCTGGTTAAATGTGGGTCACTCTGTCCACTACCTTCTATATTTTGTTGTGCTGGTGAGGGCAGGTTGTGTTGAGGCTGGTTCTTCTGTGTGTACAAGGTTTAAAGAAATCTTGTTCAGTTGTTTGTATTGGGTACTGTCTCTACTGTTTAGTTGTATTTCCAGATAAGCCCTGGATTGAGGTTTGTGTGGTTACTACTCCCTCCTTCACCTTCTTCTGCTGTTATCTGTTAGTGGTTCCTTAGTTGTTGGGTTTCCTCTTCCAGTGGGTATCCTGGTTTTCACCTCCTCCACCTATTCTTTTTTGTCATCAGATGGAGGGGAGGGAAAAATGGTTTAAGACAGCAACCGAGAATTCTGTGCTATTTACAGTAGTAGCAAGTAGGGAAGATATAGGAGATCCTTTCACTATGTATAGTGTTAACCGTGGTCTTCCACCCAGCTAGCTGATTTTTAGAAAGGATTGAAAGAAGATAATACTCTTGTTGGGGGAGGAAGGATGGTGAGTTGGATCTATAAAGCAGAGAGGTTGTGGGCGGTCAGATTCTGGGGTAAGGTGAGAGTAAAGGATAGTAAATAGGTGTAGTGTGTGAGAGAATAGAGTTAACCACTACAGTAATAGAGTTCAGGAAACTTTGAAATGGGCTACGATCTGGGGGGGGGGTGTTGTGAAGTAATTACAATTGCATGGAACATCAGTTATTTACAATAATATTATGGCAACATTCATATGGCAGAGTCTATGAAATCTAGGTAATAAGGATATGGAGTACAGAACATTGAGTAGTATGCTGATAGGACACAGGTGAGTTAATGGACAGTAGATTAGTAATACAGTATAGAAAGAGATATCAGGGGAAAGCTGTCAGGTCATACAATAAAACCAGCCTAGCAAAGCAGGCTATACAAAAATAAGAGGGATATAAAAATATTGTTAAAAAAAAGATGTAGGAACACTGGAAAAATAATAATAATACAAATATGCAATAACTTTCAGGTTCTCTGTAATAGCAGAGTGACATTTATCTCACTGTCCCAGCTGTTGTGATGCCCCTTCTTTGGGTTCAACTTTGGTCTTTTCACCGATCCAGGATTTTGTCTCACTTGTAGGTATTTAGGAAAAAATTTAAAAAAGAAAAAAAATAGAAAAGGCAGACGAAGGCAGGAAGAAGAGATAAAATTGGAGGACAGGAAGGAGGAAGGAATAAAACAAGAAATCAGGTAAGAGAGGAAAAAGAAATCAAAAGAGAATAAAAACAATAAAACTTAAAAAATTAAAAATTGTTAAAAAAACAGAATCAAATTAAAAAGTCTCTTGATTTCAAAGTGGCCAAACTGGTTTTTCTGCTCTTGCTGGCTGAGGCAGTCTGAAGGATGACTTGTTTGGCTTTTCTTCCTAGGCCCGTGGGGTTCGCACTGGCTCCTCGGCCCGTCCACCGCCCGGCACGACCGGCGCGACCCGCGCTCCCCGCGCTCCCGTGAGCGGGTGTGGCCTGTCTGCTGCCTGCACGGCCGTCTGCCACACGCCGGTGCCCCCGTGGGCGGGCGGGCGTGGCCCGTCCTCAGCCTGCACGCTCACAGCTGGGGAGCAAACAGGCCAGAGCCACTGATCACTTCAGGAGAATTCCCCAAACAGTGTCTGTGTCCATTCACTCCTTCCTCTTGGGAAATTCCTTCCGATCGAGCCCGCAGCTCTCCAGTGGCCTGCCTTCTCTCACCGCCAAAGCTCCAGCCAGAACGGTGACCCTGGGAGTCCGGGTCCGCAGCGCGACTCGGCTCTGGCGTTCACCGCCTCCAAAGCTGCTCGCCACCCGGTGTGCCCGCCAGCACCTGGACTCCTCCCAGAGCCGCCCAGACCTTGCTCGGCTGGGGAGGGAGCAGCCGACCTGGCTCTCTCCCACTAACCCTACGGCAAACCCAGCCGCGGCTCCCGGGCCTGGGGCTGCAGCCCCGGGACCACACGCCTGTCCCAGGAGCCTACCTTGATGCAGCGATCCGTTCTTTGTTCTTTCGGTTCTGCCACAATCCTTGGTCCTCCGTTCTCAAAAATGCTGAAATATGTTGGTTGCTTGCCTTTCCACTCCAAAGATCGGTCAGGACTCTCTCCCCTGAGCAGAGGAAAGCCAAATCTGCTCCTTCCTACTCCGACGCCATCTTAGATCCTCTCAACCAATTTTATGAGCATCCTTATTACCAGTGTTTTGAACTCTGCATCAGATAGATTGGCTATCTCCTCATTGCTTAGCTCTTTTTGGGGGAATTTTGATCTGTTTTTTCATTTGAGCCATATTTCTTTGTCTCGGTGCACCTGTTATGTTGTAGGGGGACGCCTTGGGTATTCACTTGGGTGCTTGGGTGAGGCAACCCTATTTGCTGCATGGTGGTGCTATCTGTGGGGGAAGGATCAGAAAAGGAACAATGCACCTCACTTGCTGAGCTCTAGCCCCACTTTCCAACAAACTCTGAAGTGTGAGACTGGGAGTTTCTCAGTAGTTCCACCATGGCAAATCCCTGCAGTAGTTTACAGCTAGCTTGAATCTTTAGTTTACCATTCAGCCAGCCCCACCTAGCTGGTGTAGTCTTCTGCCTTTCTAGAGTTCTTCTAAGCCAGCCCCACCTTGCTTGTGCAACCTGTGCCTTGTCTGTGAGGTCTTCCACCTTGCTGTGGATCCTCTCTATCCACCCAACTGCCCATCCACCCTGCTGCCAGTCTGGTGAATGTTTCTTGAACTCCTTGGTTGTCAGAGTTCCATGCAGTTTGATTACCTGGCACTTCTGGTTGTTTATTGTTTTTAGATTGGTTATTATCTTCCTTTTGTTTGTGTGAGAAAGCAAAGGGTTTCCACCTACGGCTCCATCTTGCATAGAACCTGTTATTTTCTTAAATTAGAATTTAAACCCATCAGTTATTCTTCTGACCTTGCTTTAGATATACTTGATGAGTTTGGGTGTGCTGTTTTTATTACTATGCCTTTCTAATTTTTGTATTTATTGATTTTAGAAAGATAAAGAGGAGAGAGAGAGAGAGAGAGAGAGAGAGAGAGAGAGAGAGAGAGAGAGAGAGAGAGAGCGCTTGTTTATTCCACCAGTTCATGCATTTGTTGGTTGCTCTTTGTATTTGCCTTGACCAGGGATCAAATTGATAACCTTAGCATATTGGGACAATGCTGTAACTAACTGATACCTGGCCAGGACAACATTTCAAAAACTTTTATTTTTTATAATTTATTTTAAACTAATAGGTTATTTAAAATATATTATTAAATTTCTAAGTATTTGGGGATTTTCTGTGTATCTTTTGTTTTGTCATTGATTTTTGTTGCTTTATATTTGAATTCCACCATGATCAAAACATGTACTTTGTAGGACTTCAAATATTTTATATTTATTGAGTATTGTATTAAAGACCAGAATATAGTCTAGGGTGATGAATATTACATGTGTACTTCAAAAGAGTGTTTGTGCATATTCTCCATTGTTGTATATAGTATTCTATAAATATAAATTTGGTTGCCTTGGTTGAAAGTGTTATTAAAATCATTTGCATCCTTACTGACTTTTGTCTAGTTGTTTTAGCAATTATTGAGAAATAAGTATTAAAGTCTCCAGTACAATTGGGGATTTGTCTATTACTTTCTGTAGTTCTGTGAATTTTTCTTTAGATAGTTAGGAGTTTTATTATTAGGGATGGACAGGTGAGAATATTATGTTCTCTTGGTACATTGACACTTTTATTAATATGAAATATCTATTTTTCCCTGGCGATGGTTCTGTTCAGAGGATTACTTTTTTATGTTTTTATAGCCACTCCAACTTTGGTTTGATTAAGGTTGGCATGGTACATCTTTTGGCATCTTTTAGTGTAATCGTATTTCTGTCTTCATGTTTAAGAAGTGTCGGTTTTAGATAGCATATTGTTGTGCCTTATTTTTTATCAACTAACTCTGCCTTTTAATTTGAATATTGTGTCAATTTTCACTTAATTTATGTATTGATAAAACTGGGTACAATTCTTACTATTTGTTTGCTACCCATTTTTTCTTTCCTTTACTTCCTTCTTTACCTATTTTTAGGTTAACCAAAAATTTTTTGTCTGTATTCAATTTTATCTTCCCTATTGCCTTTTTGTTTATATCCCTTTGTTTTACTTTTTTCCTGGTTGCTGTAGTGATTGCTATAACTCAGCAATTGTATATCATGTCACATAGAATATAAGAAACTTATGTTATACTACCTTTTCTTTTCTTTCACTTTTTGTTATTATTGTTGTTATATAGTTATCAAACACAATGCATTGCTGTTATTGTTACTATTATTGCTAGTACTTTAAACAATTATCTTTCCAAAGTGATTACATTTTATAGCTCTGACTATTCAGCTGGAAT